>NC_088373.1:1150627-1165627 GCF_034508935.2 Berghia stephanieae
TCTATTCATCTATCAATCAATCACCAGTCTTGTGACAAACAGTTTGCTCATGGGAAGAGATATTTATACTTCTAGTGTCCTATTAAGATGGCAATTGTGCTATGCGTTTAGCTAAATAACTCACACACATTCGCCATCCGGATTATACGTACCAAAACAAAACAAAAATGTTTGTAATCTTAAACGTTTATACTTATATAGTCTGATTAATATAATTTAGTGAGGACTACTCATAATAATGGCTGGCTAAAAAAACAATAACAAAGAGCTGAGTGGCGTAAATTTCGTTCCTTCTATAAAATTGTGACCATTCGTGCTCCCTTTGTATTATATCTGGGTAGATTATAATCTAAAATTACAAGAAGAAACGGAGAAACGGAAATCCCAGGATTGCGAGTTTTTGACCAGATGAGGTTCAGCTTAATAGATCGACTTTTAAAAGATTCATTTGTGAGGGTATGTGTGTGTGTGTGTGTGTGTGTGTGTGTGTGTGTGCGCGCGCGCTTGTATAAATGGGTGTGTGTAAAAAAAACAAATTAAATGATGTTTTACAATTTTGGGCGCCTAGAGCTGTTTAGTCAATGGGATAGGGCGCTATACAAATAAACTTTATTATTATTATTATTATATTATTATTATTATTATATTTATTATTATTATTATTTATTATTATTATTATTATTTTATTATTATTATTATTAATTTGAGCTAGGGAGAGATGACTTGCTAAAGGCCACACAGCGCAGCGGCGGGTGATCGAACTCGGTACCTTTCTGGTACGAAGCAAAGACCGTACCGATGAGCCACGCAGCCCCTTGTGAAAAAGCGCTTACAGATCTGTCGACTGGAACATTGGTAATTTTTTACTTACTTTTACTAACTTACTCGTCTTTGGTGTTCCATAAACACATAAGGTCGACAGTTAGAATCGCCTGTGACTTCTGTCTTCTGCCAGCTTCCGGACCTCGCCCAAGGTCCAACCGTAGGATGTCATCATCTCTCTTTCCACCGATCTTCTCCAAGTTTCCACTGGTCTTCCCTTATTACCAGTGACTTCTGTCTTTGCATCGCCAAGTCAGACTTCCTTCACGACCTCGCCATGGTCCATACCGTTTAGGATGGTCCAACATCATCTCTCTTTCCACCGATCTTCTCCAAGTTTCCACTGGTCTTCCCTTATTACCAGTGACTTCTGTCTTCTGTCAGCTTCCGGACCTCACCCCAGGTCCAACCATAGATAACACAGGGGTGGGTCCAACCGAAGGATGTTATCATCTCTCTTTCCACGGATCTTCTCCAAGTTTCCAGTGGTCTTCCCCTATTGCGATTATTACCCTGTGGTGTCCATCTGAGCACTGTTTTCGGGATTGCCCTCTCCTTCATCCGACAAACATGGCCAATCCATTTCCATCTTTTAATAAGCGAGGAAGATTAGACTGTGGGTAAGATTAATTGAAGAGAAAAACAAAACAAACAAAAAAAAAAAAAAACAAAACAAAAAAAAAAAAAAAAAAAACAATTTCATAATGAGTGAAAAAGGAAAGTTCCATATTTCTGACAATTTTAATGTTCAATTAATTTATTTCACGATGCTTAGTATAGATAGAACGAAATTGATCTTACTCTGCTCTTAGGGGCAGCGTGGCTCAGCGATACGGTCTTTGTTTCGTACCCGAAAGGTACCGAGTTCAATCACCGCCACTGTGCTGTGTGGCCTTGAGCAAGTAACCTCGCCCTAGCTCATTTTGCGGCGCTGCACTGCGGCTGATGTCTGGGTTATTCCAGTTTTCCCCTGGAATAGACCTATGGGATGAATAATGGGAATTTTATATTTAATTTTTAAAAATTATTGTTTGTTGCCAACCATTTTTATGAGTAGTTATTATTAACTTGTATCAATCAAACTATAAACGTCCAAGGTTACACATAGTTTTGTGTTTTGGTACATTACATCCGACTGGCGATTACTATAAGCTTATTGGCTGAACGCAATGCCCGATGAATACCCCAAAATCATACCATTTAAACATCATAGGTGACATATTACTATATTCACCCGATCTTAATAATAACTTTTCACGTCTGACATTATCCGAGTCTCCACCACGTTGAAGTGTCAAGATTTGATAGCCTGACAAAAGGGCCGGCCGGTCACCGTGTGTTGAGCTGTCGTCACCGTCCGATTCATTTCACGGACGGTCCAAAGATGGTTTCTATTTATTGTCCTCTCGTCAAAGAAATATAAACTGCCGGAATCATGAAAAAAAACCATATTTGAAAATTTGGCCAGAAAACTCGTCATTCAAATATCGATCGATTTAAATGACCCTCATCTTGGCAAAGCTCCCAAACCTGGGACTTTCCGAAGTCTTTCTTAATCCCAGGTTTGAGAGTTTTCTTACCAAGATGAGGGTAATTTAAATCGATCGATATTTGAAGGACAAGTCTTCTGGCCAAATTTTCAAATATGAGTTTTTTCCTAGAGTACGGGTGTATAAACATGGCTTTGTTCTCAATTATTATTATAATATTATCATAATTTTCCCATGTCCGCCATTTTGTCATGTCACTTGGGAGAGAGAATCTTTTAATAAGCAAATCTTTTCAAGGGAGATTGAGTCTTTTCTTTCAGTTAAATTGAATGACAAATCTCCTTTCATCCGATGAACAGCCGAGAAAAGTCATCGCTTTTTGTTTATTTGTTCCCGTTAAGATTTTTCATTAACGGGTTAGTAAGTGTGAAATCAGTTTGAATTGCGGGTGGGGGGGGGGGGGGGGGGGGGGGGGTTGAGTTCGTTGATGTTTTGTTTACTTTAATCTCGCTTCGGTTAAAATGGAGGGTTTATTTTGTACAAGGGAGAAGAGTGACTGTTCTGTTTGAATTGAAAAGAGCCCGGCAAATTTTAATGAAGTTATAGAAATCTGTGATATGGAATGCGGCTATAGATAGTATGCGCTTGGCTAAGAAGCTCATAACATTGCCATCCGGAAGTATAACGGACCAACACACAAAACAATGTGTAACCATGAACTTTTATAGTCTGGTTAATACAGTTTAGTGAGAACTACTCATAAATGCGGATGGCAAAAAACAATAACAAAGACCCAAGTGACGTCAACTAAGAACTATCTATAATGTATTCTTGTGGTAGGACACTTGTTTTCGGATCGGATTGGAAGGTCCTGGGTTCGAGCCTTGCTCGGCTCGGTGCATAGTGATTTGAGTCATTGGATAAAGCTCTTTACTCATATTCTCTCACCGTACTCAGATGTAACATGAGTATCTGACGGTTAACAGCGTTGTTTCTGTCTGAAAAAATTGTAATATCGCCTCACTATCGTCATGTTTCGTTCTACATGTTAAGTATAGCTGTTGATTAGGGGCTCCTTGTAAAGCGCTTTGAGCACATTTAATGAATATTGCTATATATACAAGCTCAATTAAAAAAATATATATACTTGTTACGCGTTGCTGTTTGGTCCGGGGCCATTTGTAAAGCGCTTTGAGTACGTTTAGTGGATATTGCTCTGTATAGATAGAATGCGCTTGGCCAAGGAGTTCACAACATTGCCATCCGGAAATATAACGGACCAACACACAAACTCTGTGTAACCATGAACTTTTATAGTCTGGTTAATACAGTTTAGTGAGAACTACTCATAAATGCGGATGGCAAAAAACAATAACAAAGACCCAAGTGACGTCAACTAAGAACTATCTATAATGTATTCTTGTGGTAGGACACTTGCTTTCGGATCGGATTGGAAGGTCCTGGGTTCGAGCCTTGCTCGGCTCGGTGCATAGTGATTTGAGTCATTGGATAAAGCTCTTTACTCATATTCTCTCACCGTACTCAGATGTAACATGAGTATCTGACGGTTAACAGCGTTGTTTCTGTCTGAAAAAATTGTAATATCGCCTAACTATCGTCATGTTTCGTTCTACATGTTAAGTATAGCTGTTGATTAGGGGCTCCTTGTAAAGCGCTTTGAGCACATTTAATGAATATTGCTATATATACAAGCTCAATTTAAAAAATATATATACTTGTTACGCGTTGCTGTTTGGTCCGGGGCCATTTGTAAAGCGCTTTGAGTACGTTTAGTGGATATTGCTCTGTATAGATAGAATGCGCTTGGCCAAGGAGTTCACAACATTGCCATCCGGAAGTATAACGGACCAACACACAAACTCTGTGTAACCATGAACTTTTATAGTCTGGTTAATACAGTTTAGTGAGAACAACGCACAACCGCGGATGGCAAAAACAATAACAAAGGCCTGAGTGACGTCATCTGCATAATATCTATATGAGCTCATATGATCCTAAGGCGAATGCCATTCCATTAGATCTCCTTGCCGCATAGTACCAGAGTTTTAGCAAGTTTAAAATGTAAAACACTACAAACTGTGGAGTGATCCTCGACAATATTGGAGGTTTCCACAAGACGAAGAAGAAAGAAAGAATACCATTTGGTGGAGATCTGTCAATGTTACGCTATTGCATTTTTCAAACAAAACCCCCAGAATTTAAACTGGCACATAATCAATAGAGCTAATACAGAAAACTATGTGTAAACTTAAAAGTTTATAGATTATGATCGAGAAATCGCGTGATAACAAGTCACCTATTTGGCGGTATAAAAACAATAACAATGATCAGAGAGAGAAAGAGAGAGAGAGAGAGAGAGAGAGAGAGAGAGAGAGGGAGAGTGAGAGATAATAATGATGATAATAATAATATTAATAATAAAAATAATTTTAAAAACAATAATAATAATAATAATAATAGTAATGATAATAATAATCTTGTTATTATTATCATCTTATCCATATTCTCTACATTCTTCTCTCTCTCTATCTCTCTCTCTCTCTCTCTCTATCGCTCTATCTCTCTCTCTATCATTAAATAATCTTTTATTTTGACAAAAAATAACCAAACATAAAACAATTTCATATTATTATAATTATAATTTTTATTCACTTGACCACAAAACAACCTTAGGACGAGTCCACTTATACGACTACATTATTCTTATGAGATGTTCGCGTCACGGTACCTACTTAGAGCACAGCCTTGTACCGCCATAATAATGGGGGTGGCCATACCACCATTCCTGTTTTATAACCACCCAAATTGGTGTTCATCCACATAATAGAAATAGTTAATGGGCGTGGTCAGTGGTCACTTTATCCACCGCTTCCATTACTAGGAGGCGGTTCCACACCACTGGTTCCAGGAATCCTTTGAATCAAAGACAATGCCAGGAAATCATGGCCTTCTCACGTGATCCACTCGAGATGCGTACACGACGAATTGACTACGATCTGTCCAAGCCATGATTAAGTCTATTTGGAAGATGTTGGCATGTGTTTTGTGGTGTATCATTAACTAAATCATCAGAAAACACTTCTTTTTCTGTCATTAATATTTCTGGTACATCATTCATAAAGATAAGAAAGAGGGTACACAACTGAAGCAAGATCCTTGTGGGAGACCTATCTGTAAAATTTATTTGTTCTACAGTCCATTGTCAGAGCTTTTTATCTGAAACTTCTAAAATTTGTGGTTTCCAAGGGAAATAAAGAAAAGTCACCTTAATTAGCTTAAGAAATAAATTATTTGCCCCGATTATTATCCAAACATTCTCTAATGTCCTGAGTATATGTTGTAAGGAACTAAACTTTCCTTTTCAACAAGATTTATTTATTAAGTCAAAGAGGCGTATGTAGTTCTACGTATTTTTCGTGGTACTTGGCAGATGTGCATTATTGATTTTTGTTTCGATGGGTCTGTTACTGAAAACACTTCAATGAAACAGTAACACACCATTTTGTGCTTAGTGTCAACCTCTTGAAGACCTCAGATGCACATTCCTCCCACCGTATTCAAGCATCAGTAATACACTATAGTATGTTACAGTGAATGACATAATCAGTCGGATGGTGAAAAAGGTTTGAACTGAGATATGGCCAAGTTTAGTTAGAAGGTCAATTTTTATCAAAAATTAGATCACGTCATAAATTATTAAATCAAACCTTTTTGTACTGTACATATTCGGGAAACAGCAAACCTTAATTTCGCTTCTAAATATTTTTTACAGCTAGTCAAGTAGAAAAGTATGAAATTTGAGAAAAGTTGCTGGATACCTTTCCCATATATCTGATCATAACCTCATGAAAAATCACCCGATTTATTTTAAATAACGATTAAAATGCTCCGGGGAGCAAATTCTTTCAGAAAATGGAAAAAAAAGAAATTAAATATAATAAAATTTAGAAAATGCAAATTCAAAATTTTCACCTTCCGACTGATTATGTCATAGACTTACACAAACAGTAACCTGAAACAAACAATGAATAGGATACAATTCAATCAAAAGGTGGCATAACTATTTTAGGAGCAGGATGTATTTGCAGATTTTTGAAATAAAGATAAGATGGCATCAAACTGAAACAAAAAGTTCAATTATACAAGGTAAGTATCCAGTCCTCCGGAGGAATGAGATTGGAACCAGTTTTTTGACATTACAATTTTTGTTCCCTAATCGGGATCAGGCACTGGTATAAGATAAAGACCTGAAAAAAATTGTACACGAACAGTGCCAAACAAAGTAGAAGTGATACAAGGCTGCTAGAAACTGTGGACTGTAAAAAAGTCATGAACAAATATGAATATAACAGCTTCAAAAAAGAACAAAATACCAAACGTTTCAGGCTCAAACCCCTTCTTCAGCCAACAACAAAAAATAAAAAAAGACAGAAATACATTACTAACTTCCAGATAGACGACAGAGATAGTTTTTAGGTCCTCTCTGGATTGTGACGCGAGTGCTGCTCTACCAACTGAGTTAAATAAACAGAGTCTAAATGATTCTTATCTTAAACTTTGTATATTTAATGTTCAGCATTTGAATTAACAAACTTGAGCGTATATATAGAACAATATCCACTTAACGTGCTCAAAGCACGTTATAAATATTGAATCCCTGGCCAACAGCAACACTTCGCTTACAAGACGAGACGTGACGCCTTTTGGACGATAAGATTACAATTTTTTTAAACCAGAAAAAGACAACGCTCTTAATGGTCAGTTACTCATTTTACACATGATCACGGTGAGAGAATGAGAGTAAAGAGCCTTTTCCAAGAACTCAACGATGCGCCGAGGAAGGCTCTAACCCAGGACCTTCCGATCCGAAAGCGATTGTCATACCACAAGTTCCTTTATGAAACTGTGCATATTATTTATTGTCCTCAATAAACCATACATTTTACATAAATTTCGAACTTCCTTATTATTATATTTATCATGCTGTATTTAGAATGTTAATGAACGTGACATTATAATTGTGCGGCTATGTGGTCGAGTGGTATGACAATCGCTTTCGGATCGGAAGGTCATGGGTTCGAGCCTCGCGCTCGGCGCATAGTTGAGTCCTTGGAAAAGGCTCTTTACTGACATTCTCTCACCGTACTCAGGTGTAAAATGAGTACCTGGCCGTTAACAGCCGTGTCTTTGTCCGAACAATTGTAATATCGCCTAACAGGCGGCATGTCCCGTCCTACATGTTAAATGTTGCTGTTGACCAGGGACCCCCTGTAAAGCGCTTTGAGCACATTTAGTGGATATTGCGCTATATAAAGCTCAATTATTTTTTTTTTTATAATACCGTTTGTTCTCTGCCAGTGGATCACAAATACAACACGCCATCCCAACTGTATGCAAATCGTCAGAGGTCAAAGTTCACTCTGCCTGAGTTATTTTATTTATTTATTTATTTTATTTTTATGGACCGGGTTCTCATGTCGACCGTATGGAGTTTTGAACCGGGTTTTTATTGTCCCTTTATAAAGCTTTTTGATTTAATGGGTAGCGGCCTTACCTCCCCTTTTATGGACTGGTTGAACAAAATATTTAATGCCAGGGGAGGGAATTCAGACATGTCCAAAACAAACTTGACGTCGTAAAACGGATGTTAAAGTCAATGTCGACAAACTAAGTAGATAAAGGTGGGCTGGAATACGATCCACTCTTTGAAGAATAGGGGGTGGGAAGAGAGAGAGAGAGAGAGAGAGAGAGAGAGAGAGAGAAGAGAGAGAGAGAGAGAGAGAGAGGGGGAGAGAGAGAGAGAGGGAGAGATAGATAGATAGAGAGAGAGAGAGAAGAGAGAGAGAGAGAGATAGAGAGAGAGAGATAGATAGAGATAGATAGAGAGAGAGATAGATAGATAGAGATAGATAGATAGAGAGAGAGAGAGATAGAGAGAGAGATAGATAGAGATAGATAGAGAGAGAGATAGATAGAGATAGAGAGAGAGAGAGAGAGAGAGAGAGAGAGAGATAGAGAGATAGCTCATACAGTGAGATAGAAATATAGTTACCATAATAGAGGGTAATATCCGCTAAATGTGTTTTCCAAGGGACCCCAAGCCAGCAAACACATGCAGGATGACACATAACATCTGAAAGGGAATTGAACCAGGGACTTAGAGGTTCGAATGAGAGCAGCATAATACAAGACCACAATTTCGGGCTAGGTGAATTGACGTGGGTGGTCGTTCTTTATATTTCTAACTATTTATTAGAAAGTACAGATTTTCTTTATTTAGAACCAAGCTGGTCGCTGCGCTGGGCGGACGTGACGTCACATCAGACTATCGAACCCTCTTGTCAATTAGGACCCAAAAAAATCGTATTTCTACGAAATTTTTGTCGTAGTTGGCATGTCAGGTTAAGTTTCAGATGTTATTGGAGAAAACTGGGCGTTCTGGTGGACACGCCCATTAGCCTAACGAGCCCCCAGTCAAGTGATAAAGGCGTTGGTTTGGGCGTGAAAAGAGGCAATTTCATGAGCCCATGGGTGACGGTTCAAACGGGGAAAACGTTATCATTGAGACGGTAAGAGAGAGGGACGGCCATTTATTTGGAGAAAAGTCTTGAATTCATTTGGATCTCCATGTGGCCAATTAAATCTGACCCATACTATTAATCACCTACAAACTTTCTTCCATAGATTATCAGAATACACCGTGAGGCCATTTTGATATCGAGTACACGAAAAACAAAACAAAACAAAACAAAAACAAACAAAAAGAAACCAACCAACCAAAAAACAAAAATAATCAAAAACAAAAATAAAAAAAGACCCACAAAAAACCCCCGAACCCGCCCCCCCCCCACCAAAAAAAAAAAAAAAATAAAATAAAAAATAAAAGAGACAATGTTCCCCCAATGGGACGAATGAATAAAGGGAATTTTTAAAATATTTATTTTTATTTATTTCAGTAGCAGGATGTCTTGGCGAATTCTTAGGACGTGTTGCTGTTGGTCAGGGGCCCTTTGTAAAGCACTTTGAGCACGTTTAGTGGATATTGCTCTTTATCAAAAAGCTCATTTAAAAAAAAGAATAGTTTATTACTGCTAAGTAGCCATACCAAGAAGGGATCGTGGATAGCTCATACGGTAGAGTCACGATCTCCCCGGCCAGGCGGAGTTGTCGTACCGGTAAGGTCGCGGGTTCGAGCGTAGCCATCGTTAACTTATAGCCTGACACTGACCAAAAAATGACGTCAAAATGTCAGTCTTTTGCCACAAAAGAAAACAAATCGTGAGTTGTATTCAATACGTCAACCAATGGGACCACTTCTTGTTTCCATGAGCTCTACTAACGACAACTCACTAGACGGTGCAAAACCAAATAATGACGTCAAACTGCCAGTCCTTTTGGATTTCAGTGTCAGGCTATAGATAGTATGCAGATGACGTCACTCAGGCCTTTGTTATTGTTTTTGCCATCCGCGTTTGTGAGTTGTTCTCACTAAAATGTATTAACCAGACTATAAAAGTTCATGGTTACACAGAGTTTGTGTGTTGGTCCGTTATACTTCCGGATGGCAATGTTGTGAACTCCTTGGCCAAGCGCATTCTATCTATAGATAGTTTGCGCTTGGCTAAGAAGCTCATAACATTGCCATCCGGAAGTATAACGGAACAACACACAAAATTGTGTGTATCCACGAACGTTTATAGTCGGGTTAATACAGTGCAGTGAGCATTACTCATAAACGCGGATGGCAAAAACAATAACAAAGACCTGAGTGACGTCATCTTCGAACTATCTATAGATAGTATGCGCTTGGTTAAGAAGCTCACACCATTGCCATCCGGATGTATCCATGAATGTTTATAGTCAGGTTAATACAGTTTTGTGAAAATTACTTATAAACGCGGATGACAAAAAACAATAACAAAGACCTCAGTGACATCAACTTCGAACTATCTATAGAGTCACGCTCTCCCTGGCCAGGCGGAGTTGTACCGGTAACGTCGCCGGTTCAAGCATAGCCATCGTTAAGTTCTCGCCTGACACTGAAACCTAAAAAGACGTCATTATTTGGTTTTTGCACCGCCTAGTGAGTTGTCGTTAGTAGAGCTCATGGAAACAAGTTATTTCATTGGTTGGACTATTGAGTACAACTCACAATTTGTTTTCTTTTGTGGCAAAAGACTGGCTTTTTGACATCATTTTTTGGTCAGTATCAGGCCATAACTTTACGAAGGCCACGGTTCGAGTCCTCATCGCCACCGCGATTTTTTCTATTCTCTATTGTCTTCTGGCTGGCACTTTCCTACTCACTTCATCAATTTCTAGTTCATACCAAGAAGGCGATGAGTAATCTCGGCTATCACCTTGTTAACGCATGACCATTACTCAAGTGTCCACTTACCTCCATCTACCTGTCTGCCCAACGGTCAAGGGAGACAGGCCATCAAGGGGTCATCGTTAATCACGGACAGGGGGGAAAGGTGTCGGGCGGGAAGGAAGGTGTGCACATTGATTGGTTCAAGGTGTCCGTTCGGACAGCTCAGCAAAACTCTTGCGTGCGTTTGTGTGGGGCTTTGACTATGTGGTCTGTTAACATAACGAAAGAGTGAAAATGGAAAGGCTTCGTATGGGAACAAAACAGACAATGGACGTTTCGGGTACAAACCCTTCGTCAGCACAACAATACACAAATAAACGTGGAAAACATCGTCAGCACAACAATACACAAATAAACGTGGAAAACAATTTGTTTTCCACGTTTATTTGTGTATTGTTGTGCTGATGAAGGGTTTGTACCCGAAACGTCCATTGTCTGTTTTGTTCCCATACGAAGCCTTTCCATTATCACTCTTTCGTTAGTATTTTACGATCACCGGCTTCAGGCAGCCCTTACCGTTTTCTACTGTTAACATAACATAACATAACATATATGGTATAGGGCAAAATAGGATAAAATCCCTTGAATGCCCTTAATATAAAAAGTAATGCCATAAAACTATTGATTAAAGATTACAATAATGATGCACTGGTAAAGATAATATTTCAACCTAAATGTACTCATGTATGTGGTGTACAAACATATATGTTTAACCGTGACATGCAAAGCACACACACCCAAACACACAGACACACACACACACACACGTGCGCATATAGAAGATAACCATAATAATATAACAATGCATAATATATACATACAAGACTGAAAGCCCTGTCAACAGTAGTGCAAAAAAGTATTATTGTTGTTATCAAAAAAAAAATAGCTTTTTTATGTAGCGCAATAAATATCCACTTAATGTCCTCAAAGCGCTTTAAAAGGGATCCCTGACTAACAGCAACGTGTAACATGTAGAAAGAGACATGATAACGCCTGTTAGGCGATATTACATTTTTTTCGGACAGAGACAACGCTGTTCACGGCTACGTACTCATTATACAACTGAGTACGATGAGAGAATGTGTTAATATTTTTTGTTGTCAAGGGACCCTTTGTATAGCCCTTTGAAGACAAAATTAGAGGAAATTGCTCTTCTCTCTCTCTCTCTCTCTCTCTCTCTCTCTCTCTCTCTCTCTCTCTCTCTCTTATTGTATATATATATATATATATATATATATATATATATATATATATAATATATATATACAGTACTGTTTCATGTCATGTCTATGACAATCTACGGAAGTGTGTGTAATCGTGATTCTTCGTCAGTTTCTTCTTCTTCTTCTTCTTCTTCTTCTTCTTCTTCTTCTTCTTCTTCTTCTTCTTCTTCTTCTTCTTCTTCTTCTTCTTCTTCTTATTATTATTATTATTATTATTATTATTATTATTATTATTATTATTATTTTATTATTATCATTATTATCATCATCATCATCATCATCACAATCATCGTTATTTTAATAATTATTATCACAATTATAATAATAATTTAATTTTTTTAACAGTTAAAAATCAAGAGAGCGTCACCGAGGCATTTTCTTCCTCCACCTCGTCACGTCCACACAATGAATGAACGAAAACGACAGTTAAGGACCTTGACGCAGGGCCGGCCCGTTCTACGAGTGCCCTAGCCCCAGCGAATGCCTGTATCCCCCACAGACTGACATCCTTTGTCATCTGGAATAAAACTCTTGGACTGAATTAGGCGGTCAGAGCCACTTGTCGTCAGATTGTGAATATTTTTCTTTTTTTTTTCTTTCTCATCTTTGAATGGACAGTTATAACTTCATGTTTGAATCTGTAGGACATAGAGAGAGAGGGAGGGAGAGAGAGAGAGAGAGAGAGAGAGAGAGAGAGGGGGAGAGAGAGAGAAAGAGAGAGATAGAGAGAGAGAGATAGAGAGAGAGAGAGGGAGAGGGATATATAGAAAGAGAGATAGAGAGAGAGAGAGAGGGGGAGATAGAGAGAGAGAGGGAGGGAGAGAGAGAGAGAGATAGAGAGAGAGAGATAGAGAGAGAGAGAGAGGGGGGGGAGAAAGAGAGAGATAGAGAGAGAGAGAGAGAGAGAGAGAGAGAGGGGGGAGAAAGAGATAGATAGATAGATAGAGAGAGAGAGAGAGAGAGAGAGAGAGAGAGAGAGAGGAAAGAATGGCGTGTGTGTGTGTCAAGGGGGGGGGGGGGTCGGTATTTGCGGCTATTTAGTCTTGTGCTCTGGCACTCGACTTCAGATCGGAAGGCCCAAAGTTCGAGTCCCGCTCTGATTACGCATAGTTGAGTCCTTGCAAAATGTTTTTTGACTCGATATTTACATTCCCTTACCCTACTCAGGTGTAAAATGAGTACCTTGCCGTTAACAGCGTTGTTTCTGTCAAAATTAATATAAATTGATATCCCCTTTACAGGCGTTCTGTCTCGTTTTAATTGTTAACTGTCGCTGCTAGTTAGTGACCCATTGAAAAGCGCTTTGAGCACGTTTGTTAGTGGACATTGCTCTATAGATAGTATGCGCTTGACCAAGGAGTTCACAACATTGCCATCCGGAAGTATCACGGACCAACACACAAACTCTGTGTAACCATGAACTTTTATAGTCTGGTTAATACAGTTTAGTGAGAACAACTCACAAACGCGGATGGCAAAAACAATAACAAAGGCCTGAGTGACGTCATCTTCGAACTATCTATATACATCTTCGATGAATAATATTCAGATAGCTTAATATGTGATTAGCCCCATCAATCTGGTGTTATGGCAGAGAAACAAAATAAAACAAGGAATTTTTTTTATTTATTGAGGAATAAATTTTGTTTCAAACTTTTTAAGTCAGGCTTAATGAATTTATACTTAAAATATTTGAGCCTTGATATAGCGCAATATCTACTAAACGTGCTCAAAGCGCTTTACAAGGGTCCAACAGCAACATTTAACAAGTAGGACGGGACATGACGCCTGTTAGGCGACTTTTTTTCCCTCCGGGCAGAGACATCGCTGATAACAGCCAGGTACTCAATTTACTCATGAGTACAGTGAGAGAATGTGAGTAAAGATCATTTTCCAAGGACTCGACTATGCGCCGAGCGAGGCTCGAACCCAGGGCTTTTCCTTATGTGATCTCTAACGTTCTATCCAAAGAGTAGCAAGCATTTGCTATTCTCCGCTTCACGCTATATAAACCGGGATAAACTTCTTCTTCTTCATCATCATCTTCTTCTTCTTCTTCTTCTTCTTCTTCTTCTTCTTCTTCTTCTTCTTCTTCTTCTTCTTCTATATATTCATCGTCCCCCCCCCCCTCCCCCAATTTCTTTTCCCCCCCCCCCCCCTCCCCCAAACCCTTATCCCCTTCTCACCATTCCACCCACCCCCGAACACCTTACAGGTTTCATTCAAAGACACACACAAGTCCACCAGCAAAACGAGCGGACCGCCGCACTGAATGAGTCCATTATCCTCTTCATAGCCAATCTGGCATAGGGACGTTCGCGGACAATGGAAAGGAAGATCCGGCCAAACAAAGGCCGACAACTCTTGGACAAGTTGTCTTCACAATGGAGGCGTTGATGGGCGTGGCGGAAGCAGCAGGCCGGAGAGCAAGACGTTTGATAATCACGCCATTTTGGCATGAGGCTATCATCATAAAATGACATTTTTATCTTTTACTTTTGTATGAAAAAAAACCCAAAACCCAACAGTTTGTGGCCGTCGTCTAAAGACGGAAATATGTTGGGATAATTAGACTCCAAAACTTGAATTATTAATCAAATATATGCGACCCATCGCATTATCACGGGTCTAAATTCAAAAGCTGTGACGTCACAAACTTTTCCTCCCTTTTGAGGCAACACAAATTAATGCTAATGCCAAAGAAATGCGTCATTGGTCGACAGACTATATCGGCAAGTGGGATTAACTCATGTCATCATCATCATCATCATCATTGCCTTTTTCACCCTGGGTCAGGGTATAGGCCACAGACAAACAGTTTCCATCCTTCTCTATCCTGAGCTCACTTTTTTGAAATCTCATTCCAGGTCTTACCACTTCTCTGTATATCAGCTTCTTTAATTCTTCTCCATGTTCCTCGTGGCCTTCCCCTTGATCTTCTGCCCTGAGGGTTCCAGTCCAATACTTTCTTTGTTATAGTGGAGTCATTCTTTCTAAGCGTGTGTCCAATCCACCTCCATTGTCTTCTTTCTATTCCTCTCCCACTGGTTTCTGCTGTGTTCTTTTCCAT
>NC_088373.1:1170627-1273127 GCF_034508935.2 Berghia stephanieae
ATACATTTTCACAGGAGATTCCAACAGACTATTAGTTCTTGTTTTTAAATTGAAAAGGTAGTGAGCGCTTTTGCACGGTTTGACTTGAATACAGAAGCGTGCTTCATATATGACTGGTCGTCTCAAAGGGGTATTATGTAGATATGAATAAAACACCAAAGATTAAATTTCAATTAAAAGCATTAAGAAAATGAAATATTTTTTGGTATAATACACATTGAATATAAATCCATTGTTTCTATTCAATAAATAGATAGTATCTATTGTCGGAATTAAAAAACAAAAACAAAAAACAACAAAATCAAAACCAAAAAACCAAAAAATAAAAAATAAATAAAACAAGAATAAAAAACAACAACAAACAAAATAACTATTGAGTTTTTATATAGAGCAATAACCACCAAATGTACTCAAAGCGCTTTACAAAAGATCCCAAGCCAGCAGCAACATGTAACGAGTACGAGACATGACGACTACTATGCGATTCTAATACAATTTTTTTTCTGGCAGAGTCATAGCTGTTGACGGCCAGACACTCATTTTACACTTGAGTACAGCGAGAGAATATTAGTTATTAAGGGCCTTTTCTAAGGACTCAACTATGCACCATTCAGAGCAGGGCTCGAACCCAGGACTTTCCGATCCGAAGGAGACTGTCATACAATAAGTTCACATGGCCTCACTATCTATACTATTTTACCAACGTTCCATACCTTTTATAATGTGTGACTGTGTGGACTAGTGGTATGACGCTCGCCTATGGATCGGAAGGTCCTCAGTTCGAATCCCGAGCAGCAAATAGTTGAATCCTAGAAAAATTCTCTTTACTCATTCTCTCACCGTCTCAGGTGTAAAATGAGTAACTGGCCCTTAATAGCGTTGTCTCTATCCGAATAAAGATTGTAATAATATCTCTTAACAGTCTCACCCTACACGTTAAATGTTGCTGTTGGCTTGGGACCCTTTGTAAAGCGCTTTGAGCACATTTAGTGGATATTGCGCAAAATACATGCTCTTGTTTTGTATTTTTAATGTCTTCAATAATTTTCAGCATTTAGAGACATGATACCAGAAAACTTAACATGGGTTGTACGAAACAATACTAACTCACTCAAATCTAGAATTTTTGCTACTTTCCAAAATTGGTAAAAAATTATTAAAAACGAGCAAGTACCTACATAGATATTTTTATTCAAGTATCATTAACATGGAAAAACTAAAAACATTAGCTTTGATACTACGCCTATAATTTGTCTCAGAGAAATGTAATAAATAGGCATGGGGTAAAAAGTAACCCGGGTAAACTACGGATAATATTATATGATTCCATTTAAACAATATTATTACATTGATTCCAACTTATAATATGTGGTGCAAACAGGGGCGTGTCTACATTGGTTGATTTGGTGCCTGGCACCGCATCCAAAAATGGATGACAGCATTAATAAAATAAAAATAAAACCCTGAGAAAATGCTATAGCTCATTACTTTATGACTAAGCCTTTTCTTTAGATTTTTTTTCTTTTGTATTTACATTACAGCTGTTTTATTCATTTTTTCGGTTCTGGCACCACATTAAACTGTAATCCTTCCACGCCACTGGGTGCAAACAATGTATTATTGACATCTAGATCCATATACGAAGGATTATAATTCAACTAGAAAGGAAACCCCCCCCCCCCCCCAAAAAAAAAAAAAAAAAAAAAAAAAAAAATAAAATAAAATAAACAATCACAATACATAATAATATCATTATCATCATTTTAAAATTCAAGTCGAAGTTATTATCATTCATTGTTCATTGTTGATGTTTCAATTTTTAATCTTTTTAAGATAACATTATTGAAGTCAAGTTTTGTAATCTGTTCATCTTGAGAATGATTCATACTGTAATATTGTCAGTGATCAGTAGTTGTCATTATCTCCATTTAGAATAATTATCGTGCTATAAAAAAAGGTTATCTCTTATAGGGAATGAGATTAGCGGAAGAGTAGCGTCCCTTGATTGGACGTCACCCATAGTCTGTGACGTCACCGGCGGAAAAGTTATTAGAGAGAGAACGTCATGTTGGTTGTGCGCTTGCGTCTCTCGTCCTCGCTCGCCCAAGGGCCATAAATTCACTATAATCATTGATAACCATTAATACAAAATTTTTCTTCTGTATATGTCTTCGAATTATGACCATATTTCTTCACATTCAGAATATTTAGTGTTTAATAAATAATCAGTCTGTCCGACGTATTCACATTTAATATAACTAAATAAGTAAAATTTAACACAGTGTGTGATGGTGGGCTGAAACTAAAGTGACCATCATCTTGCCTCTAGTGTGTTGTATTTGCTCGAATCTTTTGAATTGGGACAAAAGCCTTACAGGAAACAAAAGTATGCTGCCCTGTTGGTGGTAGATATTAGAATTAGCCAATGTAACCGACGAATAAAAAAAAAGTTACATTAACTCACTCAATCCTAGAGATTTTAGCTACTTTCAATGGACAAATGTGTTAAAATGAGATGTACTTAGATAGTTTTATTCAACTACCTACATGCAAAAGCTAAAACATTAGCGTTGATACACGCTATATTTGTCTCGAGAAATGTAATAATAGGCATGGGGTAAAGTAACCGGTAACTACGGATATAGTCGGTGTTAGGGTTGAGGAGTTAAAACTTTGTTTCTTGGTCATGTGACGTCGCTGTAATCCAATCGTCTTCGGCATCTGTGTCGATTCTCCTCGTTGATATTTGTGGTTGTCTTGTGTATACGGATAATCTCATTGTAGATGAAATTGTACACATTCAAGAATTAGCTGTGTGCGAGATCTTGAATTAAATGACGTTTAACTTATCCAGCAAGTCAAAAGAAATTTGTGAACTCAGTCAGGTGATGACAGAGAGTTCGTATTGGCTAGTGATGTAATTGGATTCAATAGTCTGATGTCACGCCGCCCGGAAACGGCGGCCATCTTGGTTCTCAACAAAGAAATTCATTACTTTTTATTTTTCATGCTGGCCAGAACTTTTCATGTGCATTGTGATCAGAATGTGCAAAAGTCAAAACAATGAATAATTTATTCCCCCCCCCCTCTGGATACGCGTTTATGCTCGCCGGAGTAATATTTCATACCGGAGTCTGCCATTGTTCCGATAGTGTAGAGCCAGTGTTGCTAAGTTAGAATGCGTCATTAGGAAGGAAGTGACGTTACGACTGTTGAAGCGTATTGTCTGTGTTTATGTATGTCGGGCAGAGGCTGTTTGAAAGACAATGTGTTCCACGTTGATATCAAGTTTTGATGAGGTGGCACGTGAGTACACACCAGGCATATGACGTAAACGTTCAGTGTGCCGATAGGCGATGTGAGTCCATAACAGATCATGACGTCATCTCGTAGGTGTCTGTAGTAGGGTCGAGTAAGGTCAACTCGCGGCGGGCATTCGGAATATTTTCATGTTCCTGGTACGGAACCTGTTCCTGGTCGAAATTGGAGCGATTGTTCCGGTCGAAGAGAGTTTCGTATCAGTCATGTCCTAAGTAGTACGGCGCATAGATGACACGGGTACGGCGTGCGTACTCGTGTTTTATATTTTTTGTTTTCTGAACGCAGGTTGTCGAATATCATACGATAATAAATACAATGAAATTGCTCATATGTTGTAATTTCAAAATCGTGTGTCAATTTGCGATACTTTAAGTCCCTGCATTGTATTACATACATATATAGCCTTATCTTTACAATGATACTATGACAGACTTTACTATAATTTTCAATGTGTATATTTGGTCGTTTTATACGAAGTTGTAGATATGAGTGCTGCGCATTTGTTTATTGACATAAGGTTGAATTTGAATACGCTCACCACTGCATATGAAGGAAGTGGTATTGTTCACAATTGTACATAATTTTGTAAAAACATTCGTATCTTGAACGTTTATATAATTATTGACGACGTACATCGTTGGGCATAATAATGATACTTAATAATTGAACTTTATATAGCGCAATATCCACTAAATGTGCTCAAAGCGGTTTACAAGGTGTCCCTGGTCAACAGCAACATTTAACATGTAGGACGGGACATTGTTGTTGCAGAAGTAAATACGACAAGTAATCGAATTGTTGACTACAGAATATAATTATAAAGGAGGTCACGGAACAAATATATATTGATACAAAGGTTATTTTATAAATTACTAATTAGGGTCAAGTTTGTATAAGCTGTTAGATACGTTGAAGTTGAGGTTGCTGTGTAGTTTGTAGTTTGTAGAATGTGTTGATTCTGGACGTATCCGCCATGGCGTAGTGTTTCTTGGGATTGCTGTTTCTTCATTTCAAGGTATTCGTGGATAGACCAAAGGGATTAGGACATTTCCTGACTTCTGTTGTGCTTGAGTTTGAGTTGCCTCTGTAGTTTTAGCCGTTATCAGCGTTTCCGTTATGACCGATGTTTGCAAGTATCTTCTTCCATGATATATATATATTATATATATATATATATATATATATATATATATATATATATATTATATATGTGTGTGTGTGTGTGTGTGTGTGTGTGTGTGTGTTATGTTTTCGTGCAAACATTACTTCTGCCTTTGATTAACTCGAATTACTCCCCTTAGAAAATTCCCTAATTTAATAAAATATGATTTTGTTTATGTAATCATTATTATTTGTGTTATCGTAGCACTTCCTACCATTTCAACTAATTGCTGAATAATAATTACACACTAAAGATTTAATTCTAATCAAACGAAAATAACTTCTTCTTCGATTCAGTTACACAGTGTATGACGTAATCTATCTCCTGCAGCTACCCTCATGGTTCTTTCTAATACTCAGTGGCGTGGCATGCTTACAGTATAAGGTGGTGCCAGAATCAGAGGACAATGACTTAAAATATGTTATATTTATGAAAACAAAAGAAAAAAAAATTAAAGAAAAGACTTAGTCAAATAAGTAATAGGCGGTATATACCATTTCTCAGTTTTATTTTGTTTTAAGATAATGTAATCCATTTTTAAAAGATGGAGCGGCGGTGCCAGGCACCAAATCAACCAATATAGCCACGCCCCTGCTAATACTAGCGTGTTTTATTGCCGTGTTTTTATCCAAATTCTTGCGTAAACTTCTTGCATAAGCTTACAAGATTTGTGGGATTCCTACCGGCTGTATAGATAGTATGCGTTTGGCTAAGAAGCTCACAGCATTGCCATCCGGAGGTATAACGGACCAACACACAAAACTATGTGTAACTTTAAACGTTTGGTTCATACAGTTTAGTGAGAATTACTCATAAACGCGGAGGCAACCCCCCCCCCCCCCCCCTCTCCCCCCCCAAAAAAAAACAAAAAAAACAAAACAACAACAACAACAAAACAAACAAACAAAAAAAAAAACCCCAAAAAAACAAAGACCTGAGTGACGTCAACTTCATACTATCTGTACGAAACTTTAGTAAATCGTTTTAAACTCAATTGCCCCCAATACAAAATCATCTCGTTTATCTGCGGCAGTTAATGTTATTAATGACATTGCAAATAAAATGATGGTGGTGGTGTGTATGTGTGTATGTGTGTATGTGTGCTTTGGTGTTTGCGTTCATGAAGGCACGGGCACCATCATCATATTAATAACGGTAATGAGTAGAATGGTGAATAAATTATAATACTTGAAGAGCACAGCGCTAAATCTACTTAAATCGCATAGTGTTAGTTTTGAAACAATGTTAGTTAAAGTTTGAATTCAGCTGAGAAAATAATATATATATATATATATATATATATATATATATATATATATATATATATATATATATATATATATATATATATATATATGAGCCAAGGTCAAAAGGTGCCCGCCTGATACCAGTGTTAAGAAAATTTGATTTTTACCTAATTATGGGCTGTTTTCATTGGGTTAATGCTTGTAATCAATTGATAATATGAAGAAGAGATAAAATGAGATAGCTCAATATACTCTGTTCAACAGAATATGAAATAAACAACTTGAAAGTGAAATTTGAATGCTGTTTGGCATGTGCTTAAAACGAGGTCAACGCATCACCTTTTTAGAAATCATGTAGAAATTAAATGTGATGTTTTAGCTCACGTGATTGAAATTTGACTAATAGTATAAAGTCAAAATTTACGTTTAAACGCAATTGCAGTATTTACATATCTGATTAAGTTTCACATAGAGTTCTTAAAAAGTTGGTGTTGCTTGTGACCTTTGGTGTCATCAAACACAGCACAATACTAAGACTCGACACGAAACTTTAAAGCTCATGTTTAATGTTTATAAAGTGTTTTATTATGATAAAAAGCATAGATTTACTATCTGAACTCAAATCTTGGAGTATACCGTTTTGCCGACATTGAGGTTTATTGGTTTTGGTGTCATTTGTCACAAGCAACACGGCATGCGTGAACACGTGGAAGTTTGTTTCGTTAAATGGCGATTCGCAATTTTGATCCACCCTTTTTACCAATCTTTGAAGTGCAGCACTTTCATTTGCCTTTCCAGCGTGGCTCCAGGCAGAAAAGGTAAGTTGAACTTTGGTGTCATCGCTATTTTACATTGTCACAAGCAACACTTGATATTGGATATTATAAAGTGCCACCAAAAAATTATGTTTTCAGCTGTTATTCTATTTACAAATATGACATAAGACTGTGATTTTGACACAATTATTTCCTTGTAATTCTAATTTTTTATGTTTCAGGGTTGTATCAATCAAGAAAAAGACAAAACTCAAGCTTTTGACGAATCCAGATAAAAGAAGGGTTGTCAAGAAATTTGATTTGATTTACTATTAACACACTAAATTACTACAAACTAGCAGATTTGAACAGTAGGGCGGATGTTACAGTATGGTTACATGAATTCATTACCATGGCTGATATTTATCTAGTGTTTGTGTGACTTCTGGTACTTTTTGTGACCATTGGTGTCATTGGTTAAAATGTCACAGGTGACACTTAAGTTTGAAGTTTCTAATGTATTTCTGTTTTCATGTTCTTCAAAGCTTGAAATGTCATTGAATTACATTTAACAGGCTATATTACATGTGTTCAGTTGCTATTCTTGATTTATTGAGGCAAAATTGCGTTCTAGTGCCGATTTTGACCAAAGTAATAGCAACAATGGTATTACTAATATCTAAGTATATTTCCAATTTGAAAGTATTTAGTTTCTTAAAATATTATTGAATTTCATTTTAGAGTAGGTTATTGTGATTTTTTGACTGAAAATAATGATATATTATGGACGAATGTGTGATTTGGTGTTGCTTGTGACATAAGTAATGGTGTCACCGGTGGTATGTCACAAGTCACATTCAGATGCTCTATTTTCCATGTATATTTCTATTTTTGAAGTCTTTGGTTTCTGAAATATTATTAAATTCCATATTTAACCGTGGTTATTACACTGGTTTGACTGAAATTAATGATATATTGTCGAAATTGCAATTTGGTATTGCTTGTGACATAAGTAATGGTGTCATCGGTCTAATGTCACAAGTGACACAATGTCGCTTAAAAAGATATGCTTTGGTCACATTATTTCCCAACATTTTATTCAAACAGTTTCTGAACATTGCTAGTAATAAGCATATGCAATATTGTTGTTGTTGTTAATGTACAAACATTTTTATAAAATAATATATTTGCATTCTATGTTGCTTGTGACCGATGACACCAAAAAGCAACATTTTCTCCAATAGTTGGTAATATTATTGTACTATGATTGTTGTTGATTGTGTCTTTTTGTCTATAACTTACTAAATAAAGTTTGATACTCAACAAAAATCTTTTGGTTATTGAGTTTTTTGTCTCATTTTGGTGTCACCGGTCACAGGTGACACCAGCAACCTATAGGTATTGTTGACGATATTATGCTGCGTTAGACCTTTAAGTTATCTAAAGGGCCTTTGATTCATGAAGTACAGGGTTTTTGCTACACATATAGAAACATGAATGGACTATTATGTCACTTTCATTTTGAGAAAAAAAATTGGCACCTTTTGACCTTGGCTCATATATATATATATATATATATATATATATATATATATATATATATATATATATTATATATATATATATATATATATATATATATATATATATATATATAATATGTCATAGAATACAATTGATATAGATAACAATGTGAAATTGAATGTAAGCTTCAATTTTATTACAAAAACAGATCAAATGAACGTTTCGGGTTTCCCCTTACATTCAAATTCCCATCGTTATTTATTTTTCGAGCATCGAGCAGCAACATCCACATTACCCAGTATTCTTCTAAAGCACAATTGGATTCAATAGTCAGATGTCACGCCGCCCGGCAACGGCCACCATCTTGGTTCTAGACAAAGAAAATCATTCCTTTTTTATTCTTCATGCTGGCTAGAACTTTTCATTCCCTTTTCGTATGCCTTGTGATCAGAATGTGTAAAAGTCAAAACATGATCAAATTTATGGGTTTGTTTTTACTCTGGATACGCTTTTATGCTAGCCGGAGAAATATTTCATACGGCGTCCGCCATTGTTCCGATAGTTTAGAGCCAGTGTTACTACTAAGTTACCATGCGTCATTAGGAAGGAAGTGACGTTAAGACTGTTGAAGAGTATTGTACTATTCAGATCGGCGAGATTGTGGGGGAAGGGGAGGGGGGGGGGGAGAGGAGGGGGGGGGGTGTTGGCGGATTACTTTCACTTTGAAAATAATAAGCAAGGGAGTCAACAATCTACTCATGCTTCAGGGTTTTCTCTGAATAGCGGAAAAACATGTTTAACATTTGACTTAAGTACTTTTCGTGCTTCGGACTTCAATAACTTTCATAACATAACTTCATAACTTTCGTTCTGTATATTATTATTGCATATTATATCAATTCATGACTGCATGATTGCCGTAATTACTCCCGCTAATTACAAAGCCACTTATGGTTAATTTATTGTCAGACCACCAGTAACGACGACGACGACGACACCACCACCACCACCACCACCACCAACAACAACAACAACAACAACAACAACAACAACAACGTTACAAAGTTTATTCAATCTTAGGCTGTCGCCAATAAATCACACAATTTGATGACAACATACATGAAAGTGGCAAAAAATTGGTAAAATGGAACAAAATAATAAACTGATACTATTAATAACCACGCAAAAAAGTACAACAATCATGATACCGCCAATAATAATAATAATAATAATAATAATAATATAATAATAATAATAATAATAATAATAATAATAATAATAATAATAATAATAATAATAATAATAATAATAATAATAATAATAATAATAATAATAATAATAATAATAATAATAATAATAATAACAATAATAATAATCAAAACAATAATAACAATAATAATATTACCATAACAGCATTAGTCTGTTATTCTATAGTTATTGGGCTTTTAACGAAATCGGGCCGAACGAGACGCCGAACGCCGAACCCGAACGGATATAGCCTTCTCACGTGACCATGAACGAGATCTGGATAGTGAAGACTCTCAAGCGGTATGCAGCATCGGATCTAAGGTCACATGATAGAGGATAGCTTGGGTTGCTGTTGGCTTGTGTTAGGGGAGGGGCAAGGGGTGGCGCTCTATACAGAGAGAAAATTATAAATTGATTACGGGGGAAGGTGGGGGGAGGGGGGGGGGGGTTGACCCACAAACGATCGAGGTGTTGGGCTTCGGGTAGACCATGATACGAAATCAAAGAGAAAAGGCCGCTGGTACTTGGATGGTGGAAATGGTTGGGGGGGGGGGGGGGGGATAGTGACAATCAGCATGGGATATATGTATATATTAACATTAATAATATAGGCAATAGATGACCAGGGATGTGTATTGTTTGTGTATTGTTTGTATATGTTTGTGTGTGTGTGCGTGTGTGTGTGTGCGCGCGTGTGTGTGTGTGTGTGGTGAAAGGGATTACACAAAAATACCTTTCTCTGTAGCTTCCAAATGATTACGCAACTATTACATACAAGACCTTGCAGTCGAGTCGGCAGGGCTTTTGGGTTACACAACCACTATTTACCCATCGGTCAGCGGTACTCTTTGATGTATACAACACTCACCGCCTTTACGCAAAGCCGCCTGCCCATAATCAAGAGATGGTCTCCTAACTGTTCACAAGCGAACTGTCAAACGAGCAATCGATGATTGGATAAGAATCTAAAGATCTCATATAATAAGGTAAGTTTTGGAGAGGTGATATCCCCCACCGTCATCGGACAGAACTTTCATTGCGTTATATCATATAAGCTCACCTCCTCTTTCTATTCCGGAGTGACGAGATTAGACGAGAGGACGCGAGAAAAATTTAACACGTGATCGTTAAAGTCGATCGGTCGGTGAGCTTCGGGCTCTAACTATAACTCCGTATTGTGGACAACTGGCCCTCGGAGGTCATATTGGGCAGCTTTCATCGTGGAATATAATATCTCATTCTGAACAAGTATGTGTATACAACTTTGTCTGGCACTGTTTCATACACGTTTGAGCTTTTACGCAGCGCAATATCCACTAAACGTGCTCAAAGCGCTTTACAACGGGCCCAATCCAACAGCAATACGCAACAAATAGAACAGCACATGACGCCATGTTTGGCGATATTATTACAATTTTCGGACAGAGACACATAACGCTGTTAACGGTCAAGTACTCATTTTACACCTGAGTACTGTGAAAGAATGTGAGTAAAGAGCCTTTTTCAAGTACTCAACAATGCGCTGAGTGAGGTCAAACCCAGGACCTTCCGATCGGAAGGAATAAATATAGACTGCATACCGAATCGATACCAGATCTTGACGTGAGTAGCAGCAGCTTCTTATGGTTCACACTATTATGTTATGACGATCGACCCAATCAGCAAAGTCCGGTCCGCATTCGTGCACCGTCGCGAACCCGCCTGGTAGCATCGTCACAACACACCTTTCGACTAGATGCTCTGCCGTCTCGGGTTCTTGCCCACAGCGTGGACATATTGGACAGGAAGTTAGACGTAGCGAAGCTCTACCAAGAGAGCTATCAAGAACCGGTCGATAAAAATTGAGCTTTTTATATAGCGCAATATCCACTAAACGTGCTCAAAGCGCTATACAAAGGATCTCTGACAACCAGCAACACTTAACATGTAGGACGAGACATGACGCATGTAAAGCGATATTATAATTTTTTCTTCGGATAAAGACAACGCTGTTAACTGTTAGGTACTCATTTAACACTTGAGTACGTGAGAGAATGTGAGTAAAGAGCCTTTTCCAATGACTTAACTATGCGCCGATCAAGGTTTGAATTCAGGATATTCCGATCCTAAAGCGAGTGTCATACCACAAGACGACTGACCCCATAGTCCTTTAGTACAAGTCGATTTAATTTGATTGTCAACGAATCTGTACATGAAAACAGCAATCAGTATCATTACGGAAATGGCTGTCATTAACTTGGCCATTAATTAATTGACATTAATGATCTCATGAGTCTTCCAACTTCCCACGATTAATTTGTGACTCACCGCCTCTATACGGGTTTAAATTGAGAAGCGGTCGACAGCTGTATTCCTCAGTACCCCTGGAAAAAAACAAAACAACAACTCATATTTAAAAATTTGGCCAGAAAACTCGTCCTTCAAATATCGGTCGATTCAACCCTCTCCTTACCAACCATAGTAAAATCGTTACTTTCGTTATACGATACAACCAACATTTTTCTCATTCATATTTCTTGTGTATCCATAACATTTAAAGAAAATCAACAGTGTGTTGTAGAGCATGTTTTGCCACAAAAATTATGTATCGCAAGAATTGTACTGCAATATCTCTGAGTGATAAAAATCTTTTTGTGTTAGCTCCACAAAAGGTGAGAATTCTGAAAATGGCTGGTAAGGAGAGGATTAAATGGCGCTCATTTTGGAAAAAACTCTCAAACTTTTTTTCTTTTTTTTTTTATTCTAACATTCGTAAATGTAAAGGAGTTATCTTATGTGTGTCTAATGGTGAACTGATATTATCACCAAGGGAGATTATGGAACTTCTGTGTCATTTTGTTTCGGCTATGTGGTCTTGTGGTATGACACTCGCTTTCGGATCGGAAGGTCCTGGGTTCGAGCCTCGCTCGGCGCATAGTTGAGTCCTTGGACAAGGCTCTTTACTAACATTCTCCCACCGTACTCAGGTGTAAAATGATTACCTGGCCGTTAACAGCGTTGTCTCTGTCCGAAAAATTAAATGTAATATCGCCTAACTGGCGTCATGTCCCGTCCTAAAAATGTTAAATGTTTGCTGTTGTCCAGCGACGTCTTGTAAAGCGCTTTGAGCACGTTTAGTGGATATTGCGCTATATCAAAGCTCAATTTCTTTTTCTTTCCATTAGATAAATCCGATGTTTTAGTTTGATAAATAGAATGTGATTTGAGCTGATGTTGTGGTGAATGATTGATGCTGATCGCAATGATGATGGTCGTGATGGTTAACCAGAGGACGATGATGATGATGATGATGATGATGATGATGATGATGATGATGATGATGGTGATGATGATGATGATGATGATGATGATGATGATGATGATGATGATGATGATGATGATGATGATGATGATGACGACGACGTGAGTAGATGATGATGATGATGATGCTGATGATGAGATGAGATGAGTGATGTGATGATGATGATGATGATGGTGATGATGATGATGATGATGATGACGACGACGACGACGAGACGATGATGATGATGATGATGATGAATGATGGTGATGATGATGATGATGGTGGTGATGATGATGATGATGATGATGACGCGGACACGATGATGATGATGATGATGATGGTATGATGATGGTGATGATGATGATGATGATGAGTATGATGATGATGTGATGATGTGATGATGACGCGATGACGATGATGATGATGATGATGATGATGATGATGCTGATGATGATGATGATGATGATGATGGGATGATGATGATGATGATGATGATGACGACGACGACGACGATGATGATGATGATGATGATGATGATGAGGATGATGGTGATGATGATGATGATGATGATGGTGATGATGATGATGATGATGACGACGACGACGACGATGATGATGATGATGATGATGATGATGATGATGATGAGGATGATGATGATGATGATGATGATGATGAGGATGATGGTGATGATGATGATGATGATGATGGTGATGATGATGATGATGATGATGATGACGACGACGACGACGATGATGATGATGATGATGATGATGATGATGATGAGGATGATGATGATGATGATGATGATGATGATGATGATGATGATGATGATGATGATGATGATGATGATGATGATGATGATGAAAACCATGTTGATTACATGATTTTTTTTCACGGATTTGCATTTATCAAATGAGTTATTTTTATCACGCCAAGTAACGCACGAGCTTGCGAAGATGCACGTCAGATACAGTGGCGAATCTGGATTTTTGGACTTCGTTGGTCTTTTGGTGACGAAGAATTTCTTGAACAGCTGTACTGGGTCGATGGACTCCATCAACGTTTCTGTTGTCGTTCTGATTTGAGAATATTTGTGGCCTTTCTGTTTTTTATCTGGTTTTGAAGAATTTTTCTCAGTGCAAACATGTCTTTAGAATATCCTCAATGTTGATCCTTGCCAAATGATTCGCCATTCTCAAATATTTTTTTTCTTCGTCTGCGAGTATGAAAATAATAATAATAATAATATAATAATAATAATAATAGTAATAATAATAATAATAATAATAATAATAATAATAATAATAATAATAATAATAATAATAATAATAATAATAGTAATAGTAGTAGTAGTAGTAATAATAATAATAATAATAATAATAATATAATAATAACAATAATAATAATAATAATAATAATAATAATAATAATAATAATAATAATAACAATAATAATAATAATAATAATAATAATAATAATAATAATAATAATAATAATGATAATAATAATAATAATAATAATAATAATAATAGATAATTTTTATTATTCTTATTCTCATTATATTTTTTCAAAATTATTATTATTATTATTATTATTATTATTATTATTATTATTATTATTATTATTATTATTATTATTATTATTATTATTATTATTATTATTATTATTATTATTATTATTATTATTATTATCAGTAGTATTTTTATTATTGTTGATGCTATTATTATTATTATTATTATTACCCATGAATACCTAACAGTGCGATGCGCGGCCCCCGTGCCTGAGACGAGATACGTCCAAAAACGTTAGAACGAGTATTTATCCTGTTTACAAAGGGTATAGATGCTATGCGCTTGGCTAAGAAACTCGCAACATTGCCATCCTGAAAAATGATGGACTAACACCATAACTATGTGCGACCTTAAACTTTATAGTTTGGTTATATTACAGTTTAGTGGGAATTACTCATAATCATGGATGACACAAAACAATAACAAATACCAGAGTGATGTCAACTTCGTTCTATCTATACCAGTTTCGATTTGTGTCTTGTTTTTGTTTTGATCATAAGCAGTACTTGAACGCCATTTAACAAAACTAAGAATAAAGAAAGAAAACCAATTACCAATATGATAAATTCCCACAAGAACACACAGATTCACAAAGCCAGCATATCGCATTGTGGATTACACACTCAGCACACAACCTACGAATCCTTTTTTAATTCAAAAAAGTGAGTGGAGCAGGCACTTATGTTGGTAACAACAAGATATGAAGTGAGTAGAAAAGTGCCAGAAGACAATAGAGAATAAATGACGTGGGTTTGATACGAATATTTTTGTGTTCGTGGGTAGCTCACACGGTAGAGCCACGCTCTCACCTGCCAGGCGGAGTTGTCGTACCAATAAGGTCGCAGGTTCAAACCCCACCACCGCCGCGAAAATTTTTTATTCTCTATTGTCTTCTGGCACTTTTCTACTCACTTCATATCTTCATACCAACATAAGTGCCTGCTCCACTCACTTTTCTGAATTAAAAATTCACCCCATACACCGGAGCATACTCAATGTCTCAATCGTTTCTATGTTATATGTTTGTGTTGAGAATATTGGCTATTAAGCTTAACTGCTGGTCATAAATAACTTCGCGAAGGTGGTGTGCGAACGAATCGCCGATCTCCAGAAGTGGGTGAGAGAGGGATCTAGAAATGACTTGGGTTTGATACGAATATTTTTGTGTTCGTGGATAGCTCACACGGTAGAGCCACGCTCTCACCTGCCAGGCGGAGTTGTCGTACCAATAAGGTCGCAGGTTCAAACCCCACCACCGCCGCGAAAAATTGTTATTCTCTATTGTCTTCTGGCACTTTTATACTCACTTCATATCTTGTTGTTACCAACATAAGTGCCTGCTCCACTCACTTTTCTGAATTAAAAATTCACCCCATACACCGGAGCATACTCAATGTCTCAATCGTTTCTATGTTATATGTTTGTGTTGAGAATATTGGCTATTAAGCTTAACTGCTGGTCATAAATAACTTCGCGAAGGTGGTGTGCGAACGAATCGCCGATCTCCAGAAGTGGGTGAGAGAGGGATCTAGAAATGACTTGGGTTTGATACGAATATTTTTGTGTTCGTGGATAGCTCACACGGTAGAGCCACGCTCTCACCTGCCAGGCGGAGTTGTCGTACCAATAAGGTCGCAGGTTCAAACCCCACCAACGCCGCGAAAATTTTTTATTCTCTATTGTCTTCTGGCACTTTTATACTCACTTCATATCTTGTTGTAAGCTACGAATCCGGTACTTATCTAAAATCACTATCACTCCTCGCTCCTCGCTCCTCACTTTGGGCGTTGGTTGTTTTGATTTATCTGTATTTGGATTGAAAAAGGCAAAATTAAAAAAAAAAAAACAAAACAAAAAAAAACCCAACAAAAACGTGTTTTTTCCCCAATGTACTCCAAGCACGCCCAAGTGTCACAATATTATGTAAACAATTTTATCAGCCCAGTCTGCTGTTTAACTCTTCCCTTACCAGCCATTTTCAGGATTTTCCCCAAAACTTTCCATTCAACTAACACAAAAATATATTTTTATCACATAAACACAATCGCAGTAAAGTTCTTGCGATAAATAATTTCTTTAGCAAAACATACTCTACAACACACTGTTCATTTTCTTTAAATTTTATGATGAACAAGAGAAAAATGTTTGTTGTATCGTAAAGAATGTGACGATTTTCCTGTAGTTGGTAAGGAGAGGGTTAATACTTCCAAATATCTCTTAAGCAAGATTAAGGTTTAAAATATTTGGGCGTTGGTTGTTTTCATATATCTGTATTTTGAACTGAACAAAACAAATAGCGTGTTTTTCCCCAATGTAGCCAGGCACGCCCAAGAATCACAATATTATGTAAAGAATTTTATCAGCTCAGCCTACTGTTTATTACTTCCAAAGGTCTCTTAAGTAAGATTAATGTTTAAATGTTTGGGCGTTGGTTGTTTTCATATATCTGTATTTTGAACTGAACAAAACAAATAACGTGTTTTCCCCCAATGTACGCCAGGCACGCCCAAGTTTCACAGTATTATGTAAACAATTTTATCGGCCCAGCCTACCGTTCAATACATCCAAAATTTCACAATAACATGTATACAACTTTATCGGCCCAGCCCACCATTAAATAAGAAATCTAAACGAATTCCGTGGTTAAAGATTGTAAGTCTTCCATATGGCATCGTGTCGACTATAATTTGGTGTGTCACTGAATTTTTACAAATATACACACTTGATAGATTACTGGTCTGTTGCACACTTAATCTATTCAGAATAAAAGGAACACTCACTCAACCACTCAACGGCTATCACCATCTCCACCACCGTCATCACATTTAGCATCAGCTCCACTACCACCACCAACACCACCACAATCATCATCATAATCATCATCATCATCATCATCATAATCATCATCATCATCATCATCATCATTATCATCATCATCATCATCATCATCATCATCATCATCATAATCATCATCATCATCATCATCATCATCATCATCATCATCATCACCATCTTCGTCGGCATCGTCATAATCATCATCCTCATCATCTGAGGTTTTATTCGTAAAATGTCCCTGAAATTTGAAACTGAGGCTTTGGGAGAGCGATGGCATCTTTCGTTTCCATTCAAGTCCAACACAAATAATTCGCGAAAAATAATTTCAATGGGACCGCAAGGGAATGTCAAGTTTGTATGAGATTTCCTTGTTTGTCCCGGAAAGTGTTCGAGATTTCCGTGTTGCCAATACTAACAAAATAGAGGGATCAAAACGGAGAACTGTACCGAGTTTGAGATTTCCGTTATTTTGAGAGTTGCATGTTCCAGATTTCCGTGCTCGAGTGTATTAATCACAATAAGATCAAATGTGGACTGATGTTTAGCCGAACAACTGATTTTTCAAATGAAAATAATAAAGTGAAAGAGGCTGTTACTGCTTTCCCGGCTATTCCAATATATTACGTATAAGACTATAAATATCCGTAATTGCCCCCATACAGATGTTCAATACATTTATGGCACCTAAATCGACATAAATGTATTGAACATCTTGCTCTCACAGGAAAGATAGAAGGTAAAAAGAGTAAAGGTAGACCAAGAAAAACATATTTGAATAGTTTGAACAGCTGGGTGACAAAGAAAGAGAAGAGTAATATGAGTTTTCTGAGGTTATTTAATCAGAGAGATGAATGGCGTGCCATGATCAGCGATGTCTGGCACAGACTTGGTACTTGAAGAAGGAGAAGAAGAAGCCCCCATTGGACATATCAGGTAAGCTCAACTGACCTCAGACAGGTAGCTATCATGGACGGTTAATGGATCCATGAGAGTACCATCCACTGATCAATTCTGTTGCTGTGAGCGAAGTGCAGATTCCACGCAGTTCAGTAAACATGCGTTCTGATTGGTCGGTAACAAAACGACCTCACTGGGAGGGGGAAAAGCGTTTTTTATTATTTAAGAGTACGAGATGATGATGGTCGGGTATAAAGCATCGGTTTCAACTGAAGTTTGTTGCTATAACGATGTCGCTAGACAGGGGTTTTATTGAAATGTATGTCGCTATTTAGGGTTTTTTATTACTAATAATATATGGCAAAAAGTTCGGGACCAGAGGTCAATGGGGTTGTCCAGGGGTTGTCGTTATCCAGAGGTTGCACTTTATGTGCAAGTCTTAGGGGCCAAATCACCGGTTTTTCGATGCTGTGCTATAAAACTAAATCCTCGTGGAATCATTTTCCTGTCATTGTTTTTAAGCCAACTTTCCGTGATAATAAAAATATCCAAATCCTTCTCAATGATAATATTTTCAATTAAGGCTTCCTTTTTCGTAACGGACCTTGCGTTGAGCCAACCAAGTTTAAGATGTCTATGATTCTGATTGTTGTTTGACGATGAGTTGTTGTTGATTTGTATAGGTAGCAAGGAATGTCTTCGTTCAATGGGAGCGATCTATATTCATGTTTTCGTAAAAGCAGGTCATCAATTACATGATTTGTTGCTGTCCAACGATTGGATATTTCTAATTAGCTCTTAATACGAAAACCATCAGGAATACCGATGGTTCCGCCGAGCTCAAAAACGGCAACCATCTGGATAACCGATGGTCCATTTAAGCATAGTATTTGTTTCTTTAATACTAAATCCTACTTTTATAATAGCTTGGTGACGCCAAAAACAAAAGTTGAATTCATTTCTCATTGAGTAGAGCTTGTTTTCCCTTTGTTTGAGCCTTGTATCATTTTTCTATGTAGTGTTTACTTTTTTCTAACCTATGTTTTGATGTCGCTAAGACAATGGCTAACCAGAAAAATAGTGAACGTTAAATAAAACCCCCGTTTTTTAGACTTTGTAATGGACATATCTTTTGATAATAGTGAATTTGAATGTTCAGACAGTAAATAAAGACAGCAAATGTAGTGATGCAGGCAGTTGACAGTGATTTTAGTGACAAAATAATTGTAGCTATCTAGATAGATAGTCCAGCTACTTTTGACGATGGTGACAAACACACCAGATCCTCAATAGGAAACTTTTCAAAATTCAGAATAAAAATTACAATACAAGTTTATTCTTTCAACACCAAGTACTCTTTGCATACACGCTTTATTTAAATTCATTAGTTTTACATGCGGATGTGCAATTTAGGAGTTTATTAGATTCTATGTAGAATACTTATTGATTAGTCTGATACTGATAAGCAAGCTGTTTCCTCATTTTTTTCCAAAAAGTGGAAATACAAAATCAGTCATAACATGACAACCAGTGGTCACTTTGTATCACCTCAAAGTTCATTTTGTTTTTAATAGATTTTTACATACATTTCTTGCATTGTATTACTAATCGGTGTTGCCAAAGTGAATAAAATTAGAGGTGAGAGGAAAAGTTTTGAATTTAAAAATACATTCGTTTTAGAAAAATTGTGACTTTAATTATATTTGTTCAAAAAGCGCAAATACACAATTATTAATAAGTTCTATATTATTATTGCCCATCCATTTCCCTTTAAATTGGTATATGACACGATACAGGTCCATAGAAAATAATTGTGTAGGAGACTTTTTAAAAGTGGTATATCGTTCAGAAAATAGGTCGCTCTAAAACAGCCTGCCGTTTCCCAGGGAAATCCCCCTGCCGTGGGAAGAGACCAAATGTACCCACGCTGTTTTGTTTACAAATGTTATAAACATAACCGTGTGTCAAGCTGAATGAAATGAACAATCGTGATGTTAGACATTTAAAAAGCTGTGAACACTTTTCATTAAGTCGGTCACTTTGAGCACAGTTTGCAATGTGACCAATGACCTCGAGCACATGGAAAGTTAATAGGGAATGAGATCCGTCACCAGCGGAGTTGTTAGAGAGAGAACGTCACAAGGTTTTGCGCATGCGTCTCTCGTCCTCGCTTTCGGTGAAAGCGGCATGAGACACTTAACCGAAAGCGAGGACGAGAGAGACGCATGCGCAAAACCATGTTGACGTTCTCTCTGTAAGGTGACGTCCAATCAAGGGATGCTACTCTTCCGCTAATCTCATTCCCTATATAGATGATGCCCATTGCCTTGGGTTGGAATGACGGTGTGAAGAAACGAGTAAATACATTCATGATCTCTTTAATCCTTTTCCTTTTCTGTCTCCCACCATGATGATGATGATGATGATGATGATGATGATGATGATGATGATGATGATAATAATAATAATAATAATAATAATAATAATAATAATAATCATTATTCTTATTATTATTATGATAATGATAATGATAATGATAATGATAATGATAATAATAATAATAACAATAATAATAAATAGTATTTCTACAACACATAACCATTACGGTGTCGTGCTCTATGCGCTTTACATTGGCATTATCACACTAACCCACACATGAATTTATAACAATAATCTTACAACACACACACATACTGTCAATAAGTGACACATAGAAAGCACATACGATATATTATATTTTTCATTGTCAGGGTTAATATAATAGTATATTATTTTGCACGAAATTATTACATCCATCACCCCTATAACTCCAATACAATTTCTAATTCCGAGGGCTATTTAGGTCACGGATTGTTCTAATGGATTAATTGTTTTGGCATTTAGGTCGGGATATTTAAGCGCACTGTTTGTCGATTTTAATCATATCATTTGGTTGGAAAATCTACGAGGAGAATTATGGTGGTGATCGTAAAGGTGAGTTCAGGGTTTAAAATTTTAATATATATTTGTTACGTTTCATAATGATTGGTTCTATAGATAGTTCGAATATGACGTCACTCAGGTCTTTGTTATTGTTTTTTTGCCATCCGAGTTTATGAGTAATGGTCACTTAACTGTATTAACCTGACTATAAACGTTCATGGATACACGGAGTTTTGTGTGTTGGTCCGTTATAAATAGTATGCGCTTGGCTAAGAAGCTCATAACATTGCCATCCGGAAGTATAACGGACTAGCACACAAAACTGTGTGTATCCATGAATGTTTATAGTCAGGTTAATACAGTTCAGTGAGCATTACTCATAAACGCGGATGGCAAAAAGACAATAACAAAGACCTAAGTGACGTCATCTTCGAACTATCTCTATGCAGTTGGTTTTGGGTCCCTTGTAAAGCGACTTCAACTTCATGTTTATTTTTAGCGGGTTTTTTTTTTCTTCTCTTGGATATAGACACGTAATGTCTTGAGAAAATTGACTTTTATAAAATTGAGATTTTTTATAGCGCAATATCCACTAAACGTGCTCAAAACAAACAGAAACATTTAACATTTAAGACAGGACATGACTCCTTTTTAGGCGATATTACAATTTATTTTTCGTACAGAAACACCGCTGTTAACGGCCAGGTACTCATTTTACACACGAGTACGGTGAAAGAACGTGACGAAAGAGCCTTCTCCAAGGACTCAACAACTATGCGCCGAGCGAGGCTCGAACCCAGGACCTTCCGATACAAAAGCGAGTATCATACCACAAGACCACATAGCCGCAACGCTTTGTGACGATTCAAAGAAAAATAAACAAGACAACATGTAAACCATGGCAAATGTCAGGTTTACCTTTCCAAATACAGAATTAAATCGTAGCCATCGTTATGTTATAGATAGTATGGGCTTCGCTAAGAAGCTCATAACATTGCCATCCGGAAGTATAACGGACCAACACACAAAACTATGTGTAACCATGAACTTTTATAGTCGGGTTAATACAGTTCAGTGAGAATAACTCACAAACGCGGATGGCAAAATATAACAACAAAGGCTTGAGTGACGTCATCTTCGAAATATCTATAGATAGTACGAAGATGACGTCACTCAGGCCTTTGTTATTGTTTTTGCCATCCGCGCTTGTGAGTTGTTCTCCCTAAACTATATTAACCAGACTATAAAAGTACATGGTTACACAGAGTTTGTGTGTTGGTCCGATATACTTCCGGATGGCAATGTTGTGAACTCCTTGGCCAAGCGCATTCTATCTATAGCCTGATACTGAAATCCAAAGGGACTGGCAGTTTGACGTCATTATTTGGCGTCGCCTAGTGATTTGTCGTTAGTAGAGCTCATGGAAACAAGTTATTTCATTGGTTGAACTATTGAATACAACTCACGATTTGTTTTCTTTTGTGGCCAAAGACTGGCATTTTGGCGTCATATTTTGGTCAGTGTCAGGCCATAACATTACGAGGCCACGATTAAAGTCACTGTGGTAGGACACACATTTATGTATTCCAGAAAGAACACAGAGTCCTGATACATCATCATCATCATCATCATCATCATCATCATCATCATCATCATCATCATCATCATCATCATCATCATCATCATCATCAACATCATCATTTGTTATCATCATCATCATCATCATCATCATCATCATCATCATCATCATCATCATCATCATCATCACCATCATTTGTCATCATCATCATCATCATCATCATCATCATCATCATCATCATCATCATCATCATCATCAACATCGTCATCATCGTCACTATTATCGCCAATACATTCCAGCAAACGATCCCCAAAATGTTGGGATATTTCACAACACTATTGCTTGCGATGGGCGCCATTCCATCAGTGGTGACGTCATCAAGACAGTATGTAGGCCAAATCAGAATTTATGTGGATGATGCGGCGATGAAAAACTGGATGAATGTCACGGGCAAGACACAGGATGCAGACTTTCGTCTTGAAATGAGAAGCACTATCTTTGAGATCAACCAAATATTGATGACGTAAATTTTCTTTATTATTTTAGATAATGAACTATATCCCTTCCTTCCCATCTATCTCTCTCTCTCTCTCTCTCTCTCTCTCTCTCTCTCTCTCTCTCTCTCTCTATCTATCTATCTATCTATCTATCTATCTATTATATATATATATATATATATATATATATATATATATATATATATATATCCCTTCCTACCCATCTATCTATCTATCTATCTATCTGTCTATCTATCTATCTATCTATCTATCTATCTATCTATCTATCTATCTATCTATCTATCTATCTATCTATCTATCTATCTATATATATACATATATATTTATCATTATTTATATACATATATATAATGATAAACTAAGATAACCATAAGTACTGTCCTAAAATCTCTTACGCAGGTTATAAGATTTTAAAATTCTGGGCGTTTGTTGTTTTGATATATCCGATCTGTTTTTGAAAATGGCAAATAAAAATAAATATGTTGTTTTTTCCAGTGCTTGTCAGACACGCGCAAATGACAGACGCATGCAAACAATGTATCGACCCAGCCCATAGTTCAATACGCCCAAATTAAATGTATGCGGATTCCAAAGTATCATTAGTCTAAAGTTTCTCCGACAAGTAAATATTTATATGGAGGCGAAATAAAGAGAAGAAAGCAGGAAAAATATAAATAGAGTCACTCCCTTATTTATGGCCGAAACACATGTTTCTGTGGTCTCCATCCACGTCGTCATTCAGCATATAGATAGTTCGAAGATGACGTCACTCAGGTCTTTGTCATTGTTTTTTGCCATCCGCGTTTATGAGTAATGCTCACTGAACTGTATTAACCCGACTATAAACGTTCATGGATATACACAGTTTTGTGTGTAGGTCCCTTATACACACACACACACACACACACATAATAATAATATATATATATATATATATAATATATATGTTTTACAAACAATCTTCATTGAATGTACTTAAATTATATGTGTAACCATTGTCATGATAATGACAATGGAATTTTTTGTTCAATGACTTAAAAAGAGACAAAAAAAAGAACCATAACAACAACAACAACAACAACAACAACAACAACAACAACAACAACAACAAATCAAACAATATCAACACCATCAACAACAACAAAAAACAATATCAACACTATCAATAACAACAACAACAACAACAACAACAAAACAATATCAACACTATCAATAACAACAACAACAACAACAACAACAACAACCCAAAGAAAAGAAACACACATACACACACATACACACACACACATACACATACATACATCCACACCCATCTTGTATTGAATCGTCCTACTAATTTACCACGTCTAGATTGCAGAAGCACGGCCTCAACATACAACTGCAAATCGAACAAATTGTTGTTTTGAACCACAATATTTTGACAGTGGACAGTGAAGGAAAGGTAAGCAAGGCACTTCATTCTTCTCTGTCTTCGTCTTCTTCTTCTTCTTCTTCTTCTTCTTCTTCTTCTTCTTCTTCTTCTTCTTGCTCTTGTTCTTCATCTTGTTCTTGTTCTTGTTCTTGTTCTTGTTCTTGTTCTTCTTCTTCTTCTCTTCTTGTTCTTGTTCTTTCTTCTTCTTCTTCTTCTTCTTCTTCTTGTTCTTCTTCTTCTTCTTCTTCTTCTTCTTCTTCTTCTTCTTCTTCTTCTTCTTCTTCTTCTTCTTCTTCTTCTTCTTCTTGCGCTTTGAGCACGCTAGTGGATATTGCGCTATATAAAAGCTCAATATTTGTTTTAGACAATGATTGGTAAGTAGAGTTAAAGCTGAAACTCGTCCAAAATTATTATGCAACATAATATTCGTAGATACCCATAATGTTTTCGCGTTTTGTTCAATTAACTGTATTAAAATACAAAGCAAATAATATGTTTAAATTGTGTTAATGATCTGTGTTTATTATCTGTATAATGACCCCGTAACACGTGTCGCATATAATGCGGGCCTTACAGAAGATACAGGAATTAATTTTAGTCGTAAATAGAAAATATAACGTGCTTATTGAGATTAATTTTCTCTATAGATAGTATGCAGATGACGTCACTTAGGTCTTTGTTATTGTTTTTTGTCATCCGCGTTTATGAGTGATGCTCACTGAACTGTATTCACCGGACTATAAACGTTCATGGATATACACAGTTTTGTGTGTTTGTCCGTTATAGATAGAATGCGCTTGGCCAAGGAGTTCACAACATTGCCATCCGGAAGTATAACGAACCAACACACAAACTCTGTGTAACCATGAATTTTTAAAGTCTGGTTAATACAGTTTAGTGAGAACAACTCAAAACGCGGATGGCAAAAACAATAACAAAGGCCTGAGTGACGTCATCTGCATACTATCTATACTTCCGGATGGCATTGTTATGAGCTTCTTAGCCAAGCGCATACTATCTATAGATAGAACGAAGTTGACCTCACTCACGTCTTGGTAATTTGATTTTTTGGGGGTTTTTTTGCCATCTGTGTTATGAGTAATTCTCATCAAGCTGTATAGATAGCATGCACTTGGTTAACAAGCTCACAACATTGCCATCCGGAAGTATGACGGATCAACACACAAAACGATGTGTGACATTGAACGTTTAAAATCTGTTTTATATAGTTTAGTGAGAATTACTTATACACGCGGATGGCAAAAAAAAACAATAACAAAGACCTGAGTGACGTCATCTTCGAAGTATCTGTTGGATTCAATAGTCTGATGTCACGTCGCCCAGCAATGGCGAGCAGCTTGGTTCTAAACAATGAAAATCGGTACTTTTTATTCTTCATTCTGGCTAGAACTTTTCATATGTCATGTGATCAGAATGTATAAAAGTCAAAACATGATCATAATGATTTTCTCCTTTGGATACACTTTTATGCTCGTCGGAGAAATATTTCATAAGGGCGTCCGCCATTGTTTCGATAGTTTAGAACGAGTTACTAAGTTAATATAGATAGTATGCAGATGACGTCACTCAGGCCTTTGTTATTGTTTTTGCCATCCGCGTTTGTGGGTTGTTCTCACTAAACTGTATTAACCAGACTATAAAAGTTCATGGTTAAACAGAGTTTGTGTGTTGGTCCGTTATACTTCCGGATGGCAATGTTGTGAACTCCTTGGCCAAGCGCATTCTATCTATACGTCATTACAAGGGAAGTGACGCCACGACTGTTGAAGCCTATTATCATTAAAATCCATCAGAAGGTTGTGAAGATATCCACGTCAACGCATGCACGCGGCTTGTGGAACCGTCTTGTATGCGCTTGGCCTAGAAGCTCACAACATTGCCATCCGGAAGTATAACGGACCAACACACAAAACTATGTGTAACCATGAACTTTTATAGTCTGGTTAATACAGTTTGGTGAGAATCACTCACAAACGCGGATGGAAAATACAATAACAAAGGGTTGAGTGACGTCATCTTCGTTTTATCTATAATAATAAAGTCAGTGTAACGTCAATACGCTTCAACAGTCGTGACGTCACTTCCCTCGTAATAATGCATGGTAACTTAGTAACTGGCTCTAAACTATCGGAAAAATGGCGGACGCCCTTATGAAAAATTTCTCCGACGAGCATAAAAGCGTATCCAGAGGAAAACAAAACATTATAAATCTGATCATGTTTTGACTTTTACACATTCTGATCACAAGACATATGAAAAGTTCAAGCCAGCATGAAGAATAAAAAGTACCGATTTTCTTTGTTTAGAACGAACTAGGATGGCCGCGTTGCTGGGCGACGTGACATCAGACTATTGAATCCAATTTCGTTCTATCTCTGAGAAAAGAGAGAAGTAAAAGGGAATTGATGCTGAGCGCCTGGCTAAGAAACTCACAACATTGTCATCCGGAAATACAATGGACAAACACACAAAATATGTGAAACCTTGAACATTAATTTATAGTCTGGTTAATACAGTTTTGTTAGAATTACTCATAAACATGGATGCCAAATAATAATAACAAAGACCTGAGTGACATAAACTTCGTTCTATCTAAAATAAAAAGTCGTGAATCTATTATTATTATTATTATTATTATTATTATTATTATTATTATTATTATTATTATTATTATTATTTATTATTATTATTATTATTATTTATTATTATTTTTGTCTTCTCTTCTTCTTCTTCTTCTTCTTCTTCTTCTTCTTCTTCTTCTTCTTCTTCTTCTTCTTCTTCTTCTTCTTCTTCTTCTTCTTCTTCTTTTTCTTCTTCTTCTTCTTCTTCTTCTTCTTCTTCGTCTTCTTCTTCGTTCTTCTTCTTCTTCTCTTCTTCTTCTTCTTCTCTTCTTCTTCTTCTTCTTCTTCTTCTTCTTCTTCTTCTTCTTCTCTTCTTCTTCTTCTTCTTCTTCTTCTTCTTCTTCTTCTTCTTCTGTCTTCTTCTTCTTCTTCTTCTTCTTCTTCTTCTTCTTCTTCTTCTTCTTCTTCTTCTTTATATTATTATTATCATCATCATCATCATCATCATCATCATCATCATCATCATCAACAACATCATCATCATCATCATCATCATCATCATCATCATCATCATCATCATTATTACTGTTTTTATGTTTGTATTTTATTTTTTAAAGACCGTTTTACTTCTCTTCCAACAGATAATCAACAAGGAATCCTTAAGACAATTTGAGAATTGGATCAAACCCAAGTATGCCGCCCACAAATACGACCTGGCAATTTTATTCACTGGGTAAGTCTGCTAGGAGTTGCTGACAAATAGAACAATAGGATTCAATAGTCGTAACGTCACTTCCTTCCTAATGACGCATGGTAACTTAGTAACACTGGCTCTAAACTATCGGAACAATGACGGACGCCCGTATGAAATATTTTTCCGGCGAGCATAAAATCGTATCCAGAGGGAAAAATACATAAATTTGATCATGTTTTGACTTTTACACATTCTGATCACAAGACATGAAAAGTTATAGCCAGCTTGAAGAATAAAAAGTAATGAATTTCTTTGTTTAGAACCAAGATGGCCGCCGTTGCCGGGCGGCGTGACATCAGACTATTGAATCCAATTAGGGAGCAGGCACTGGCTGTAATATAGGGAATGAGATTAGCGGAAGAGTAGCGTCCCTTGATTGGACGTCACCGTCGGAAAAGTTATTAGAGAGAGAACGTCATGTTGGTTGTGCGCATGCGTCTCTCGTCCTCGCTTCCGGTGAAAGCGGCATGAGACACTTCACCGAAAGCAAGGACGAGAGAGACGCATGCGCAAAACCACGTTGATGTTCTCTCTGTAAGGTGATGTCCAATCAAGCGACGCTACTCTTCCGCTAATCTCATTCCCTTAAAAATTAATAATGCCTTTTCCGCCACGACATAATAAGATATCGTCGCCTAGGCATTCCACGAAGGAATATAGATAGATCATCAAACAAGATGTCTGATGTCAACAGGAATCACCCATGTTGTCCAAGTGAGCAAATTGGGGGTTAATAATCTTGCTCAAGGAAAAAAAAACGAAAGTGCCTGAAGCGAGGCTCGAATCCGGGTCATCCAGTCACAGTGCAATGCCTTAACCACTCGGCCAAAAATGTGCGCATGAAACAACGCCTGACAAAGGAAGGAAGAAAAATACATGAAAAAACCCAAACTCATTCCATAAAAACAGTCTTCATCTCCTGGGGATCGAACCTAGGACCTCCTGGTTACTTGCAATTTATGTACCACAGAGCATATCCGATTGTTGGACTCGGACAATATCAATGTCTCTCTCTCTCTCAGTCTCTCTCTCTCTCTCTCTCTCTCTCTCTCTCTCTCTCTCTCTATATATATATATATATATATATATATATATATATATATATAGGTCGTTGTGGCTGTAGCAATTGTAGTAGTAGAGGCAGCAGTTATAGTTGTCGTAGCAGCAGCAGCAGCAGCAGCAGCAGCAGCAGTAGTAGTAGTATTAGTAGTAGTAGTAGTAGTAGTAGTAGTAGTAGTAGTAGTAGTAGTAGTAGTAGTATTGGCAATATTAGCAATAGCTATAGTTAGGTAACTGATTAGAACTATATTATGATATATAAACACAATGCCAAATACAATCCCAACGTTTCCTTATTTCAATTGAAATAAAGCTCCAAAACCTAACGGTGGTGATTGTAGTAATTGTGGTAGTGAGGATGATGTGGTGTTGGTGGTTGTTGTTGTAGAAGTAGTAGTAGTAGTAGTAGTAGTAGTAGTAGTAGTAGTATTAGTAGTAGTAGTACTAGTAGTAGTAGTAGTCGTAGTAGTAGTAGTAGTATAGTAGTAGTATAGTAGTAGTAGTAGTAGTGTAGTAGTAGTAGTAGTAGTAGTAGTAGTAGTAGTAGTAGTTAGTAGTAGTAGTAGTAGTAGTAGTAGTAGTAGTAGTAGTAGTAGTAGTAGTAGTAGTAGTAGTAGTAGTAGTAGTAGTAGTAGTAGTAGTAGTAGTAGTAGTAGTAGTATTAGTAGTAGTAGCAATAGTAGTAGTAGTAATAGTTGTTGTATTTGTTGTTATAGTACTAGTGGTAATAGTTCTTGTTATTGCTATTCTTGTTGTAGTTGCGCTAGTAGTAGCAATAGTAGTGGTAGTAGTAGTAGTTTTTGTAGTATTAGCATTATTAGAACTGACACACAGAGTTAATATTGTTAACGTATTGCATAAGTATTGTAGTTACCCAAATTACATGATACAGGAAATATAATAAAATACATGTGTTTTTCACAAAATACGATATCGGTGCTATACATTTAAGTAAAATAATCACCAGTTCTATCAGCTTGTCAATCGCATCCCTACAGGAAACTATCTAAATCTTTTAATTAATATCGATCATAATCACTTCACTGGCGGGTAAAACCGTGGCCATCGTAAAGTTATGGGCTGACACTGACCAAAAATTGACGTCAAAATGCCAGTCTTTTGCCACAAAAAAAAACCAAACATATCGTGAGTTGTATTCAATAGTTCAACCAATGAAATAACTTGTTTCCATGAGCTCTACTAACGACAACTCACTAGACGGTGCAAAAACCAAATAATGACGTCAAAATGCCAGTCCTTTTGGATTTCAGTGTCAGGCTATAGATAGAATGCAGATGACGTCACTCGGGCTTTTGTTATTGTTTTTGCCATCCGCGTTTGTGAGTTGTTCTCACTAAACTGTATTAACCAGACTATAAAAGTTCATGGTTACACAGAGTTTGTGTGTTGGTCCGTTATACTTCCGGATGGCAATGTTGTGAACTCCTTGGCCAAGCGCATTCTATCTATAGATAGTATTCACTTGGCTAAGAAACTCATAACATTGCCACCCGGAAGTATAACGAACCAACACACAAAACTGTGTGTATCCATGAACGTTTATAGTCAGGTTAATACAGTTTAGTGAGCATTACTCATAAAAGCGGATTGCAAAAAAAAAAAAAAAAAACAATAACAAAGGCCTGAGTGACGTCATCTGCATACTATCTATAAACATAACGATAGCTACGGTAATACACACTGTCAAAGAGCCGAGTGCCGTCATTGTCATTTATTATATTGGATAACAATCTGTTGATTCTCTCTTTTTTCCCCAGTCACAACATGGTGAGAAATAAAACTGTGGACAAAGCTTTCGGCTATGCCTACATCGGGTCTGTCTGCTCTCCTACAGCTTTGGGTGTCATAGAGCTACACGGCACTTACTGGGATGTGCTCGCGGCCAGTCATGAAATCGGTGAGGTTTAATGTGTTTGCCATAATGTAGATAGTATGCATAACGTCGCCATCCGGATGTATAACGGACCAACATACAAAACTATGTGTAATCATGAACTTTTATAGTCTGGTTAATAAATTTGATTGAGAATTACTCATAAACGCGGATGGCAAAAAGCAATAACAAAGACCTGAATTACTTCAACTTCATACTATCTATAGATAGTATGCAGTTGGCTAAGAAGCTCACAACATTGCCATCCGGAAGTATAATGGACCAACACACAAAACTATGTGTAATGATGAACTTTTATAGTCTGGTTAATACAGTTTAATGAGAATTACTCATAAACGTGGATGGCAAAAACATTAATAAAGACATGCGTGACATCATCTTCGTTCTATCTATACAGTGAAGTCTCCCCATACCGTTCACTTAGACCCCTATAGATAGAACGAAGTTGACGTCACTCTGGTCTTTGTTATTGGTATTTTTATTATTATTTTTTTTTTTGCCTTCCATGTTTATGAGTAATTCTCACTAAACTGTAAAGATAGAATGAAGATGACGTCACTCAAGCCTTTTTTATTATATTTTGCCATCCGCCTTTGTGAGTGATTGTCACTAAACTGTATTAACCGGACTATAAAAGTTCATGGTAACACACAGTTTTGTGTGTTGGTCCGTTATACTTCTGGATGGCAATGTTGTGAGCTTCTTAGCCAAGCGCATACTATCTATAAAGCGGACTATAAAAGTTCATGGTAACACACAGTTTTGTGTGTTGGTCCGTTATACTTCTGGATGGCAATGTTGTGAGTTTATGAAAAGGCAAAACCTGGAATGTTCATAACATTACAGAATGTTGTCCTTGATCTTGCGCATCTCAGTCTCTGTGGTGCCCACGATTGTTGATATAATATATGTGAATCTCCGCCTCGAAACGGTATTAAGTCGGATTCTTCAATTTTTGTTGTTTTTTTTTTGTACCCAATCATAGCTTATTTTATCCTTTCAAATTGATACCAAAGTGATAATATTCTGATTATTCATTGCCGAGATATGACCGTTTGAAGTAGGGAACGAAGCATTGAAGTGAGGGATCTTTTTCACGCACAGTCAAATCAATGGGCAAAGATAACTCATAACATACCTTTGACGAGAATAGTAAAATTTGCAGAGACGCCTATTTTCAATTTGACTCACAGGAATCTCAGACACCAGTCGGAGAAATTTCAATGCCGAAAGAGGAATTTCCGCACACAAAAAGGGAATTGGGATGGTATTTGTTTTTGTGTTTAAATGTTGTATAGATCTAAATAGGTAACTGATTAGAACTATATCATGATATATAAACACAATGCCAAATACAATCCCAACGTTTCCTTATTTCAATTGAAGTAAAGCTCCAAAACCTAATGGTGGTGATTATAGTAATGGTGGTAATGAGGATGATGTGATGTTGGTGGTTGTTGTTGTAGAAGTAGTAGTAGTAGTAGTATTAGTAGTAGTAGTAGTAGTATTAGTAGTAGTAGTAGTAGTAGTAGTAGTAGTAGTAGTAGTAGTAGTAGTAGTAGTAGTAGTAGTAGTAGTAGTAGTAGTAGTAATAGTAGTAGTAGTAGTAGTAGTAGTAGTAGTAGTAGTAGTAGTAGTAGTAGTAGTAGTAGTAGTAGTAGTTGGGATGGTGACGATGTGATAATCGCCGTTGAATTAGTAGTAGTGGTAGTAGTTGTAGTAGTAGTAGTATTAGTAGTAATATTAGTAGTAGTAGTAGTAGTAGTAGTAGTAGTAGTAGTAGTAGTAGTAGTAGTAGTAGTAGTAGTAGTAGTGGTGGTAGTGATGATGATGTTGTGGTGGTGGTGGTAGTAGTTGTAGTAGTGGCAGTGGTTTTAGTAGTAGTGATGATGTGGTGTGGGTGATTGTAGTAGTAGTGATGATATAGTGGTGGTGGTTGTAATAGTAATGATGATGTGGTGGTGGTTGTAGTCGTAGTGGTAGTGATGATGATGTGGTGGTGGTGGTTGTAGTAGTAGTGGTAATGATAATGATGTGGTGGTGTGGTTGAAGTAGTAGTGGTAGTGATGATGTGGTGGTGATGGTGGTTGTAGTGTTGTGTGTGTGTGTGTGTGTGTGTGTGTGTGTGTTTGAGAGAGAGAGAGAGAGAGAGAGAGAAAGAGAGAAAGAGAGAGAGAGAGAGAGAGAGAGAGAAAGAGAGAGAGATAGAGATAGAGAGTGGTGAATGTGCATCCAGTGTTAAGTAGAGCAACATGAACGTAAAAAACTAACGAGGCTAAAGTTTGACGTCAAAGTATTTATGATAAGCTATCATTGGCAAGTACAGGAGGGTGGACTTGAAAACTAACCCAGTAAGCGCAATTTATTGATTTGTGTGTGCGCGTGTGTATGTGTGTTAACGTGAAAAGGGATAGAAAGAGTGAGAGAGAGAGAGAGAGAGAGAGAGAGAGAGAGAGAGAGAGAGAGAGAGAGAGAGAGAGAGAGAGAGAGAGAGAGAGAGAGAGATTTGAGCTAAGTTAGTTTGAATGGTTTTGCAACACTGATTGCAGTAGTATTGGTTGTGGTAGGGGTTGCGTTGTGGTGATTGTAATAGTCGTTGCAGGGATGGTGATGTGACTGTTGTGGTAGAGTTGATGATGTAATGGTGGTTGTAGTTGTGATGGCATGGATGGTGATATGGTAGTGGTTGTAATAGTAGTGGTAAGATGGTGATGTGGTGGTTGTAGCAGTAGTGGTTGGGACGATGATGTGGTGGTTGTAGTAGTGGTGGTAGGGATGGTGATGTGGTGGTTGTAGTAGTGATGGTAGGGATGGTAATGCTTTCTCTGAGATAGATAAAGACACGCCCTTTGCTGTGGTATCTTACATGGTATTGGTGAGGAAAAGACTTAATATTACGAAGTCTTGGACATGGTGGCTCTCTGAGAGAAAGTCAACTCTGATTTTGAATCTGTCAATGATAGCTGCATTTCTAAACTTTAAATGTATATAACTTATCCTCAATATTTATGTTGAATTATTAGGTTTTCATGTAGTTTCTGAAACAACCAAAAACTGAAATTTGATGATTTTGACAATTTCCACTTTAAAACCGGTTTTCTTCGTATTCTAAATCCCGAATTAATACCGCTTCGAGGAGTAGGGTCACGTATTGTAATATATAATGAATGCTCTTGTTTTTAGATCGCTAGTTGGGTGATTATTACGATTAATATAATTATTACTATTACTTTGATCATATTATTATTATTATTATTATTATTATTATTATATTATTATTATTATTATTATTATTATTATTATTATTGTTATTATTATTATTATTATTATTATTATTATTATTATTATTATTATTATTATTATTATTATTATTATTATTATTATTAGTATTATTATTATTATTATTATTATCACCATCGTTATTTTTATTATTATTAAGATTGTAAGAGAGTAAGCTTAGGCAAGAAGTTTACGCAAGAATTTGGATAAAAACATGGCAATAAAACACGGCTAATATTAGAAAGAACCACGGAGGTGGCTGCAGGAGATTTCATTTATTCTCAGTTGTTGTCCATAAAACACTGTCGTAGCAACTCAGGGGATACGTAAAAAACTCAGGGGATATCAGCAACAGATTGGTGCTATTTTTGGTTGTTATGCAAAAAATGCAGTCATTTATCAAAGGTCGTGGGTTCGAGCCTCGCGTTCGGCGCATAGTTGAGTCCTTGGAGAAGGCTCTTTACTCACATTCTCTCACCGTACTCAGGTGTAAAACGAGTACCTGGCCGTTAACAGCGTTGTCTTTGTCCAAACAAAAATTTGTAATATCGCCTAACTGGCGTCATGTCCCGTTCTAAATGTTACTTGTTGCTGTTGGCCAGGTATCCCTTGCAAAGCGCTTTGAGCACGTTTAGTGGATATTGCGCTATATAAAAGCTCAAGTATTCTACATTCTATTCTACATTCGATCATATTATAATTCACCATGAGCTGCACATGTTAACTTTTGTGCTCACCATCACTGGTTGCATTTTACGGACATAGAAATATTCCACGTATATTGAAAATGGTTACATAGGCAAAATGAATTTACATTTGGATTGATTTTACGGATTTGGAATTTATGAAACTGATTGAACTATGACCATGCTATTTGATGTGGATTTGGAATTTATCATAACAAATAAAACAGTAAGAAATGAAACTTGGGATCTGGCTTTTATTTGAATGTCTTGATGTTGTACATTCAATTATCATTGGTCCTTGAACTCTTTCGTCATTATTAACATCTACAACACAATGCAAAGGAATAATTTTAGCATCTATCAAAAAGCCACTATAGGATCATAAGCCATTACATAGGTGTGCAACTACGTAACATTATCATTATTATTATTATTATCATTATTATTATTATTATTATTATTATTATTATTATTATTATTATTATTATTATTATTATTATTATTATTATTATTATTATTATTATTATTATTATCATTATTATTATTATTATCATCATCATCATCATGGTCACGATCATGATCATCATCATCATCATCATCATCACATCATCATCATCATCATCATCATCATCATCATCATCATCATCAACAACAACAACAACATTACGAAGGAAAAAAAAACAAGACACGATATATATATATATATATATAAAGACATTATTACCCCATAATCCACAGGCCATATCCTGGGAGGACAACATGATGGTTCCCAGTTCTCGTCAAACTGCAGTGATAAATCTGGCGAGGTGATGAACGCTTTTACGTTGATGTACTCCAGACAGCACTTCTTCTACTCCTCCTGTACAGCAAGAAATATCAAGGACACTTTAGGCAAACTGGCTGGCGATAAGAATTGCCTGCTTTCCTGGCCTCGCTCTGGGGAAATTTCAGGTTTGTACACAATATGATTCAATAGTCTGATGTCACGTCGCCCAGCAACGGCGAGCAGCGTGTTTCTAAACAATGAAAATCATGTACTTTTTATTCTTCATGCTGGCTAGAACTTTTCATATGTCATGTGATTAGAATGTATAAAAGTCAAAACACGATCAGATTTATAATGTTATTCTCCTCTGGACACACTTTTATGCTCGTTGGAGAAGTATTTCATAAGGGCATCCGCCATTGTTCCGATAGTTTAGAACCAGTTGCTAAGTTACTATGCGTCATTACGAGGGAAGTGACGTCACGACTGTTAAAGGCAAGTACTTTTAAATTTAGACTCTTTCTTTCTTTATTTCTTCTCTTAATTGGCAATCCAACTCTGGTGTAATGTCGCAAATTTAAGTGGGCGTCTTGCTGTTTTACACTTCAGGATGTATTTGAGTGCTATAGGGAATGGGATTAGCGGAAGAGTAGCGTCCCTTGATTGGAGGTCACCCATAGTCTGTGACGTCACCGGCGGAAAAGTTATTAGAGAGAGAACGTCATGTTGGTTGTGCGAGGACGAGAGACGCATGCGCACAACCAACATGACGATCACAGCTTTTGAAATGGCATGCTACAGAAAAATACTCAGAATATCATGGACTGAAAAACAAACAAACAAAGAAGTCCTGAGAAGGATCGGAATAAGATCACCAATTCTTCTTCAAACTGTAAAGAAATTGAAACTGAACTATTTTAGCCATACGACCCGCCACGAATCATTAGAAAAGCACATTCTGCAGACAAGGGTAGACGGCAAGAGAGAAAGAGGTAGACCAACAAGAAGCTGGGAACAAGATATATGTGACCCTACGCCTCGAAGCGGTATTAAGCCGGGATTTGGAAAACGAAGAAAACCGGTTTTAAAATGGGCATGGTCAAAATTATTAAATTTCAGTTTTTAGTTGTTTCAGAAACTACAATCATTTTTCTACATGGAGACGTAATAATTCCATATATATATATATTGAGGATAAGTTATATAAATTTAAAGTTTAAAAAAGCAACTATCAATAACACATTCAAAACAAGAGTTGACTTTCTCTCAGAGAGCAACCATTTCAAGACTTAGTAATATTAAGTCATTTCCTCCATTAATACCATGTAAGATATCACAGCAAAGGGCGTGTCTTTATCTACCCAAGAGAAAGCATGACTGTTTCCACAATTTCATGGTTCAACCAATAATGAACTTTAAAAACTGTAAACAAGTCTAGGTTTTTCCCTGACAACTTTACAAATGAATGATTCTGATTGGTCAACGCTCATTACATGCGCATGTTGGCCTTAAAATGCCCAGGCAATGTGTCATGACGTCAGCATGCGTCTGTTACATATGTGTGTGTGTTTGTGCATTTTGATACACACCACGTGCTATTATTTCTTTGTCTAGCTGCATTAGTTAATGATCGAGGTGAGGGTCCTTTGTCCCTCTTTCTTTATTCATGAAATTATAGGACATGCTAAGATTTTAATTGGGTGGGGTTCCTGACCTCCCATAGTGGGCAGGAGGTACTTACTGTCTTCTATCCCCCTATATCTGTTTTCCAACATGCTTTCCAACTAGCTTTCTGTCTTTGTCTTGGAATGAGTTTACTTGGTTTTGTCCTGGCCCTGACCGGATACCCTTGGTGAGAAGGGAAACAGATGTATAGTTAGTTTTGGGAGATGATATTTTTTTCCTTGTAAATCATCTCTCTGTTATGTAAAGTATTCTGTTTTGTTTATATTATATATGCTTTGTAAACATTTGAGTGTATTCCTCTTAGTGGGGACCTGTGCTTGTGTCTGGATGAGACTTTTATGTGATCTCAAACTAAGTACTTCGATAGTTTGCTCTTGGAATCTACATCTGTTCTCTATTTGATCCAATTCTCCTTTGTCTTACCTTTTTTGGGTGCTTTAATTGTAATTCTAGAACTTATTACTATTCCATTTTCTTCCTTTTTACTAGCGCTGATTTGACCTTAATGTGTTGCAATCGCCGTAAAACCCTTTAAAAAAAAACATAAGACTTTAATAGAACAACAGTTGTCTAATCTTATACTTACAGAGATTGTTGTAGGATAAAAATTTAATTTTAAATACAAAAGCAGAATAGTAAATAGAGCCTTCAACAATCAATAAACTGCCGATGGATATACGTGTAACTAAAAAAATGAAAAAGGCTAAATGTATGGATAGACAAACAGAAAGAGAGACAGACCTATTAATGAATAAATAGATAGGTAGATAGATAGATAGATAGATAGATAGATAGATAGATAGATAGATAGATAGATAGATAGATAGATGGATAGATAGATAGATAGATAGATAGATAGATAGATAGATAGATAGATAGATAGATAGATAGATAGATGAAAAGAAGAGAGGGACAACAAGAGAGATAGAGATAGAGAGAGAGAGAGAGAGAGAGAGAGAGAGAGATCTTCGTTTTGTCGTGCTTTCTTTGTATACCGAAAGAGAGGGGGTGGGGGGGGGGTTGGGGGTTAGACAATCAACAATGTCGGTGGACGCTAAGAAAAACTTGAGAGATTCAATAACATCTTTTCATGTAAGTCATTGCACAATAAGCCCCATCCCTCCTCCTCAAGCTGTCATCTGACTCAAAATGGAAATAATGCAATTATGAATAATTTGACTAGCCCATTTCTTTAATTGCAATCTCATTGGCCAATACGTTTCCAGTTGATTGACTATGACTTACTTTGAAACAAATAAATGCTTTCTTAAACTATCCCTACAAATCTTTGCTCCGCATCCATCTCTTTCTTCATGTCTACCTCACTCTATCCGTCTCCCTTTTGTTCCTTTCACATATACAAACACACAAACACACACAAATACACACACACACAAACACACACAAACAGTTATACAGTCAGGCTTTAATCTTACTCTATTTCCCTCCCACCCTCTTAATGCACAAGCAGTCTGTCCTCTCTCTCCTCTCTCTCTCTCTCTCTCCCTCCCTCTCTCTCTCTCTCTCTTTTCTCACTCTCTCACGTGTGTGTGTGTGTGTGTGTGTGTATGTGTGTGTGAGTATTTTACTCTCTCATTCTTTCTCTTCCTCTCTCTCATCCTGTTTCTTGATATTTCGTTCGCTGCACACCCGGCTTCACATAGTTTCAAAACTGTACTTTGAAATTATAAACCCTTCTCTAACTTTTAGCATTTTGAAATCATATTTCCTATAATAGTAGGGGAAATTAGGTCCAAAAAACCCTTGAATTGTGCAAATCAGGGTTGAAAGCATGAAAATTACATATGTTGTAGAATATGAAAAACCCTATAATTTATGATATAGAACCACTATGAGAGATCAGTATTAGTTGAGATACAAGATTTTTAAGATAAGAAAATTTTGAAATGGACGACAAAAATTTCTTTCATTTTTATTGTGTAAACATTCGAGGCAAGCTGACCAAGGTTGTTTTACGTCATTTCCCCTCCTCTTGATTTCTTATCTTTCCAAAAATACTGCTATAATCATTTTACGTGAGTTAAAACCTATTTCGTCAAACTTGATGATATTAAAGAGTCGACATACTACTTAAATTATATAAGAACGCTGTAATTACAACAGACACGGAGAAAATATTCGTGAAATTGCGCTCACTGGATTAAATTTCATGTTCACCTTCCTGTACTTGCCAATAATAGCTAATCACAAATACTTTAACCTCAAACATGAACACATCTCTCTCTCTCTCTCTCTCTCTCTCTCTCTCTCTTCACACAAACACACACATATACACGCAAACACACACACACACACACATAATAAATTGCTCTCACTGGATTATATTTCATGTTCTTCTTCCTTTACTTGCCAATAATAGATAATCACAAATACTTTAACCTCAAACTATAGCCTCGTTAGTTTTTAAAGTTCACGTTGCTCTATCAATAGATGCACATTTAGCACTCTCACTCTCTCTCTCTCAAGCATACACACACACACACTACAACACGACCACCACGAACACCACCACCACCATATCATCACTACCACTACTACTTCAACCACCACCACCACATCATTATGATTACCTCTACTTCTACAACCACCACCACCACACTATCATCACTACCACTACTACTACAACTACCACCATCACCACATCATCATCACTACCTCTCCTACTACAACCACCACCACATCATCATCACTACTGCCAGTACTACAACCACCATCACCACCACATCATCATCACTACTACTACAACCAACACTACCACTACTACTACAAGCACATCACATTCCCTACCACCACTACCACATCACCATCCATGCCACCATAACTACAACCACCATTACATCATCATCTCTACTACTACCATCACATCACCATCCCTACAACTACTATTACAACCACCACAAAACCACCCCTATCACCACCAATACTACTGCAACCAGAGTTGCCAGCGCCGTAAAAACCCTTCAAACACATTTAGCTCAAATCTCTCTCTCTCTCTCTCTCTCTCTCTCTCTCTCTCTCTCTCTCTCTCTCTCTCTCTTTCTCTCTTTTCACACAAACACACACATACACACGCAAACACACACAAACACACACATAATATATATTGCGCTGACTGGGTTAAATTTCATGTTCACCTTCCTGTACTTGCCAATAATAGATAATCACAAATACTTTAACCTCAAACTATAGCCTCGTTAGTTTTTTAAGTTCACGTTGCCTTACGTATCACTAGATGCACTTTTAGCACTCTCACTCTCTCTCTCTCTCAACTACACACCACACACACACTACACCACCACCACCACCACCACCACCACCACCACCACCACCACATCATCACTACCACTACTACTACAACCACCACCACCACACCATCATCACTACCACTACTATTACAACCACCACAACCACCCACACCACATCATCGCTACTACTACAACCACATCCACTACTACAGCTACAACCACCACCACCACTACATCATCATCACTACCACTACTACTACTACTACTACTACTACTACTACTACTACTACTACACTACTACTACTACTACTACTACTACTACTACTACAGCCATTATCACATCGTCATCATCACTACTACTACTAATACTACTACTACTACTACTACTACTACTACTACTACTACTACTACTACTACTACTACTACTACTACTACTACAACCACCACCAACACAACATCATCCTCACTACCATTAGGATTTGGAGCTTTACTTCATTTGAAATAAGGAAACTTTGGGGCTGTATTTGGCAATGTGTTTATATATCATAATATGGTTCTAATCAGTTATCGATTTAGATCTATACAATATTTAAAGATAATACCAAATACCATCCAAATTCCATTTTTTGTGTGTGAGGAAATTCCTCTTTCGGCATAGAAATTCCTGCGAGCGGTGCCTGAAATTCCTGTGAGTCAAATTGAAAATTGACGTCTCTGCAATTTTACTATTCTCGTCAAATTTCCAATGCCCGTACTTAAGGAGTTATCTTTGCCCATTGATTTGACTGTGCGTGAAAATCGTGCCTCACATCATAGTCGATTTTCTCAAAACTTGGTTTTTACACTCTCCCTACTTCAAACGGTCATATTTCGGTAATGAAGAATCAGAATTTTATTAAATTGGTATCAAATTTTAAAGCATAAAATAAGCTATGATTGGGTACCAAAAACCCAAAATTGAAAAATCCGACTCAATACCGTTTCGAGGCGGAGGGTCACATATGTGAATGACTGAGAATGACAACAACTCAAGCAAGTAGACTGGCGGAAAACCGTAATCTGTTTCGCAAGAAAGTTCGGGAAGCAACGTCCTACGCAGGATCAGCTGACTAGACAGACAGCTATAAAAACTTGTCACCTATAATATTATAGAGCTCGTTTTGCTGAACAATTTGTGACCCATCGTCTCAAAACGGTATTATTTCGGTACGAACCAGATGCCTAAAAGCCGAATAAAATGTTAGACTGGTCAAAAATATAAATTGTTGGCATTAGCACCCTAGAATATGGTATCCATTCTCCTCAATAAAACATACAAACTCAACACAGGTCTGATATTTCTGATTATAAATTGAATTTTCAACATCTTAACCTACCCGACTTAATACCATTTTGAGGCGAAGGGTCACATATTGTGTATAGCTTGTATTTGTTGGTTTTCTGTTTGGGTAAGAACATTCTTATTTTTTGTGTGGTAAGGAGAGAGTTAAATTTTTAAAAAATATTAGATCTTGGTCTATTTACCAAACTAATTCTGACCGTATTCATAAATACATTTGTGACCCATCGTCTCAAGAACGGTATTTTGTTGGAACGAACCACATGCTTAAAAGCCGAATTAAATGTTAAACTGGTCAAAAATATAAATTGTTGGCATTAGCACCCTAAAATATGGTATCTATTCTCCTCAATAAAACATACAAACTCAACACAAGTCTGATATTTCTGGCTATAAATTCAATTTTCAACATCTTAACCATCCCGACTTAATACCCTTTTGAGGCGAAGGGTCACAATTAAAAAAATAACAGATCTTGGTCTGTTTACGAAACTAATTCTGGCCGTATCATGAATACACTTGATCCGGGATGGACGTTGCCGGCACCTACGATCCGCTGCATGTATAGATAGTATGTAGATGACGTCACTCAGGCCTTTGTTATTGTTTTTGCCATCCGCGTTTGTGAGTTGTTCTCACTAAACTGTATTAACCAGACTATAAACGTTCATGGTTACACAGAGTTTGTGTGTTGGTCCGTTATACTTCCGGATGGCAATGTTGTGAACTCCTTGGCCAAGCGCATTCTATCTATAGATAGTATGCGCTTGGCTAAGAAGCTCATAACATTGCCATCCGGAAGTATAACGGACCAACCCACAAAACTGTGTGTATCCATGAACGTTTATAGTCAGGTTAATACAGTTCAGTGAGCATTACTCATTAACGCGGATGGCAAAAAAACAATAACAAAGACCTGAGTGACGTCATCTTCGAACTATCTATAGGGAATGAGATTAGCGGAAGAGTAGCGTCCCTTGATTGGACGTCACCTTACAGAGAGAACGTCAACATGGTTTTGCGCATGCGTCTCTCTCGTCCTCGCTTTCGGTGAAGTGTCTCATGCCCGCTTTCACCGGAAGCGAGGACGAGAGACTCATGCAGAAAACCAACATGATGTTCTCTCTCTAATAACTTCTCCGCCGGTGACGTCCAATCAAGGGACGCTACTCTTCCGCTAATCTCATTCCCTATAGATATAATGCGCCTGACCAAGGAGTTCACAACATTGCCATCCTGAAGTATAACGGACCAACACACAAACTCTGTGTTACCATCAACTTTTATAGTCTGGTTAATACAGTTTAGTGAGAACAACTCACAAACGCGGATGGCAAAAACAATAACAAAGGCCTGAGTGACGTCATCTGCATACTATCTATAATGGACTTTCCATGACTAACTTAAAGCAATCAGGAGCAATACGCGTTTCTAGAACATGAATATAGGGAATGAGATTAGCGGAAGAGTAGCGTCCCTTGATTGGACGTCACCTTACAGAGAGAACGTCAACATGGTTTTGCGCATGCGTCTCTCTCGTCCTCGCTTTCGGTGAAGTGTCTCATGCCCGCTTTCACCGGAAGCGAGGACGAGAGACTCATGCAGAAAACCAACATGACGTTCTCTCTCTAATAACTTCTCCGCCGGTGACGTCCAATCAAGGGACGCTACTCTTCCGCTAATCTCATTCCCTATAGATATAATGCGCCTGACCAAGGAGTTCACAACATTGCCATCCGGAAGTATAACGGACCAACACACAAACTCTGTGTAACCATCAACTTTTATAGTCTGGTTAATACAGTTTAGTGAGAACAACTCACAAACGCGGATGGCAAAAACAATAACAAAGGCCTGAGTGACGTCATCTGCATACTATCTATAATGGACTTTCCATGACTAACTTAAAGCAATCAGGAGCAATACGCGTTTCTAGAACATGAATATAGGGAATGAGATTAGAGGAAGAGTAGCGTCCCTTGATTGGACGTCATCTTACAGAGAGAACGTCAATTTGGTTTTGCGCATGCGTCTCTCTCGTCCCCGCTTTCGATGAAGTGAGCACGAGAGACGCATGCGCACAACCAACATGACGGTCTCTCTCTAATAACTTCTCCGCTGGTGACGTCCAATCATGGGACGCTACTCTTCCGCTAATCTCATTCCCTATTGATATCAGTAATGAGGAGAATGACAATGTTGCTGCTTGAAGCCAGAAGAGAAAAAATAACGATAGGTAATTGAACTGTAAGCTTCAACTTATAAGACGAAGACAGATACTGTGGACGTTTTGGGTTTCCCCTTTATCAACAAAACAGTGTATTAATATGTGTTTTTTTAAAAAGCCTTAATGAAATGTAAAGACTTTTATGTATGCATTGTCGTTATCGTGCCACCCCCCCCCCCCCCCCCCCAAAACAAAATCATAACAAAAAAAAAAAACCACACACACACACACACACACACACACACACAGAACGTTATCTTATACACATCTTTGACAGGACCAAGAATAGGAACTCTAATGTCACCCGATGACGTATGCAAACGCCAATTTGGAAACACGTCGTACATAGCCCGCGCTGCCTACAGCCAATATGGAGACGACATTTGTACACAGATAGCCTGTATGACCAGCACTGTCGGTACCAGGTTTAACTGGTCGTTCCTACCTACTCCTCAAGGACTCGCGTGTGGAAAGGTATCAATCAAACATATTTTTCTTTCTCAGACTACTAACTTCTGCTGCTGCCCCTGCTACTACTACTACTACTACTACTACTACTACTACTACTACTACTACTACTACTACTACTACTACTACTACTACTACAACTACTACTACTACTACTACTACTACTACTACTACTACTACTATACTACTACTACTAACTACTACTAACTATAACTACTTACTATACTACACTACATACTAAAAAACTAATATACTATATACTATAACTATATACTAATAACTAATAATATATTATACTATATAATATATATATAATATATAATATAATAATATATACAACTATATACTACTAATAATACTACTACTATATATACTATATTATATGATCTGATATAATTATATAATAATATATATAATAATAATACATACATATATATAATATCTATAATAACTAATATACTAATAATAACTAACTAACTATATACATATAATAGACTAATATATAATACTAATATAACTAACTATACTACATATATAATATATAATAATTAATATATATATACTATATAAAAATATATATAGACTAATTATAATAATAATAATAATAATAATAATAATAATAATAATAAAGTAATAAATAATAATAATAATAATAATAATAATAATAATAATAATAATAATAATAATAATAATAATAATAATAATAATAATAATAATAATAATAACGGTCTTTTCCTGAACAGAACAAACAATGCATCCTAGGGAGATGTGTGGAAACATCTGGCGGAAGTGCTTTGACACCAGACTGGTGCCCATTCGGAGATCAGCCCAAAATTGAGGGAAGTTATCAGATGACGTGTTCGGACATCCCCACGTGTCAGGGTTGGAGTAACACGTGTTGTCAGACGTGTAAGTAGATGATTGGGAATGAGATTAGCGGAAGAGTATCGTCCCTTGATTGGACGTGACCGGCGGAGAAGTTATTAGAGTGAGAAGAATGTCATTTTGGTTTTGCGCATGTGTCTCTCGTCCTCGCTTCCGGTGAAAGCGGCATGAGACACTTCACCGAAAGCGAGGACGAGAGAGATGCATGCGCAAAACCATTTTGACGTTCTCTATGTAAGGTGACGTCCAATCAAGGGAGACTACTCTTCCGCTAATCTCATTCCCTGTACTGTGTCTTTAAGGTACGTTAAGTCACTTAATCCTAGCGACTTTTGCTACTTTTAAAAATTGGAAAAAAATGCTTTAAAAATGATCATGTGCATAAATAGTTTTATTCAACTATCATTAACATGTAAAATCTAAAAACATTAGCTCTGATGCTACGCCTGTAATTTGTCTCACAAAAATATAATAAATGGGCCTGGGGTAAAAATAACCCGGGTATACTACAGATATTATAGTCGGTGTTAGGGTTGAGTGAGTTTAAGGCAGCCATAAGTGCGGCTATGTGGTCTTGTGATATGACACTCTCTTTCGGATCGGAAGATCCTGGGTTCGAACCTCGCTCGAAGCATAGTAGAGTCCTTGGAAAAGGCTCTTTACCCAAAGTCTCTCACCGTACTCGGGAATAAAATGAGCACCTGGCCGTTAACAGCGTTGTCTCTGTCCAAAAACAAAATGTAATATCGCCTAACAGGCGTCATGTCTTGTCCTACATGTTAAGCGTTGCTGTTTGTCAGGGATCTCTTGTAAAGCGCTCTGAGCACGTTTAGTGGATACTGCTCGATATAAAAGCTCAATTTAAGTAGATAATATTGTGTCTCGAAGGTTATGTTAACTCACTCAACCCTAACACCGACTATATCCTTAGTTTACCCGGGTAGCTTTTACCCCATGCCTATTTATAACATTTTTATGACACAAATTATAAGGCGTAGTATCAAAGCTAATGTTTTTAGTTTTTACATGTTAATGGTAGTTGAATAAAACTATCTATGTACATGCTCATTTTAAATACAGTTTTTCCAATTTTGAAAAGTAGCAAAAATCTCTAGGATTGAATGAGTTCAGGCAGCATTTTTTAACGTTTAGACATTGCGAATGAAACAATACCAGTGTGTTAGTGTAAAGGTATATAAGGGTAGCCTTCGTTAACTTTCAGCCCAAACTACGAATGATACAACACTAGTGTGTTAGTGTAAAGGTATATAAGGGTAGCCTTCGTTAACTTTCAGCCCAAACTGCCAATGAAACAATACCAGTGTGTTAGTGTAAAGGTATATAAGGGTAGCCTTTGTTAACTTTCAGCTCAAAATGCCAATGAAACAATACCAGTGTGTTAGTGTAAAGGTATATAAGGGTAGCCTTTGTTAACTTTCAGTCCACACTACGAATGATACAACACTAGTGTGTTAGTGTAAAGGTATATAAGGGTAGCCTTCGTTAACTTTCAGTCCACACTACGAATGATACAACACTAGTGTGTTAGTGTAAAGGTATATAAGGGTAGCCTTCGTTAACTTTCAGTCCACACTACGAATGAAACAACACCAGTGTGTTAGTGTAAAGGAATATAAGGGTAGCTACGTTAATTTTCAGCCCACAATGCGAATGAAACAACACCAGTATGTTAGTGTAAGGTATATAAGGGTAGCCTTCGTTAACTTTCAGTCCACACTACGAATGAAACAACACCAGTGTGTTAGTGTAAAGGTATATAAGGGTAGCCTTCGTTAACTCGTCCAACAGAACACACCATTGTTAGTGTAAGGTTTAAGGTACCTTCGTAACTTCAATGGCACGCCTAAATACGTGGCAAGGCGACGGTCACAAAAAAAAAAAAATAAATAAAAAAAAATTCGATTGAAATCGATTCAAAGCAAGTACTCCAATCTCATTGTTACACTCGCTGATCGGAAGGTTGACAGTACAACTCACGTACTACAAATGTGACCCATCGTCTCAAAACAGTATTATGTCGGAACGAACCAGATGCTTAAAAGCCGAATTAAATGTCAAACTGGTGAAAAATATAAATCGTTGTCATTAGCACCCTAGAATATGGTATCCATTCTCCTCAATAAAACATACAAACTCAACACAGGTCTGATATTTCTGATTATAAATAGAATTTTCAACATCTTAACCAACCCGACTTAATATCGTTTTGAGGCGAAGGGTCACAAATGATGGCGTCTGTTTTTGATAGAATTTTGACGTAGCAAGTTTGATGAAATTATTACGATATTTGCTAATCAGTCAAATAATTCAATAATTCATGCAAACTATAACATTCATGTCAATTGTAAACATCCATCAAAATTTGGTGACGATTGGTCCAGCATATTCGAAGCCTCAGTGTTACAAAAATTCCATTTCCCCAAATATACGAAGAGTGGTTTTAACCAAAACTATCTAACTCAGTTTTTTTTCTCTCCATTTTGAGATATTGAGGATTGTTCTCCCTAACATTTCTCATTCGGTTTGTTATTTTATCACAATTTAGACTTCAAATTCATACAAATCTAGGGAAATTCTTGTGTAAATTGATGCTTAAAATAAAGTTGACGTTTCAATTTATTTCATGGACGGAAAATCATAAAAAGTAGAAAATTCGACTTAACGAGTTTTGGAAAACCAGCCTTCAATAGGGAATGAGATAAGCGGAAGAGCAGCGTCCCTTGATTAGACGTCACCCATAGTATGTGACGTCACCGGCGGAAAAGTTATTAAAGAGAGAACGTCATGGTGGTTGTGCGTATGCGTCTTCGTCTCGTGGAGAGGACGAGAGACGCATGCGCAAACCAACATGACGTTCTCTCTCTAATAACTTTTCGCGGTGACGTCACAGATATGGTGACTCAATCAAGGGACGGTACTCTTCCGCTAATCTCATTCTCTATTATGAAAAAAATAACTCACACCATATTTTTTCATGTCCTAGGTCATGATCCTGGCACGGCCGATGACGTATGTCGCAGTCTGGCTGGCAATCATTCGTCCATGGCACGCCGCAGTAGTACAAGCCATGGAGACGAACTGTGTTCCAAGTTGGCCTGTTTGATAAGCGTCATCGGTAACCGTTTTAACTGGAACTATTACACAGCTCCTAATGGGATGAAGTGTGGGAAGGTTAGAGTTTAGATAAATAGATTTCAGTTTTATTTATGTCATCGGAGATCCAGCTACTAAAAGTGGCAAAAAAACAAACAAAAAAAAACAAAACAAAACACGGCCTACTAATTTTGGCAATCGATCTATCTATAGATAGAATGAAGTTGACGTTTGTATTTTTTTGCCATCCGCGCTTATGAGTATTTCTCACTAAACAGTATTATCCAGACTTTAAACGTTCAAGGTTACACATAGCTTTGTGTGTTGTTTAGCATTGTTGTTAACTTCCTCGCCAAGCGTACATTATGATCTATTAAGCAAGACCTTCAATTTGGAACTCACTTCCTCTGTCAGTTAGGCTCGCGGGGAGCGTAGAAAATTTAAAAAAAATATTTTTTCTGACATTTTTATCGTAAGCGTTTTCTGCTTGATGGGTAAATTATTCGTATTTTTTTTAGTTCCCATTTTGTTGAATGTCAATTTCATTCTTTAAAACTTGCACAGCTAATGTGTGTGACTATTAAATTGTATGTGTCTGTTTGGCTCGTGGAACATTATTACAGTCCCCGTGTTGTGTCTTTGGTTAGGCACCTTGCACACATTACCCCTATTTACTCAGCAGTGAATGAGTATTTGGCTATTGGCAGTGACCGATATTATGATGAGAGTGATAGTACCATAAGCGACTTGGACATAAAATGGAAATGTACGAGTAGTTCTATAAGGAATGAGATTAGCGGAAGAGTAGCGTCCCTTGATTGGACGTCACCCATAGTATATGACGTCACCGGTGGAAAAGCTATTAGAGAGAGAACGTCATGTTGGTTGTGCGCATGCAGCACTGGAGAAGGTGAATAGGGAAGTATATTGATCTGTACCATCAGAAAGAGGCAGTTACGGTTTCTGGGACATCTGTGGAGAAGACACGACGGAATAGAAAAGTTGGTAACATCTGGGATGATCGAAGGAAAAAGAGCTAGAGGAAGACAAAGAATGACTTATTCAAATAACCTAAGAATGGCCGAATGTGATTTATAAAGCAACACAGATTCCATGCGCACCGCAGAGGATCGTGATTCGTGGAGACAGCTGACCGGCAACGTGCTCAAGAGAACAAGCCACGATGGATGATGATGATGATGATGATGATGATGATGATGATGATGATGATGATGATGATGATGATAATGATATCTTTACTAGTTAGTCGGTACCTAGTCTTGTAGTATTTAAAATGTTTGATATTTATTTTGTTGAATTAGAGCATGATATATATTTTAATTTGAAGGAAACCCATTTAGCCGATACGGTCGTTTCAATGCAACTGTGGTTGTTTTTATTTTCCATTTTGAAAAATTGTATATACAGACACTCGAATAACACTCAACAACAACAACAACAACAACAACAACAACAACAACAACAACAACAACAACAACAACAACAACAACAACTACTACTACTACTACAATACAATACACACAGCTGAGGATAAAGTTTGCATGTTCGGGACGGGGTATCCAAGAATTCGAATTGGGACGGTTCCATACAAGGGACATAATCACACAAATAATTAAAGTTCGTAGAGGTAATTGGATTGCCCTTCTTGCCACATTGCACCTCCTCAGGCCGTTGTCATCGTTAACTTATAGTCTGATACTGACCAAAAAATGACGTCAAAAGGCCAGGCTTTGGCCACAAAAGAAAACAAATCGTGAGTTGTATTCAATAGTTCAACCAATGGGACCACTTGTTTCCATGAGCTCTACTAACGACAACTCACTAGGCGGTGCAAACCAAATATGACGTCAAAGCAGTCTTTTTGGTTTCAATGTCAGCTTAATAGAATGCGCTTGGCCAAGTTCACAACATTGCCATCCGAAGTATACGTACCAACACACAAACTCTGTGTAACCATGAACTTTTATAGTCTGGTTAATACAGTTAGTGAGAACACTCACAAACAGGATGGCAAAAACAATAACAAAGGCCTGAGTGACGTCATCTGCATACTATCTATAGGGAATGAGATTAGCGGAAGAGTAGCGTCCATTGATTGGACGTCATCTTACAGAGATAACGTCAAAATGGTTTTGCGCATGAGTCTCTCTCGTCCTCGCTTTCGGTGAAGTGTCTCATGCCGCTTTCACCGGAAGCGAGGACGAGAGACGCATGCGCACAACCAACATGATGTTCTCTCTCTAATAACTTTTCCGCCGGTGACGTCCAATCAAGGGACGCTATTTTTCCGCTAATCTCATTCCCTAGAGATAGTATGTGCTTCGATAAGAAGTTCATAACATTGCCATCCGGAAGTATAACGGACCAACACACAAAACTGTGTGTAATCATGAACTTTTATAGTCTGGATAATACAGTTTAGTACTCATAAACGCGGATGGCAAAAAAAATAAAAAAGGCCTGAGTGACGTCAACTTCGAACTATCTATAACTTAACGATTGCAACGGTCAGACACACCAGTGTTGATACATTATGGTTCCACATATTATTGGTATTGATTACGTCACTTACAAACAACAAAAAAAGTATAGACAAAATGGCGGAGCTTAAAATCTTTAATTATTTTAGTGTGCAAGTTTTACAAATTCCAGTTTTTTTTCTCTGAAACCCACTAAATACTTAATAATTTTCAATGAGCTTTGGATACAAGTTCGACAAAGGCATAATCTTCCATAAATTGTTTATTTTATTTTAATTTTTAAACGAGGGGGTCCCAATAGCTCAGTTGTTAGAGCACTCACTTCACACGCAAAGGGACCGAGATCGATCCCGGGTGCAGTCGAGATTTTTTTCCGGACCCCCTGTCCACCCAGCAGTGAATGGGTAGCTGGGTCCGTTAGATCTAGTATCCTATAGAAAAGGTAGCAAGCAATTGCTATTTTCGGTTTCACACTATAGAACCCGGGATAAACTTCGGTTCTAGGGTCCGAAAGGCTCTGAAGTACTACTTTTATAAATGAACTTACAAGATATGCACCATTATTGGATTGCAACTTTTACTATGGCGCACTGTATATATATATATATATATATATATTATATATATATATATATATATATATATATATATATATATAATAAAAACAAAAACTATGAAATAATTGTGCTCAACTTTTTGGTAAAAGAAGCTATTTAGAACATATTTCAGGTATAATTATGATCAACTTCTATAATACTGTTTCGAGCATTCGATCTCATCAAGAAGTGAAAATGAAAGTTTCACTTTCACTTCCGGCTGATGAGAGGGAATGCTCAAAGCAGTATTGTATAAGTTGATCATAATTATACCTGAAATATTATTATATATATATATATATATATATATATATATATATATATACACAATATATATATATACATATATACATATAAATATATATATATATATATATATATATATATATATATATATATATATATATATATATATTATTGTATTATTTACCACGATGTTGGAGTCAGTCTACATCGATGTTTCAGGACTGAAACATCGATGTAGACTGACTCAACATAGTGGGTAATATTACCATAATAATTCGCTCCATTGTTTCATGTTGAGCACTATTCGTACCATATTTGTATTCAAAACGATTCAATATATATATATATATATATATATATATATATATATATATATAATATATACAATATATATATATATATATATATTAATTTATTTATATATATATATTATATACAAACATTTACAAATATACATATATAAACACGTATTTACAGCACAAACGTTGCAACAAAGGCAAGTGTGTGTGGTCAAGTATCGGAGACCCTACCATGTCGGACGAGTGTCCCTACGGAGACCAGCCATGGCTTGGGGGAATGTGGAACTCTAACTGTTCCACGTACATCCAGCGACATGGATGTTCTGGACAAGGCTGGAAGGATATTTGTTGTGCTACTTGCCACGGTAAGAAACAGGCTATTGTGTGACATTTAAAAAAAATTAAATGTGCTTTAATATAGATAGTATGCGCTTGGCTAAGAAGCTCATAATATTGCCATCCGGAAGTATAACGGACCAACACACAAAATTGTGTGTATCCATGAACGTTAATAGTCAGGTTAATACAGTTCAGTGAGCATTACTCATAAACGCGGAGTGCAAAAAATAATAACAAAGCCCTGAGTGACGTCATCTTCGAACTATCTATAGAGCTCAATCCATCTAACGTACTCAAAACGCTTTACAAAAGATCCAAAAACAACAGCAATATTTAACTTGCAGGCTCTAGTCATGACGTTTGTGAGACGATATTACAGATATTCTGTTTACTCCAAAATTACTCATTTTACACTTGAGTGAGGTGAGACAATTTGAGTTGAGAGAGTCTTTTCCAAATATTCAACCATTGCTGGGTTAGGCGGGACTCGAACTCGAACCTAACGATCCTTAGGCGAGTGTTATATCACACTGGTGCAAAGACCGACCCACAAAATTAGCGTGGAGACCTACATCATTTGTTACCAACCGTATCAAAACGGTGGTATATCGGGCAGCAGCTTCTTATGGTTCTTATAATACTATGCTGGATAGCTATTGGAAAAACCAAGAGATCTTCTATGATTCTTCAGCATCACATTCTGTCTTCACGGTAATCTGCAACAGGAAGAAACAAAAGATGACACCTGAGTCCAGCGAAGAGGATCATTGAGAACCTGTGCTGGAAATCATCTCTAAGTATCTCTAAGTATCTAAGTAAGTAAGTATGTTATGAAGATCCATCCAATCAGAAAAGTCCAATCCGCATTAGTGCACCGTCGCGAACCCGACGTTCATGAACACCGTTCAACTAGATGCTCTGTCGTGTCAGATTCTTGCTCACATCGGGTATATGTAAGACAGGTGGAAAGTCCCCACTGATGAAGCGCCTTTGCTGTGAGGCAGCTCCTCGACCGAAGCCGATTCGCAGCCACCCAGTGTCTCCTCTTACTGGTATCAAAGCCTGACAACTTTTCACCAAGCTTAGAGGAGTGTAGATATGTCCCCGCCCCCACGAGGGATTGAATTCGTCCAAACCGACTTCCATCTCCTATATGCATTTCTGTCCGTAGTCAGGGAAGCTGCGTACAAGGGTTACCGGGAGTTATTTCGGCTCGAAACGGGGGCGCCGTCCATAATGCGCTTCAGAGAGGTATCCCCATTCCCTCTCTTATCTATATCGGGGCGAATAGGAAGTTGGAAATTGAATATTAGAATGGCTTAACTTGAGCTCAACACATTTGAGTTGAAATCAAATTGCATCAAGTCAACAGCTAAACTATTCATTGCGTCATGTCTCATCACAGGTGTGGGGGTGTGGTTGTTGACTTGGGATTCCTTCTAAAGCGCTTTGGGCACTTTTATTGGATTTTACACAACTGATGCTGTGCGATTAATTTAAAAACTCACAACATGGGCCAGCCGGATGTAACGTACCAACATACAAACCTATGGGTAACCTTGAACGTTTTATAGTCTAATTAATACAATTTAATCTCATTAAAATGGCTGGCTATAAGCAATGACAACGAGCTGAGTGACGGCAATTTCGTTCCTTCTTATATTTTTGTTTGCCATCCACTTTTATGAGTAATTCTCACTAAACTCTATAACCAGACATTAAAAGTTCATGGTTACACAGAGTTTTGTGTGTTGGTCCGTTATACTTCCGGACGGCAATGTTGTGAGCTTCTCAGCCTAGCGCATACTATCTATTGATATTATGCGCTTGGCCATGAAGATCACAACATTGCCGTCCGGAAGTATAACGGATCAACACACAAAACTCTGTGTAACCATTAACTTTTATAGTCTGTAAAAAACAGTTAGGTGAGAATAACTCATAAACGCGGATGGCAAAAAGAATAACAAAGATATGATTGACATTAACATCGTTCTTACTATAGATAGAATTAAGTTGACATCACTCGGATCTTTGTTATTGTTTTTTGCCATCCGCGCTTATGAGTACTACTCACTATGTGGCGTAGTTGCACACATATGTAATGGCTTATGATCGCATAGTGGTGTTTTTGATAGATGGTATTGTTATTTCTTTGCGTTGTGTTGTAGATGTTCATAATGACGAAAGAGTTCAATGGCCGATGATGATAACTGAATGTACAACATCAAGACATTCAAATAAAAGTCCAGATTCCAAGTTTCATTTCTTACAGCTTTATTTGTTGTGATAAATCCCAAATTCAAATCAAATAGCATGGTCATAGTTCAATCAGTTTCATAAATTCCAAATCCGTAAAATCAATCCAAATGTAAATTCATTTTGCCTATGTAACCATTTTCAATATGCGTGGAATATTTCTAAGTCCGTAAAATTCAATTAATGATGGTGAGCACAAAAGTTTAGAGTAAACATGTGCAGCTCAAAGTCAAAATCAAATGCAGAAATAAAAGAAGTCAAATGCAGAATAAAAGAATAATAGAATGACATATAGAATAGAAACACCCTGTTTTGAACCCTATCGTAAGCTATCCCACAATTCTTTTTGACCACTCCTACTGATCTTTGACATCCCAAATTAATATTCAAAACCTGCCTCTTTCAAGTAATAGCGAATCATGCTCAACTTGTATGTTAAAAATAACAAGAATTTTCTCGAACATTACTATCAACCCCCCCCCCGCCTCTTATGACATAAAAGTACTTTGATAAATGACGCATCTTATGTATAATAACCAAAAATAGCATCAATCTGTTACTGATATCCGCTGAGTTTTTTTAACGTATCCCCTAAGTTTTATACCTATCCCCTGAGTTGCGACGACCGTGTTTTGTGGACACAACCGAGCATAAATGCAATCTCCTGCAGCTACCCCCATGGTTCTTTCTAATATTTACCGTGTTTTATGATCATGTTTTTCTCAAAACTCCTGAGTAAATTTCTTGCATAAGCTTACTCTCTTACAACTAAACTGTATTAACCAGACTATAAACGTTTAAGGTTACACTTAGTTTTGTGTGTTGGTTTCTTATATTACCGGATGGCAATGTTGTGAGTTTCTTAACCAAGCGCATAATGTCTATAGAAAAGCTCAAATGTGTATGTTTTGATTTTTCAGATCCCGGTACGGCGGATGAGATTTGCCAAAGACTGGTCGGCGCCAACTCGTCACTGGCCAGGCGACACTACACTCACTATGGAGACAACCTGTGCTCTCAGCTGGCTTGCTTGACAAGTGTTGTAGGAAACCATTTCAACTGGAATTACTTCACCACTCCTGAAGGCATGAAGTGTGGACAGGTAGTCATGACATGTTGTTTTTTTTAAAGTCGTGAAACGTTTTTTTTTTAGTCATGAAATGTTTTTTTTGTCATGAAATGTTCTTTTAAAGTCATGAAATGTATTTTTTTAGTCATGAAATGTATTTTTAGTCATGAAATGTTTTTTTTAGTCATGAAATGTTTTTTTAGTCATGAAATTTTTTTTTAAAAGAAGGGAAGGGGGAAGGTGCGGGGGGGGGGGGGGCGGGGGGTTGACGAAGAGACCTCGTGGTTGATTGATTATGACCTGAAAGGTCACGGATTCAAACCCCACTTTAGGCGCTTTCGTTCATTCTTTGTGCAAGATTCTTATCTAATCCCCAGTTTGCTTTTTCTTTTCTTTGGACAACATATTATCTATGTTATTTCTGTTGACATCAGAGGGTTCTTTGATAATGAATTATCTAAATAACTGACCCCTAGCCTCTACTACTACCAAAGAGTGTGTAGGGTAACGTAGTTACCAAGAGCTCTCACTTCTCTTAACCGCAATGCTATTGTCGCGTGCCAGGCGAGACAGCGAGGTGGGTGTGCTCCGCGTGTATCAAGCGCGCTAGGCTTACTGATACAATGAAGAAAATACGAGTAGAAGACGGAATATGCGTGGCTTCACCAAAAGCGGGAAGTGAGAGCTCTTGGTAACATAACAATCGTTACCTACACGCTCTTTGCTACTACGAAAATGAAATTCATAAAATGACGAGAGTTTGGCTCATGTTTCAGATCCTCATGAGTATTTATTTCTAAGCCATGAAAACTTATTGAAAATAATTTTGATGCCAGATTATATAATTTTAAGGAATTTTGAAGTGTTATTTTGCGGCTATGTGGTCTAGTGGTATGACACTCGCTTTCGGTTCGGAAGTTACTGGGTTCGAGCCTCGCGCACGGCGCATAGTTGAGTCCTTGTAAAAGGCTCTTTACTCACATTCTCTCACCATACTCAGGTGTAAAATGGGTACCTGGCCGTTAACAGCGTTGTCTTTGTCCGAAAAATTGTAATATCGCCAAACAGGCGGCATGTCCCTCCCCCCCCCGTCCTACATGTTAAATGTTGCTGTTGACCAGGGACCCCTTGTAAAGCGCTTTGAGCACATTTAGTGGATATTGCGCTATATAAAACTCAATTATGAATTCTTGAAGTGTTATTTAATCCTTGTGTTTGCATGTTATAGTTGATTGATAAAGATAACTATAATTGCTACTATTTTTATCTCCAAAAATTATGAATTTTAAATGTCCATGCAGGACGGTCGTATATTCCTTTATGGAACCATTTGGTGACGGCATCGATTCTGTCATTCTCTGGAACAACCCATAATATTTTTAAAATTTGGCCAGAAAACTCGTCCTTCAAATATCGATCGATATAAATGACTCTCATTTTGGCAAAACACTAACTCTCAAACCCGGGACTTCGCCGATATGTATATGTGATCGTGCATGCGTGAGAGAATTAGAGGAAAAGAGAGGAAGAGAGAGAGAGAGAGAGAGAGAGAGAGAGAGAGAGAGAGAGAGAAGAGAAGAAGAGAGAGAAGAGAAGAGAGAGAGAGAGAGAGAGAGAGAGAGAGAGAGAAAGAATTGGTAGGGATGAAATATCTGTTCAATGCTATAGTTATCATATAACGTTATAACAAGTGTAACTAAATGACAAATGGCCATATTTATGGACAACAATGATCTATTATTATTATTATTATTATTATTATTATTATTATTATTATTATTATTATTATATTATTATTATTATTATTATTATTATTATTATTATTATTATTATTCATTATTATTATTATTATTATTATCATTATTATTATTATTATTGTTATTATTATATTATTACATTATTATTATCATATATATTATTATTATTATTATTATTATTATTATTACTATTATTTTTATTATTAGTCAAACGTAATTTTGTCTTTACAGAATAAACGTTGTTCTAAAGGCAAGTGCGTGTCCGCCGTGAGCGGAGATTCCCACATGTCGGACTCGTGTCCGTATGGAGACCAACCCTTCCTTGGCGGGATCTGGAACACAACCTGTAAGGCCTTCATACAACACAATGGATGCTCTGGGTTGGGCTGGAAGGACATCTGCTGTTCTTCATGTGCTGGTCATTAACCCACTTAACCCATCTGTGTCGATTTTGTATTGAGTCGACCGAAGTTGTTTAGATATTAACACTCTCCTTACCAACTATAGGAAAATCGCTACATTCGTTAGACGATACAACCAACCTTTGTCTTATTCAAATTTCTTTTGTGCATCATAAAATTTAAAGAAAATGAACAGCGTGTCCGCCATTTTTCCCGATAGTTTAGAGCCAGTCGCGTTGAATAAAAAATTTATTCAACGATTGCAGAATATTTTGGGGTCATGTTACTGGTTTAAAATAAGGCGTAAAAGACAGCTGATTGACAATTAAAAATCATCTTTCTGTGCGCATGAATACAAATCCAACGTTTTTATTGTGTGTGTGTGTGTGTGTGTGTGTGTGAGTATGTGTGTGTGTGTGTATGTGGAAGAAGAGGGGTGGGTGTCAATTTCATTCAAACAGATGGAGAAAAACACAACTTATGACAAACCGAATCACTACAGCCCATACAATTGGTCAAACAATATCTTGGAATCTTACTTGGAGGGTGGAATAAACGTTTTCTTTCATTTCTTTATAGATAGAATGCGCTTGGCCAAGGAGTTCACAACATTGCCATCCAGAAGTATAACGGACCAACATACAAACTCTGTGTAACCATGAACTTATATAGTCTGGTTAATACAGTTTAGTGAGAACAACTCACAAACGCGGATGGCAAAAACAATAACAAAGGCCTGAGTGACGTCATCTGCATACTATCTATATTGATTAAACTCGTTTTTATTTTTTATTTTACATTGCAATTACACTTACTCGTAAGCTCGTAATGCTATTTGGCACGATAAAAATAACTCCGTTAATAAATACAACGACACGAAAGAATCGTTTATCATGACACCCCTTTTGCAGGCCCTAATAGGAATAAACCAGTTAAGCTTAAAGTACACTGAAGACCGATTGTCACCTAATCATTGTTATTGACTTCAACAATTTATAGATAGTTTGAAGTTGAAGTCACTCAGGTCTTTGTTATTGTTTTTTTTGCCATCCGCGTTTGTGAGTAATTCTCACTGAACTGTATTCACCGGGGAGCTGCAAGGTCTGGGCCGGACGTCCCGCTTGCTGAAAGGAAATTGATGTGCATTTCGAACCCAACACCTCTTATTTCCAGGTCCATTGATTGCCGCGTAATCCTGTCTGACAGAGATTACTGTATATGGCCTCTCATGTATTATTGTTTCCATAACAGCACCTTCCCGCGGTGTTTCCTGTTTCTACTGAGTTTGTTATGGGCGCGACCGAGTCCCCGGCGGTATAACCGGGCTAGTGAGTAGGTGGGACCCCCCTTCCTCTTAAGGTGCAGGAGACAGAACCCACCGGTGAGTGGTACACGCTCTGCTCCTCACCCACCCACCTCGCACTCATCCTGTAGTGTGGTGTCCTCTGTATGTCCTGACTTTTCTTAATCTACCCCTATAGCTCATACTTATTCCAAGTGATGTAACTTTAACACTTCTATACTCCCTCTTTGGTCGGCCTGTGGCCCATATCTTCTGTATGAATGACTATCTGTAATTGATTGTAATCATGTATCGTTCTTAAAAAATTGAGATTTTTAGGGGAAAGGGCTGGTATCCCTTTGTTTAAGGCCCGCAGAATCTCTCATCGACACAAATGACCCAGGACGTGACGATCCTCTGTTTATGAAATATGGCCCTTTAGGCAGAAATAATGACTGAAATAGATAACTGCAAGCCAGGAAACAGTAGAGGGCGGGGAAAGGGCGACCGTCAATCATGAAAGAGACTGTCGGAAAGACAGAATGAAGGCTACTTGACTAAACCATATAAAAATTAATTACATGAGGAACATGCATCTGCAGCTCAACTCCTGATGTTATGCAGCTGACAAGGAATACAGGTTAGGGTGGGAAGACAGAAAAGAGACTACCCAGCATGCCATGACAAACAAAAGGAAATCATACGAGCTCGGACGTCGCCTCGAAAAAGGTCCGCGCCAGACAGTGAGTACCCAGGCTGATCTGCGCGAAAAGTCAGCTCCTGGGACAAAGACATTCCAGAAACATTTGAATATTTTACAACTTAACATTTGTGGAATCAGGAATAAAAAGACAGAGCTGAAGAAATTGTTAAATGAAAAGGAAGTTCACATTCCTTTACTTCAGGAAACCCTGTATAAAAATAGCGATCCTTATATTGCTGGTTATACCTACTATACCTGCAAATGTGACGACTGCCGTGGTATTATTACTGATATAAGAAATGACATCACGGGAGATATTACTTCTATACCATCACAGAACTCAACCGATGTACAGAAAGTCACCTTATGGCACCTAAATAAGAAATTTACCATTTACAATATTTACAGCCCTCCTCGGTGTACTATAAACCTAACAGATCTAAACAGTTCCCAATACAACAACACAATAATTGCTGGTGACTTCAATGGCCACTCTCCACTATGGGGATACAAACATTTAAACAACACAGGAAAAGAACTAGAAAAGCTTTGCAATACAACCAACCTCACCATTTTACAAAATGCAGACTCAGTCCCCACCCTTCTTCACAGAGCTAATAGTCCCTGAGTCATCCCGATCTAACCATCATCTCCTCTGACCTTCTGAATTCTTGTCATATAAAAGTCCTTGATGAAATAGGCAGTGTCCATAAACCAATTTTAACACAAATAACATTTCAAACACAGAAGAAAACATTTGAGCAGAAATCCAAATGGAATTTCAAGAAAGCAAACTGGGATGTTTTCACAGCAACATTAGATGACCAGCTTCCAAAAATTACAGATACATCAAGTGTAGAACATTTAAACGAAGCCCTCACCAAAGCCATTCTTGCAGCTGCAAAAGCAGGAATTCCAAGAGGTAGTCGACAAAATTACAAACCCTTCTGGAGCAAAGAAATTGAAAAAGCAGTAAATGCAAGAAAGGAAACAAGGAAAAACTTAGAGGAAAACAAAACCATTAAAAACAAGATTGAGTCAATAAAGCATCTACAATTGTCAAAAGAACTATTAACAACGCTACAAGAAAGAAATGGGCAGACACATGCGCTAATATTGACCTCAATCATAATGGGTAAAAAGCATGGGCCTTACTTAATAATCTTAACAATGAAACCCCGAAAACCAACCCAAAGCCCATGAAAACTACAGAAGGAATAATCGTAGATGACAAAAAAAGCCATAATCTTTAAGTAAGTAACGGTATTCACCAGACTACAAAAGATCATGGTTAAACAAAGTTTTGTGGGTTGACCAGTTGTACTTCCGGATGGCAATGTTGTGAACTCCTAAGCCAAGCGCATACTATCTATATCGAAGGTGAAGGGAAGTGGTGATTTATCGAAAAATAATCAGTCATTTTTTATCTTCACTTTTAACTCTCTCCTTACCACCTACAGCAAAATCGTCACATTTGTTACGACACAAGATACATTTTTAAAAATTCAGATTAATTTTGTACATCACAAACTTTGAAGAAGGATCTTAGTTTAATTAATAAGAACAAAAAGTTGTTTTGTAGAGAGATTGTTTGAGTTTAAAAAATCATTTTTTTCTGCTGGGTAAGTCTGCCATTTTGGGAAAATACCGAAAATGATCGGTAAGGAGAAAGTTAAATCATAATTTTCCGTGCTCTGCGACAACCTAATCTTGCATTGATTATGGATATAACTTGTTTCTATATCATTTGAATAGAATAAACAAATGAACGTAATACTCATAATGTCATGGTTTTTGGTGTTTATTTGTTTGTTTTTTGTTTGGTTTGTTTTTCTTGGTTTTTTTGTTTGTTTTGGACACTTTAAATAAAAAATGTGCCCCATCGTATCAAAACGGTATTATGTCAGAACGAAACCAATGCTTAAAAGAAGAATTAAATGTTAAAACTGGTCAAAAATATAAACTGTTGGCATTAGCACCCTGAAATATGGTATCCATTCTTCTCAATGAAACATAGAAACTCAACACAAGTCTGATATTTCTGGCTATAAATTCAATTTTCAAAACCTTTACCAACCCGACTTAATACCGTTTTGAGGCGAAGGGTCACACATAATCTGTTGCTAATCTCGTCTTACGTTAAGAATCTATCTAATGTTTTGATAATATCTACTGATATATCTATTGACTTTTAAAAAAAATATTGTTATAGACAACTTTACAACTGTGGTGTTCTAATACCGTTTTTGACTTTTGTAAAATACGATTCAATAGTCTGATGTCACGCCGCCCGGCAACGGCGGCCATCTTGGTTCTAAACAAAGAAAATCATTACTTTTTATTCTTCATGCTGGCTAGAACTTTTCATTCCCTTTTCATATGCCTTGTGATCAGAATGTGTAAAAGTCAAAACATGATCAAATTTATGGGGTTTTTTTTTCTCTGGAAACCTTTTATGCTCGCCGGAGAAATATCTCATACGGGCGTCCGCTATTGTTCCGATAGTTTAGAGCCAGTGTTACTAAGTTACCATGCGTCTTTAGGAAGGAAGTGACGTTACGACTGTTGAAGAGTATTGGTATACACCCTCCAAAGCCCGGGTTTGGCCTCGGTCAGAAGATCTGATAATTATTATTTTAAAAACCCGATATAGACAATAAAGATAATTTCTTAAAGATTTTATTAGGCCAGTTTGAGAATACAGGAATGAATAAAGATAAGTATTGAATTGAAAGCTTACTGTGGACGTTTCGGGTCTCCCCTTTATAAAAAAAACACGATGAATGTGAATGAAACACGGAGGACGTGTGGGAAATGCGTGAATGGCGTAGTTAAGGTGAAAAAACAAAATCAATCACCGACAGAGACAAAACTGTCAACGGCCAGGTACTCATTTTACATCTGAGTATGGTGAGAGAATGATGTGAGTTAAAAGACTTTTTCAAGGATTCAACTATTCGCCGCTTCAAGCGGGACTCGAACCCAGGACCGCCCTATCCAAAGGTGTATTTCATGTCATAATATCATACAGCATCATAAGACATTTCTTACAATGTCAAAGACACAAAATTCATATTTTTAAAATTTTTTATTGTAACTTCACACCGAGTGGTCTAAATTATCCCGACTTTATACCGTTTTTAGACGATGGGTCACATATGTGACCCCTCGTCTCAAAACGGTATTATGTCGGGATGGACCAGATGCAATAAAGTCAAATTATAGTTAAACTGGTCAAATATATAAAACGTTGGTATTTAGCACAGTAACATATGATATTCCTTCTCCTCTATAAAGCACATAAATTCAATTTAAGCATCATTTTTCTGGCTACAAATTCAATTTTCAACATCTTAATCATCCCGACTTAATACCGATTTGAAACGAAGGGTCACATACTATTATGCTGGATAATGTTAACTTTAACCTCACATTTTAACATCAGGTTTAATCCAACGTATTACGTTGGCACCAATTGTTGAAATAGGAAATAACTAACACACACACACACACACACACACACACATAAACACATTGTATTCCACTATGGTAGTGCGGCTATGTGGTCTTGTGGTATGACACTCGCTTTCTGATCGGAAGGTCTTGGGTCCGAGCCTCGCGCTCGGCTCATAGTTGAATCCTTGGAAAAGGCTCTTTACTCACATTCTCTCACCGTACTCAGGTGTAAAATGAGTACCTGGCCGTTAACAGCGTTTTCTTTGTCCGAAAAATTGTAATATCGCCTAACAGGTCCTACATGTTAAATGTTGCTGTTGACCAGGGACCCCTTGTAAAGCTCTTTGAGCACATTCAGTGGACATTGCGCTATATAGAGCTCATTTTTTTTAACGTCAAATTTTAACATCCGGTTTAATCCAACGTAATACTGAAGTAAGACGGTTGGCACAAATAGTTGAAATAGGATCAAAAAAGGAAATAACTTACACACGCACACACCCACACACACACACACACACACACACACACACACACACACACATTGGACTTGTCTTTTGACGTAATTTTTTTTGGCAGTGCCAGGCTATATATATATATATATATATATATATATATATATATATATATATATGTTAACGATGGCTACGTTTAGACATAATAACTGTTATGGTAAGCGGGTTAGTTCCTCAACTAATTTTGTTCAGCGTCTTTTGTGTTTGGCCAAGCGTTCAAGTTCAGAGAGTCTTGTGTTTCCTATGTCCATGAAAAGGAAAGCCCCGCTAGACGACCATACTCCACGCGCCATAGAAAAACTCAAGTTTTTTTTTTTGTTTTTGTTTTTACATCTGGTTCACTTCGACGTATCCAGTACCGAAGTGAGACGGTAGGGCACCAATTAACCAGTAGATTTTTGACCAATCAAAACATGGGATTTGTGACACACCTTCACACGTGCTCGGACAAACATAGTTGGTTGTTTATAAACAATAACGTGAACGAATTTGACCTCCATCTGATCGTTGTTATTGTTTTTATATTGACAAATGGGTGAGTAGTTATCACGTGGTTTTCTCGATCAGATTATAAACTTTTAAGTTTACACATAGTTTTCTGTGTTGATTCTACTGATGAAGAGGTAGAACAGTGGGTATTTTACTTAACACATGCCATCTATAGAAAAACATGTGTGTGTAGTTTGCTGTGTTTACCAATCACTGCCATTGTTTACATTATGACGATTGTCTGAGAGGCGTGGTTATCTACCTGTTAATTGTTCCAAAAAGGTCAAAAAGGAAACCACGCACACACACAAAACAAACATAACACATACAAACACATTGAATTCCACTCTGATATTACGGCGCTTACAGAGTGGATGCGACCGTAGCCATCGTTAACTTATAGCCTGACACTGACAAAAATATAATGACGTCAAAATGCCGGTCTTTGGCCACAAAAGAAAGCAAATCGTGAGTTGTATTCAATAGTTCAACCAATGGGACCACTTGTTTCCATGAGCTCTACTAACGATCACTCACTAGGCGGTGCAAAAAAACAAATAATGACGTCAAAATGCCAGTCTTTTTTGGTTTCAGTGTCAGGCTATAACTTAACGATGGCTACGATGCGACAGACACAATTATTATGATAAGCGGTTTATGCCCTCAAAAAATTGTGTCCATCATCTTTTGTTTTTTGGCCATATGTTCGAGTTCAGAGAGACTTTTTCTATCTACGTCCATGAAACAGGGGCGATCTCGAGAGACTGAGCCTTCTTTGGTGAGGGCCATAAGAGTTCGTCTCACTAGATGACGATCAGACTCCATGCGATGGGTGTACCCGAGATAACTTGCGTGTCCCTTGTGGCCATGTGATCTTGTGGTATGACACTCGCTTACGGATCGGAACGTTCTGGGTTCGACCCTCGTTCGTGGGCTTAGTTGATTCCTTGGAAAAAGGCTATTTACTCACATTCTCTCACCGTACGCAGTGTAAAATAAGTACTTGACCGTTAACAAGAAAAGGGAGCCCTCTGGATGGACTGAGCCTTCTTTGGTGAGGGTGATAAGAGTGTGTCTCACTAGACCACAAGACTATCAGGCTCCATGCATAGGATGTGCCCAAGATATGATAAGTGCCCAGAGCTTGTGTTTTACACGAGATTGAGCGCTGTATAAATGTGTATTATTATTATTATTATCATTATTATTATTATTATTATTATTATTATTATTATTATTATTATTATTATTATTATTATTATTACTATTATTATTATTATTTTTATTATAAGTGTCTTTTAGAGCTTTTTGTGGATATTTTTACCGTTCCGTAACGATGGTTTTCGGGGCATTTTTCCATTTAAACGGCGTCGCTCGTCTATAACTTTAACTCATTCAATCCTAGATATTTTCAAAAATGAAAAAAAATGTATTAAAGATGAGCATGTACATAGATAGTTTTATTCAACTATCATTATCATGTAAGAACTAAAAAAAACATTAGCATCGATACTGCGCCTATAATTTGTCTCAGAAAAATATAATAAACAGGGATGGGGTAAAAGTAACCCTGGTAAACTACGGATATAGTCGGTGTTAGGGTTGAGTGAGTTAAAAAAACAAGCAAGAAAGAAAGACTCTATTGGAACGGAAGCCAATGGGAGAACGACTGCTAAAAGCAAGGTTCTACTCAAAATATGCTTAATTAATTGACAGTAATTGTTTGTTATGCTCCACGACAGGACAAGAGTGAGGACGAAATATAAAGCTTTTATCATAAGCTAAATCAAACAAGTACAAGAGACCCCAAAGCATGACGTAGGTACATATAATGCTTGGTGACCTGAAAGCAAAGGTTGGACGAGATAATGACTGTAAAAATAAAACCATCTTTACGGGACTGCGTTTTATGAAAGATATGAAATTAACTCAAGACATTAACAATGCATGACTGACTGTAATGCAGAATTCAGACTTAAATGATTTTATTTTTATATGACAAACACCAAGAAGAATTTTTAAAAATCGTAATTATTTGTAAGATGTCGAGTTCCTGTATGTGTGTTCGCCACACACACACACACACACACACACACATATATATATATATATATATATATATATATATACGATTTATAAAAACAGTTCATGTTTACTTATGGCACATCAGTCGTTTCCACCCGTCGTCAAGGTAAACTAAAAGCCAGATACTGATAAAAAATATAACGTCACAAAAGAAGATGACGATTACCAAACGAAAGTAAAACGTGAATATCTAGTTGTTCGGAGTGCTCGAGGAAACAGTTCATGATTCCATTGGCTGACTTATTGATTACAAATCACAATGGGGATGATCTATAGATAGATCGAAGATGACGTCACTCCAGCCTTTGTTGTTGTATTTTGCCATCCGCGTTTATGAGAAATTCTCACTAAACTGTATCAACCTGACTATAAACGCTCATGGTTACACACAGTTTTGTTGTTGGTCCGTTTTACTTCAAGATGGCAATGTTATGAGTTTCTCAGCCAAGCGCATACTATCTATATTACCTTTCCATGTGATCGAGGTCATTGGTCACATTGCAAAATGCGGTCAAATTGACCCACATAGTGAATAGTGTTCACAGTTTGAGAAATATCCAACGTTACAATTAGTCATTTTGCTCAGCATGACTCATGGGTATGTTTACAACTTTCATAAACAAAGCAGCGTGGTTACATTAATTCATTGAGAAATGTCCAATCGTTGTTCAGCAAGAAATCATGTGATTATGACTAGGTTGGACGAAAACATGAATATAGCTAGTATGCGCTTGGCTAAAAAGCTCACAACATTGCCATCCGGAAGTATAACGCACCAACACACAAAACTATGAGTAACCATGAACTTTTATAGTCTGGTTAATACAGTTTAGTGAGAATCACTCACAAACGCGGATGGCAAAATACAATAACAAATGCTTGAGTACTTCGTTCTATCTATAGCTCACTCCCAGTAACCTTTCCCCGTGATCTTCGACTTCTCTTATGACGAATTTTTTGGTTAGTATCGTCAGGCTTTTAGTTTGCAAAGGCCACGCTACACTTAACGACATGAACCACAGCACATTTCCCTCCAGCCGTCACCAGAGCAGCCAGATTGGCGGACAACGTCCCGGCAAGTCGACTGCCAATTTCCTGCCAACCAAGGCTGATCACCAAACGGACAATTATTGGACATGCGAGAGTCACCAGTTCTGGACCAAACACACCTGCCATTGTTACACCTCTTGTTCTGGAATTAAAGGATAGAAAATGTATATATTACTATATATATATATATATATATATATATATATATATATATATACATATATATATATGTGTGTGTGTGTGTGTGTGTGTGTGTGTTATTTTCTTGTTTTTTTTTGTTTTTTTTTTCTTTTTAAATTGTTATGCCTTTCCGCCACGACATAATAAGATATCGTCGCCTAGGCATTCCACGAAGGAATATAGATAGCTCATCAAACAAGATGTCTGATGTCAACAGGAATCACCCATGTTGTCCAAGTGAGCAAATTGGGGGTTAATAATCTTGCTCAAGTAAAAAAAACGAAAGTGCGTGAAGCGGGGCTCGAACTCGGGTCCTTCCGGGTCACAGTGCAATGCCTTAACCACTGAATAATCTCACAATAATGAAAGGTATTCCCATCAAATGACAAGAGTAAAACTACAATAATGGACTAATCTCACAATAATGGAGCCACGGAAGTTTCAACATACGGCACTGTTTAGAAACGTATTAATTTCTCTCTAATGTTGAAGTAATTTACATAATAACAAACATAATCTGTTTTATAACGCAGTACCAACCCAATGGGCTCAAGGCGCTTTATTAGGGGAAAAAACACAGCAAGACTTAACATGCTGGGCGAGACTTGACTCCTAAAAGGCGATAAGAGGATATTTTTTCTGGTACATTTCTTTATGCTTTGCCAGACAGTATTTCGTAGACACCTCTTCAGGGTACAGTGATAACAGAACTGTGGTGGAAACTAATTGGTCACATCTTACGCCGTTGTTTTGAAGGTACTGCCCCTTCCTACCTTTCGGAACTAATTGAAAGATATTCAAAACCCCGCCCCTTACGTTCGGCCAGTGATTCCACCAAACTAGTTGTCCCTCGAATACGGAAAAATGCTGGAATGAGATCCTTTTCTCATTTCGGACCCTCTGTTTGGAACGCCTTACCACAGAGCATTCGTGAAAAAGAATCTTTGTCTATTTTGAAACGTTTGCTTGAAACATATCTGTTTCGTTTTTAGTAGATGGTATGAGAAGCAAGATAGGTCTTCTGGCTTGTGTTGTGTTTTGAGCGTGTGTGTGTGTGTGTGTGTGTGTGTGTGTTTGAATGAGTATGTTTCAGTTAAAAATATTTGTAATTTAAGCGCTTAGAGTCTGGTGTCTCGGAATTATAGCGCTATATAAGTTTTCAGCATTATTATTATTATTATTATTATTATTATTATTATTATTATTATTATTATTATTATTATTATTATTATTATTATTATTATTTATAACATCCGAGCCCCAACTGCAATGACAGAATATTTCCAACTTGGCAACAAATATGTAGGGAGACCACCAACTTCAATAATAACTACCCTGAACCAGGATTTCTCTACATTTCAGCAATTTATAGATTCAGATGAGGCCGAATTAATCCATAAAGAACTAAGAGAAACTGCAGTGCCCTCCGTACTTAAGTCACAACAAGATCTTGACAGCCTCAAAACTCTGGCCTAGGACTGTGACCAATGGAAACAATTAACAACATGGATGGAGAGAGCAGCTATACTCCTCGAATTAAAAAAAAATATGTAGCTGAATCACACAATTCTCAGCAAGCGTCATTAAAAATTGATCTTTTATGTCCACAATATCCATAATATCCGCTAAACGTGCTCAAAGCACTTTACAAGGGGTCCCTGGAAAACAGCAGCATTTGGCATGTAGGACGGGACATGAGGCCTGTTAGGCCATAATATTACATTCAGACTGCGAGGCTAATTACTTACTTATTTACTTACTTGTTATTCAGATTGATACCTACTCTTCCACATTTCATTCCCTCGGGTGTTTCGTAGATGTCCCAGTTCACCTGATAGCCGTCAAATCCAACCACACACGCCAGCTGGGAGCACAGACGATTGCCGTAACCGTTCATATAAAACAGTCGAGCCATGTCCGAGTCCTGCCCCACAAAATCTTTGCAAACTTGATCCGCCGTCCGTGACTCATCCACTTGGTTATTTTTTCTCTGTCCGTTTCCTTGACGGGATAGACATTAAAAAAGACTTGAGCTTTTATATGGATTAGTATCGTAACCATCGTGAAGTTATAGCCTGACACTGACCAAAAAAAATGACGTCAAAATGCCAGTCTTTGGCCACAAAAGAAAACAAATTGTGAGTTGTATTCAATAGTTCAACCAATGGGACCACTTGTTTCCATGAGCACTATTAACGACAACTCGCTAGGCGGTGCAAAAAACAAATAATGACGCCAAACTGCCAGTCTTTGGCCACAAAAGAAAACAAATTGTGAGTTGTATTCAATAGTTCAACCAATGGGACCACTTGTTTCCATGAGCACTATTAACGACAACTCGTTAAGCGGTGCAAAAACCAAAAAATGACGTCAAACTGCCAGTCCTTGAGGGTTCTAGTGCGAGGCTATATTATGTTAACGATGGCTACGGACGAATACTGTTTGAATATAAACTGACAGTCAGTGTTGTTGTCAGAAAGTACTGGTAGCTTGAGATCTAAAGAAAAAAAACCATCGTTGTCGTTAGTAGTGCTCATGGAAACGTGTTATTTCATTGGTTGAACTATTGAATACAACTCACGATTTGTTTTCTTTTGTGGCAAAAGACTGACATCTTGACGTCATATTTTGGTCAGTGTCAGGCTATAATAACTATAACTTTACGATGGCTACGTTAGTCAGGCAGAGCTCTTGTTACTGTGTTTTCTGGGTTTATCTATGTCACCATTTTAGTTGTGGAAATTTAAAAAGTAATTAACAAAAAAAAAAAATTAACGGAAAAAAAGAAAAAAACATAACAAATACGGAACGTTTGATCTCAAAACCCTTCTTCAGACAACATTTCTCTGTCGTCGAATAGGTTTTTCTTTTTTTTTGGTAATGAATTTAGGCTTTCAATATTTTTTCATGTTTGCTGAAGAAGGGTTCTGGGCCCGAAACTTTCCGTGTTTGGTATTTTGTCTTTTTTTTTAAAAAGCTGTTGTACTTATTTGTGCTTTTTCCTGCTTTCTCAATAAAATACACTTAATATTTTCCACATACCATTGCAAGAATTACAGCACATTTTCAAAGCGTCACCATAGCAACCGTTTTGTCTCATGAAAACATTGCAGTCGGGCTGATCCCCAAAAGGACATTGGTCGGACACACGGGGGTCTCCTCCGTCGCTGTTCACACATGCGCCTTGGTGACACACTTTGTTCTGGAAAGGAAACGTATAGATAGAATGAAGTTGACGTTACTCTGGTCTTTGTTATTGCTTTTTGTCATCCGCGTTTATGACTAATGCTCACTGAACTGTATTAACCCGACTATAAAAATTCATGGATACACACAGTGTTGTGTGTTCGTCCGATATACTTCCGGATGGCAATGTTATGAGCTTCTTAGCCTAGCGCATACTCTCTATAGAATAAAGTTGACATTGGTCTTTGTTATTCTTTTTGCCATCCGCGTTTATGAGTAATTCTCACTAAACCGTATTAACCCCTAGCCATCGTCAAGTAATAGCCTGACACCGTAGCCATCGTAAAGTTATAGCCTGACACTGACCAAAAAATGCTAAAATACCAGTCTTTGCTACAAAAGAAAACAAATCGTGAGTTGTATTCAATAGTTCAACCAATGAAATAACTTGTTTCCTTGAGCTCTGCTAACGACAACTCACTAGACGCTACACAAACCTAAAATAATGACGTCAAACTGCCAGTGCGAGAGGGTTCTTGCGTAGATGCTGAGGGCTTGGCAAGGAATCTCACAACATTGCCATCCTGAAGTTTCACGGACCAACACACAAAACTATGTGTAACCTTGAACGTTTATAGTCTGGTTAATACGGTTTAGTGATAATTACTCATAGACGCGGATGGCAAAAAACCAATAACAAAGACATATCTATAGACAGTATGCGGTTGGCTCAGAAGCTCACAACATTGCCATCCGGAAGTATAACCGACCAACACACAAAACTATGTCTAACCTTAAACGTTCATACTCTGGTTAATACAGTTTAATGTGAATTACTCATAAACGCTGATGGCCAAAACCCATAACAAATAATAATAATAATAATAATAATAATAATAATAATAATAATAATAATAATAATAATAATAAATGGCATTTATATAGCGCTTTACCCCGTTGTCACGGGCTCTCAGCGCTTTACAGTGATATAAAACAAAACATATTACAGTAAGAAAAGTTTGATGGAAACAAAATACGAATTCAATTTAACAACAACCAAATATGAAAATAGTATTACAACATTATGACGTAAAAAGATAAAACTTTTAGCGAGATATGAACGTTGCCAACGAATCCGAGCATCTCACGTGTGATGGGAGAGAGTTCCAAAAATGAGGGGGGGGGGTGGGGGGGCGAAAATTGAAAAGATTGTTCACCTATTTTACGCAATGGCTTAGGTTTGACAAGGATTGATTGGTCATTGCTTGACCTCAAGTTTCTATTGAGGAGATGTATGATTAGAAGGTCTTTAATATAGGAGGGAATGTTGGTGGTCAAAGACATGAGTGACGTCAACCTCATACAATCTATATCACTGTTTCCAAAAACAACGTTTGGAGACAGTGGGTACATGTTTACTTTTAATAATAATAATAATAATAATAATAATAATAATAATAATAATAATAATAATAATAAAATAATAATAATAATAATAATAATAATAATAATAATAATAATAATAATAATAATAATAATAATAATATAACAATAATAATATTAATAATAATAATAATAATAAATAATAATAATAATAATAATAATAATAATAATAATAATGATAATAATAGTAATAATAATAATAATAATAATAATAATAATAATAATAATAATAATAATAATAATAATAATAATAATAATAATAATAATAATAATAATAATAATAATAATAATAATGCTGAAAACTTATATAGCGCTATAACTCCGAGACACCAGACTCTAAGCGCTTGAATTACAAATCACTTTGGATGAAATATACCTTTCCACACTTGAGTCCTTGAGGAGTGGGTTGCATCTCCCAGAATACCTCTGGCCCGTTTGACCTGGTCATACAGGGCAGGCCAGAGCAGATGTTGTCACCGTAGGAGTCGATGGCCTCTCTGGCCACGAAGGAAGATGAGCCATATTCTCTCTTGCATGCCTCATCGGGTGTCATCATGCTGCCAAACCGTGGTCCTGGCGAGATATATATGCAATGGACAATATGGATGATATGCGTTTTGGTAAAGAAAGTAGTCACTTATTCCTCGCGCCAGAGTAATTGTATCAAAACACTATGTGTTTATTGATGCTGTGATCTTAGCCCCCTCTCCCCTCCACCCCCTCTTCCCCTCACCAATTGAACAAACAAACAGAAAAGAACTCACAACATTTGCCAGTCCGATAGAGCGTACGAACACAACAAAAAACGACATGGAACCTTTAATAGTTATTGTCTGTTTGATCGTAGCCTTTGTAAAGTTATAGCCTGACACTGACCAAAAAATGATGTCAAAATGCCAGTCTTTTGCCACAAAAGAAAACAAATCGTGATTTGTATTCAATAGATAGTATGCAGATGACGTCACTCAGGCCTTTGTTATTGTTTTTGCCATCCGCGTTTGTGAGTTGTTCTCACTAAACTGTTTTCACCAGACTATAAAAGTTCATGGTTACACAGAGTTTGTGTGTTGGTCCGTTATACTTCCGGATGGCAATGTTGTGAACTCCTTGGCCAAGCGCATTCAATCTATAGTTCAACCAATGAAATAACTTGTTTCCGTGAGCACTACTAACGACAACTCACTAGGCGGTGCAAAAATCAAATAATGACGTCAAACTGCCAGTCCTTTTAGATTTCAGTTATAGATAGAATGCGCTTGGCCAAGGAGTTCACAACATTGCCATCCGGAAGTATAACGGACCAATACACAAACTCTGTGTAACCATGAACTTTTGTAGTCTGGTTAATATAGTTTAGTGATAACAACTCACAAACGCGGATGGCAAAAACAATAACAAAGACCTGAGTGACGTCATCTGCATACTATCCATGACATAACGATGGCTACGTTGAACGTTTACAGTCTGGTTAATATCGTTTAGTGAAAATAAGTCACAAACGTGGATGGCAAAATATTGTTTTTATCTTTATGAGTAATTCCCACAAGACTCAAAGATTACACATAGTTTTGTGTGTTGGTCCGTTTTATTTCCGGATGGCAATGTTGTGAGTTTCTTAGTGGACAACAGCAACTTTTTATTCGCTAATCACCGCCATCTTATTTAAGATGTAAGCATATATCGGATGAATCGAGAATAGAGAGAGACTGACGATATACGGGGTTTCCAGAAAACTGGCAGCGTAAAATTAAATGAGAAAACGGTAAACATTGGCATTTCCGGGACACACCAGACGCGTTGTTTGCAAAATTTACATAAAAATAAACAAACACCTCTAAAGAACCAACACAACAATCTTATGTGGAAACTTAAGCGTTGAAATAAGGTCTAGAAAACCGTATGATAACCAGTCACCCATTTGGCAGTATAAAAACAATAACAATGATCAAAGAGAGAGAGTGAAAGAGAGAGAGAGAGAGAGAGAGAGAGAGAGAGAGAGAGAGAGAGAGAGAGAGAGAGTGTGTGTGTTCAATATCATTCAGGTCATTGTTTATAAACAACCATGTTTGTCCGAGCACATGTGAAAGTGTCTCACAAATTCCATGTTTATGATTGGTCAGGTATCTGCTGGTTAATAGGTTTCAACAGTCGTGGCGTCACTTCTCTCGTTATGACGTATGGTAACTTTGTAACTAGTTCTAGACTGTCCGAACAATGTTAAAAGCTTCTCCGACGAGCATAAAGCGTATCCAGAGAAGAAAAACATTATAAATCTGAACATGTTTTGACTTTTAAATATTCTGATTACATGACATGTGGAAAAGTTCTAGCCAGCATGAAGAATAAAATGTACCTATTTTCTTTGTTTAGAACCAACCTGCTAGTTGCTGGGCGGACGTAGCATTAGACTATTGAATCCTATTAGCGTCGTATTGACAACATACTCACCTCTTATGTTGGCGGAAGGATTCCACGAAGACAGACAGTTGTCTGCAGGAAGCGAGTTGAGTTTTGTTTTGATAGTACGGGCTGAGCACGAAGAGAAGAAGAAATGTTGTGGTGAATTTGGCGATGTCATGGCGTTCATGATCTTCCCGGAAGTAGAACTGCAATATGACGCGTCTTCGGTTCCATCATGGGGGGCTCCCAAAATATGACCTGTGGTGAAATACAACGTATGAAGTGACCAAGCATCATCTAACGGTATCAATCATGTCGGGGTGACCGTAATGCATATTATAAACGTTTAATCTTAACATGACGCCTGTTAGGTACTCATTTTACGCCTGATACGGCGAGAGAATGTAAGTAAAAAGCCTTGTCCAAGGACTCAACTATGCGCCGAGCGCGAGGCTCGAACCCAGGACCTTCCGATCCGAATATATATATATATATATATATATATATATATATGTGTGTGTGTACAATGTGTACATTTATATAGGTCTGACAGCTGAACGCAATTATGGGCCAATCTAGTTCAAGATTGTTGTAATGGACAATATTTTGCGTCATTAAAAGTTTTTTTGAGATTCCATTACTACAAGAAACCCCATAATAAATTGGGGTATCAGACCTGCAAATAAGTGCACGTAGGGCATGTGTAAACTTTGATTGTATTGAAGTCTCACCAATCTCATGGGCAGTGGATAGCACATCCATGTAGGTACCGTGTAATTCTACCACACCAATGGCTAGAGCTGAGCACACCTCTCCCTGGACAGCGTAGCCAAAGGCATTGTCAGAGGTGTACGAGTCAACCAGGTTATATCTGGAAATAAATGCAGAAATACCTACGTGAAATTTCAAAAAATGTGACGTCACTTCCCTCTAAATGAGGCATGGTAACTTAGTAACTGGCTTAAAACTATCGGAACAATGGCGGACGCCCTTATGAAATATTTCTCCGACGAGCATAAAAGAGTATCCAGAGGAAAAAAAAACCCATTATAAATCTGATCATGTTTTGAGTTTTACACATTCTGATCACAAGACATATGAAAAGTTCTAGCCAGCATGAAGAATAAAAAGTACATATTTTCTTTGTTTAGAACCACGCTGGCCGCCGTTGCTAGGCGACATAACATCAGACTATTGAATCTAATTTCCAAGGGAAAATTTAAAAAACCCTATTAAATAACACTAGAAATAAATAATTTGCCCTCAGAATGATCCAAAAAATGTGACCCCTTGTCTCATAACGGTATTATGTCGGGATGGACCAGATGCTAAAAAGTCAAATTATAGTTAAACTGGTCAAAAATATGAAACGTTGATATTTAGCACAGTAAAATATGATATTCCTTCTCCTCTATAAAGCACAGAAATTCAACTAAAGCACGATATTTCTGGCTACAAGATCCAATTTCAACATCTTAATCATCCCGACTTAATACCGTGTTGAGACGAGGGGTCACAAATTCTCCTTATTTCTGAATATAGGTTCTAAGGCAATAAACATTCCTTTTCTAAAAGATTTATTGACTCAAAGAAGAGAATACAGTTCTGTAGCTGGAGCCAAAAATTCGTATTTCTACGACTTTTTCGTAGTACTAGACAGGTCTGTAAATGTTACCGTATAGATAGTTCGAAGATGACGCCACTCAGGTCTTTGTTATTGTTTTTTGCCATCCGCGTTTATGAGTAATGCTCACTGAACTGTATTAACCCGACCATAAACGTTCATGGATACACACAGTTTTGTGTGTTGGTCGGTTATACTTCCGGATGGCAATGTTATGAGCTTCTTAGCCAATCGCATACTATCTATTCTGTGTTATGTCTGGGTGAACAGTAGTCCTAAAATTGGATTTAGAGTGGAAAAGGGAGCGATCTTTTTTCCTGTTTTCGTCCAACCTGGTCATCGATCACATGATTTGTTGCTGTACAACGATTGGACATTTCTCAATGTGTTTAAACACGCTGCTTCGTTTTATGAAAGTTGTAAATCTGAATGATAAAAGTGCTGGTTGGATCGTAACGAATGGGACGATTTTCCTATGGTTGGTAAGGAGAGTGTTAAAAAAAATATCTCTCCTGTTTAGTTCCCTAGAAGCTGCATTTGACATAATATCTTTTTATCTACGCAAAACTTAGCGGACATCTTCAATCAAACATTCGAACATTCACGAACGCTGGATATTCATCAATGGGAACCGATATCAATACAAAAAAATCCTGAAAACTGAAAGGACCTCCAAAAACAGTTGAGACCAAGTTTGACCCCTCGTCTCAAAACGGTATTAAGTCGGGATGATTAAGCTGTTGAAAATGGAATTTGCAGCCAGAAATATGATGCTTAAGTTGAATTTATGTGCTTTATAGAGGAGAAGGAATATAATATTTTTCTGTGATAAATACCAACGTTTTATATTTTTGACCAGTTTAACTATAATTCGACTTTTTAGCATCTGGTCCATCCCGACATAATACCGTTTTGAGACGAGGGCTCACAATTATGCTGCTTAGTTAGTATAATGAGAAAATTACTCTTCCTTATCATATCAAATACGATCAGGACCATTTATTAAAAATTGTATGTCATACAGTCAAATTGGATTCGGGAAGAAGATAAATACTGCGGATGTAGTTTGGAGTCACAGATGGCCCGTTGCCAATTCATTATCATTATCAACATCATCATCATCATCATCATCATCACCATCATTATCATCATCATTATCATCATCATCATCATCATCATCATCATCATCATCATCATCATCATCATCATCATTATCATCATCATCATCATCATCATCATCGTCGTCGTCATCATCATCATCATCATCATCATCATCATCATCAATTTAATTATTGTTATTGTCATTATTACCAGTAAGTAGTCGTTCAGAGCCATTCGGTCCATGGAATTGGAGTTTATCCCGGTTTCTATAGCGTGAAAATGATACCAATTGATTTTTGCTTGCTATCCTTTGGATAGGACACTAGTCTATCGCAAGGTACTTCCAGCCAAATCTAGCAGCTACCCATTCACTGCTGGACGGGATCGATCTCGGTCACTTTGCTCGTGGAGCGGTGTAAAACCGCTCTTCCGGAATGGACATGTTTTTGGTTTCAGACTGATAGCGTCTGATTTTCTAGTCTAAATAAATCCTGGTCGTCCATAAAGATCATCTATCCTCGCTCTTTCACGTCCAGTAATCTCTGGAATCGGCCTGGACACCCGGCAACTAAAATAAAGTTAAACACATTTTGATTCACTATGTAACCTATTAATTATAGATAGAATGAAGTTAACGTCACTCAAGGCTTTGTTATTGTTTATTGCTATCCGCGTTTATGAGTAATTCTCACTGATCTGTATCATCCAGATATACAAAGTTCAATGTTACACATAGTTTTGTGTGTTGGTTCGTTATACTTCCGGATGGAAATGTTGTAAGATTCTTAGCCAAGTGTATACTATCTATATTTTCGGATGGCAATGTTGTGAATTTCTTAGTTAAGCGGCCAGTATCTATAGATAGTATGGGCTTGCCTTAGAAGCTCACAACATTGCCACCCGGAAGTATAACGGACCAACACGCAATGCTCTGTGTAATCTTGATCGTTTATAGACTTGTTAATATAGTTTAGTGATAATTACTCATAAACATGGGTGGCAAAAAGCAATAACAAAGTCATGAGAGCCGTCATCTTCGTTTTATCTATAGATAGAATGCGCTTGGCCAAGGAGTTCACAACATTGCCATCCGGAAGTATAACGGACCAACACACAAACTCTGTGTAACCATGATCTTTTATAGTCTGGTTAATACAGTTTAGTGAGAACAACTCACAAACGCGGATGGCAAAAACAATAACAAAAGCCTGAGTGACGTCATCTTCGAACTATCTATAGATGGTTCGAAGATGACGTCACTCAGGTCTTTGTTATTTTTTTTTGCCATCCGCGTTTATGAGTAATGCTCACTGAACTGTATTAACCTGACTATAAACTTTCATGGATACACACATTTTTTTGTGTTGGTCCGTTATACTTCCGGATGGCAATGTTATGAGCTTCTTAGCCAAGCGCATATTATCTATATAAAAAAGTTTGATGATTTGTAAAGTTATGTTTTATTTCGTTGTTTTTTTTGTTTTTTTTTTTGTTTTTTTTTTTTTTTGTTTTTTTTTTTTGGGGGGGGGGGGGGGGGGGCTTTTTTGTTGTTTTTGTTGTTTTTGTTGTGTTTTTACCCAGTAAAGAGAATGGCCAGGTCGTATCTCTCAGTGTCGTAACTCGATGTGACAGCCTGTTCAAATTGGGTCAATGCCTCACTGTTGATTATCTGTGGAACAGAGAAGGAATGCAATTGACATCACTCAATTTTTTATTATTTTTCATAGACAGCAAGTTTTTCAATATTATCAAAAGAAAAAAAACCAGCCAGAAATCTTATATCCAATAGGATTCAATAGTCGTACCGTCACTTCCTTCCTAATGACGTATGGTAACTTAGTAACACTGGCTCTAAACTATCGGAACAATGGCGGACGCCGTATGAAATATTTCTCCGGCGAGCTTAAAAGCGTATCCAGAGGGGAAAAAACCCCATCAATTTGATCATGTTTTGACTTTTACACATTCTGATCACAAGGCATATGAAAAGGGAATGAAAAGTTCTCGCCAGCATGAAGAATAAAAAGTAAAGATTTTCTTTGTTTAGAACCAAGATGGCCGCCGTTGCCGGGCGCGTGACATCAGACTACTGAATCCAATAGGATTCAATAGTCGTAACATCACTTCCTTCCTAATGACGCATGGTAACTTAGCAACACTGGCTCTAAACTATCGGAACAATGGCGGACGCCCGTATGAATATTTCTCCGGCGAGCATAAAGGGTATCCAGAGGGAAAAAAGACACATACATTTGATCATGTTTTGACTTTTACACATTCTGATCACAAGGCATATGAAAAGTTCTAGCCAGCATGAAAAATAAAAAGGAATGATTTTCTTTGTTTAGAACCAAGATGGCCGCCGTTGCCGGGAGGCGTGACATCAGACTATTGAATCGTATTACTTTGGGGACTGATTCATCACGCCCGACATCAACCGCAGCCATCGTAAACTTATAGATAGTATGCGACTGGCGAAGAAGCTCACAGCATTGCCATCCATAAGTATCTTTGTTATTGTTTTTTGCTACCTGTGTTTATGATTAATTCTCACAAAACTGTATTATCCAGACTATAAACGTTAAGGTTACACATATTTTTGTGTGTTGGTTAATGTAAATGATAATGCTAGGATCTGTGGACTGTAAAAAGTCGATCTGATTATTTAGTAATGATGTTTTTAATGGGTTTGTTGTTGTTGGTTTGTTGTTGTCGGCTGAAGAAGGGTATTGACCCCGATACATTCCGTGTTTGGTATTATTATCTTTTTTGAAGATGTTAAACTCATATATTTTATTACTCAAGACAGTAAGGCAGTCTGTCGGAAAGTACTTTTTGGCATATTCAACAGACTCATCTACCCAATCACTGCTGGATGGTCAAGGGGTTGAGGCTGGGAGCGGGCGGGGGGGGGGGGGGGTGGGGGTGGAAAGTGGTGATGGTGGCGTGTAAACTACTTTCAACTTACATCTTTTCTATTGTGAGGCGTCAAAATATTGGTGTCCAGCAGAAACAACTCTCCAATTTGTAACTGGACGTATATACCGTATTTCTCTAGTCTGCTCAAAAAAAGGGGGGAGGGGAGGGGGGGGGGGGGGCACAACAAAACAAAAACATATAAATAGCTGGAAAAAATAGAAATCTTTGAAGACCATAGATCTGCCTCGTATTAACATTTTTCGTAAAATTACGACATTTTGGCTCCAATCACGAAACTTTCCGATTATTTTAAGTCATTAAAACTGATTGAAAATGGAAGTCAATGCCTGCTGCATAATTGTAAGGATTTTAAAGTGTTTTTGTTTTTTTTAATCATTATGAGGGCTCATTGGTGATTTATAAAGTTAGCTTCTAGCAACTACAATGTTTATCTCCTAAAAAGTACGATAAAAAAAGAATTATGATCATGCTCATGATGATGGTGATGATGATGCAAGTAATATTAACAATAGTGATAATGATAATAAAAATAATAATAATAATAATAATGATAATAATAATAATAATAATAATAATAATAACAATAATAATAATAATAATAATAATAATAGTAATAATAATAATAATAATAGTAATAATAATAAAAATAATAATAATAATAATAATAATAATAATAATAATAATAATAATAATAATAATAATAATAATAATAATAATAATAATAATAATAATAATAGTAAAATAATAACCACAAATCCAATCGTTAATAAAATAAAATAAATAAAATGAAAATAAAATTCCCTTCATTCATCCCATTGGGGAAATTTGTCTCTAGCGTCTATTCCAAGGGAAGACTGGAATAACCCAGGCGTCAGCCGCAGTGCAGCGCCGAAAATTGAGCTCGGGCGAGGTGAATTGCTCAAGGCCACACATCGCAGCGGGTATTCGAACTCAGTACCCACAGCTGAGCTACGCTGAGCACACCCATTCCTATAACCCTCACCTCCACCACCCAATCAAAGAAGTATCAAAATCGGCGTGGCTTACGTCTTCATAATCTGATTGACTTCGTGGAAAGTACTGTTCATTTCCCGCCAAAACTCCATGTCTCCAGTCTTTCCCGTCACCTTTTCCCATTTCGCCATTCCTGCTTTGTCTAAATAGACTTTGACTTCTCCCACGTGCTTCCTTGCTGACGTCGTCGTTGTACATACTGACGTCATCAGCACAATGGCCGTCAGCAGATATCGATAAAAGTTGGACATGCTTCGCTGAAAAGAAGATAGATAACAACGTAGAAGGATTATATTAAAATTATTTTTTATTCAAATCATTCGATTCTGTAACATCTTGATTCGATGATTCAATGTCCAAGATAATGATGATGATGATAATGATGATGATAATGATGATGATGATGATGATGATGATGATGATGATGATGATGATGGTTATTATTATTATTTATTATTATTATTATTATCATCATCATCATCATCATCATCATTATTATTATTATTATTATTATTATTATTATTATTATTATTATTATTATTATTATTATTATTATTATCATTATTATTTTTATGATTTCAATTTCAATCATAATGAAAATGATGAATATTTGAAAAGTTCTTATAGAACTTGATAGCAATTCGTTTAAATTTGGCGCACGTATTGTCCGTACTTTCGGTTAGCTTGTTGTAACATCCATTAATCCTTGTTCTCAATCCAATGTTCTTTTACCAATAAATGATCACACAGCTTGGATGGTCTCCCTTACACGACAGCTGAAAGAACAACTCCTGACTCGCATGTTCAAAACACTCTTCAACAGTCGTAACGTCACTTCCCTCGTAATGACGCATGGTAACTGAGTAACTGGCTCTAAACTATCGGAACAATGGCGAATGCCCTTATGAAATATTTCTCCGACGAGCATAAAAGCGTATCCAGAGGGGAAAAAAACACATTATAAATCTGATCATGTTTTGACTTTTACACATTCTGATCACAAGACATATGAAAAGTTCTAGCCAGGATGAAGAATAAAAAGTACCGATTTTCTTTGTTTAGAGCCACGATGGCCGCCGTTGCTGGGCGACGTGACATCAGACTATTGAATCTAATTACGGCCATCCCACCATAACAACTTGACTTACAACGAAATTCACGCATTCAAAGAAAAACCCACTCATAAAGACGAAAATACCAAACTAGAAACTCAAATATAATCTTCAAATATTCATTTGCACCCTGTACTATCAAAAACTGGAACGCTCTTCCCGAATCATGTGTGAACACAACAGAATTTAGAAACATTCAAAAGAAGATTTTCAAAAATTCCTCAGCCTTAACACCAACAATGGCTGTCCCACTCAACAACTCTCTCTCTGCCCTCGAATACAAATACTCAGAATTGAGTCGACATCCAGTAACATTCAGATTCATATTCATGAGGACAATAACATGAATGAAATTAACTCGCAATGGGAGCGATCGATATTCATGTTTTTGTCTAACCAGGTCATCAATCACATGATTTGTTGCTGTCCAACGATTGGATATATCTTAACAAATGTAAACACGTTGCTTTGTTTATCAAAGTTATAAACATACCCCTATGTCAAGCTGAACAAAATGCCCAATCGCGATGTTAGATACTTCAAAATCTGTGAACACTTTTCACATTTAGCAATGTGACCAATGACCTCAATCACATGGAAAATTAATATAGATCATGCCCATTAAATCCAATGTTTTGACATCCAATAATTAATTTAGAAGTTAATCTCCATTCACCTTTTTGAGTGAATGCATTATCTACCAAATTCAATCCATGCGTTTGGGGTCCAAGAAAAAGTACAATCACCTCTTCACACGGGACTGGAATTTCAGTCTTAATTAAGGTTTGTTTCTAAAAATGATTTGTTGTGATTGTGTGAGTTTTATTCACTACTAGAAATCATCGTGCCCTTAAAAAAAGTGTTTACATGTGTGCTGTTCTCTTAAAAGTATTCACTGTGTTGGTTACAACTGAGGGACAGAATCTGTGATAACCGCATATTTACCTCATACAATCACTTTAACGTTCTATAGATAGAATGCGCTTGGCCAAGAAGTTCACAACATTGCCATCCGGAAGTATAACGGACCAACACAAAAACTCTGTGTAACCATGAACTTTTATAGTCTGGTTAATACAGTTTAGTGAGAACAACTCACAAACGCGGATGGCAAAAACAATAACAAAGGCCTGAGTGACGTCATCTGCATACTATCTATAGATAGTTCGATGATGACGTCACTCAAGCATTTGTTGTTATATTTTGCCATCCGCGTTTGTGAGTTATTCTCACTGAACTGTATTAACCAGACTATAAAAGTTCATGGCTACACATACTTTGTGTGTTGGTCCGTTATACTTCCGGATGGCAATGTTATGAGCTTCTTAGCCAAGCGCATACTATCTATATAGCGCAATATCCACTCAATGTGCTCAAAGCGCTTTACAAAGGGTCCCTGACCAACAGCAACACGTAACGTGTAGAACCAGACATGACGCCTACTAGGCGATATTACATTTTTTTTTTCGACAGAGACAACGCTGTTAACGGCCATGTACTCATTTTACACCTGAGTACGGTGACAGAATGTGAGTAAAGAGCCTTTTCCAAGGACTCAACTATGCGCCGAGCGAGGCTCGAACCCAGGACCTTCCGATCCAGAACGACAACTAAGCATCGGAGTTGACGGAGTTGTAACAGTAAGGTCGCGGGTTCGAGCCCCCATCGCCGCCGCGAAGTTTATTTTATTCTCTGTCGTCTTCTTACACGTTCCTACTCACTTCATTTCTTGTTATTATCAACACAGTTTCAAAAGTTTATTCAATCTTAGGCTTTCGCTAATAAATCAACAATTTGATGAAAACATACATGAAAGTGGGAAAAAAACAAAACAAACTAATTTTAATTACAACTTTTTACCTTTAAACTCTGAGATTTACCAAACCACAATGTATAAAGTCAATCTCATGTTATACCTGATAGATATATGAAACTAACTTATATACGTATTTTAGCAGTCTAATTACCTCACTGTTGCGATGAATATTATCTCTAAATGTGACCCATTATCGCAAAGCAGTATTGTGTTGGGATGGTAGAAAAAAACAATTAAACCAAAATCACTTGAGCTTTTATATAGAGCAATATCTACAAAAACGTGCTCAAAGAGCTATACAAGGTATCCCAGGCCAACAGCAACATCTAACATTTAGGACGGGACATACAGCGACCATGATTACACATAACTTTGTGTGTTTGCGTTATATTTCCGGATGGCAATGTTGTGAGTTTCTTCGCCAAGCGCATACTATCTATAGAAAGTATGCACTTGGCTAGGAAGCTCACAACATTGCCATCCAGAAGAAAAAAGAACCAACACACAAAACTCTGTGTAACCTTGAATGTATATGGTCAGGTTAATATACAGTTCAGTGTGCATTACTCATGAACGCGGATGGCAAAAAACAATAACAAAGATCTGAGTGACTATCTATAAGAGCAATATCTACAAAACGTGATCAATGCCTTTTGCAAACGGTCTCTGACCAACAGATACGCAAAGTGCTTCCGTCAGATCTAACATCCCCAGGTACCCAATCACTGATGCAGTCGAGATATTTTTCCGACCCCCCTGTCCACTCAGCTAGGATTGGGTAGCTGGGTCCGCTAGATTTGGCGGAAAGTGCTTTTCGATAGACTAGCGTCGAATCCAAAAGGTAACAAGCAATTGCTATTGCCCGTTTCACCGTATAATAACCGGGATAAACTCAGGCTCCATGGGATACCCAACCACAGCTGAGTGGATAGAGGGGTCAGAAAAAAATCTCGACTGCACCCGCTTTCCAACTTGGTCTCTTGACGTGTGATGCAGGCGCTCTACCAACTGGGCTATAAAGATTCCCCCCCCCCCTTTTTTTTTTTGGTATCATTAACCAGTTACCCGCTATAGATAGTTCGAAGATTACGTCACTCAAGTCTTTGTTATTGTTTTTTGCCATCCGCGTTTATGAGTAATGCTCACTGAACTGTATTAACCTGACTATAAACGTTCATGAATACACACAGTTTTGTGTGTTGGTCCGTTATACTTCCGGATGGCAATGTTATGAGCTTCTTAGCCAAGCGCATACTATCTATAGATAGTTCGAAGATGACGTCACTCAGGTCTTTGTTATTGTTTTTTGCCATCCGCGTTTATGAGTAATGCTCACTGAACTGTATTAACCTGACTATAAACGTTCATGGGTACACACAATTTTGTGTGTTGGTCCTTTTATACTTCCGGATGGCAATGTTGTGAGCTTCTGAGCCAAGCGCATACTATCTATAGTACCGTTTTGAAGGACTAGTTCACATTAGATAATGCCCACAACAACAACGTTATATCAAGCCCATAGTTCAGGTCAGTTTATGAGAACAGCCAATGTTAAGTGCTATGAATACAAATACGAATGCAAATGAAGTTTAAGTAGAATTTAACGTACGTGGTGTCCATTAAGTCTTTCCCTGTTTTCAAATCCTTCTTCTTCCAACAACACCAAAAAAAAAATAAGACATAAACAGAGGATGAGAGACGCATGCGCACAACCAACATGACGTCCTCTCTCTAATAACTTTTCCGCCGGTGACGTCACAGACTATGGGTGACGTCCAATCAAGGGACGCTACTCTTCCGCTAATCTCATTCCCTATTGGTAGATTTTCTCTTGTAGAAAAATCTTGGAAAGTAAATTGGAAAGTAAAGCGTTCGAACACTTTATTTTTTATTTACTTTCCACGATTTTTCTACAAGAGAAGACCTACCAATTTTCTCTGTCGTCTATATGGAATTTAGTAACGTATTTATGTCTTTATTGTCTTTTGGTGTTGGCTGAAGAAGGGTTTTGAGCCCGAAACGTTCCGTGTTTTGTTATTTTTGTTCTCTTTTGTAAGCTGTTATTCATTTCTGTTTATTATTTTTTGTAAATATCTATAATGGTTTAAGGAAGAATATGTCTTTGAAATCAGGGGACAATTTGATGGACACACTGTGTTATAGATGTGTATCTGTTAATTAGCTTTAACGTACTAGCGTCAATTAATTACCGTATGTGTTATTAATGTGCCTATTACTCTGTGGCAGAAGTAGGCTGATGAATCAACACTCATTTTGGGATATTAACCGATTTTGTAAGTGACAAGATTGTTTGATAAGATGGAATTGGCACCCCATCTCGTCTGCCTGGTATTTTAGATTGGAGTGTACCACCAGAAGGTTGGAGAAGGTGAGAAAGGGAAGAGTATTGATTGATACCGTCAGAAAGAGGCAGTTACGGTTTCTGGGACATGTGTGGAGAAGAGGCGGAAAAGAAAAGTTGGTAACATCTGGGATGATCGAAGGAAAGAGAGCTAGAGGAAGACAAAGAATGACTTATTTAAATAACCCAAGAATGGCCAAATGTGATTTTAAAAGCAACACAGATTTTATGCGCTCAAGAGCACAAGCCACGATGGATGATGATGGTACCACCAGATCGTATCCATTGTTAACTAGTGGCCTGAGACTAGAACCGACCAGGACTTATAGGTTGACGTCATTTGTTTAAAGTCTATGCAGCGTCTGGTGATTTGTCGTAAGTAGAGCTCAAAGAAACAGGTTATTTCATTGGTTTGACCTATTGAATACACTCACAATAGGCTTCAACAGTCATGACGTCATTTCCCTCGTAATGGCGCATCGTAACTTAGTAACTGGTTCTAAACTATCGGGACAATGGCGGACGCCCTAATGAAATAGTGAAATTCTCCGACGAGCAAAAACGTGTATCCAGAGGAGAAAAATATTATAAATCTGATCATGATTTGACTTTTATACATTCTGAACTCAAGACATTTGAAAAAGTTCTAGCCAGCATGACGAATAAAAAGTACCGGTTTTCTTTATTTTGAGAACCAAGCTGCTCGTTGCTGGGCGGACGTCACATCAGACTATTGAATCGTATTTGTTTGTCTTTTGACGTCATTTTTTGGTCAGTGTCTGGCGAGAAGTTTACGATGGCTACGACCAGATGCGGCTATAATGTATGACAGTGCAGCCATCGTTAAGTTATAGTCTGACACTGAAACCCAAAAAGACTGGTATTTTGACGTCATTATTTTTTTTTTGCACCGCCTAGTGAGTTGTCGTTAGTAGATCTCATGGAAACAAGTGGTCCTATTGGTTGAACTTTTGAATACAACTCACGATTTGTTTTCTTTTGTGGCCAAAGACTGGCATTTTGACGTCATTTTTTTGGTCACGGTCAGGCTATAACTTAACGATGGCTACGATGACACTCGCCTTTGATCGGAAAGTCATGGATTTGAGTCCCGCTCAGAGCGTCTCATAGGTGAATCCTTGGAAAAGGTTATTTACTCCCATTCCTCAATATACTCATGAATAAAAAGAATACCCCTGGCCGTAAACAGTTTTGTTTCTGTCCGAAAAAAATACGTTAGATCGACAAAAAGGCTTCATGTCTCGTTTTATATTTTAGATGTTGCTGTTGGACAGGGACCCATTGTAAAGCGCTTTGAGCACGTTTAGTGGATATTGCTCTATAAAAAAGCTTATTTAAATAAAATGAAAAGTGTAATATAAGTTTGAAACACACGACTCCTTCCGTCAACCCCGCCCCCCCCCCCCCCCCCCTCACAGCGGTTTATTTGTACGGTTAAATAAAAGGCCTAAAAAGGAAAGCGTGGCATAGCTAGCTGTATGTTCTTTGCTTCATTCCCAGAAAGGTATCGAGTTCAACTCCTCACCGTTCTTTGTGGCTTTTAGCAGGTGATTTTGAGGCGTGCACTATGGATGAAGCATTGGTTATTCCAACAACAACAATGTATTTCTATTGATGCTATGCGCTTAGCCAAAAACACTCACAACATTCACCAGCCGGAAATATCGTACCAAGGCATAAAACTATGTGTAACCTTGAACGTTTATAGATAGAACGAAGTTGACGTCACTCAGGTCTTTGTTGTCGATTTTTTTGCCATCCATGTTTATCAGTAATTCTCACTAAACTGTATTAAGTATTAACCAGATTATATTGATTGTTGATAAATAATATAGAATGGAGACGGATAAGAGGGGATTGTTGGTAAATAATATAGAATGGAGACAGATAAGAGGGGATTGTTGGTAAATAGTATAGAATGGAGACGGATAAGAGGGGATTGTTGATAAATAATATAGAATGGAGACGGATAAGAGGGGATTGTTGGTAAATAATATAGAATGGAGACGGATAAGAGGGGATTGTTGGTAAATAATATAGAATGGAGACGGATAAGAGGGGATTGTTGGTAAATAGTATAGAATGGAGACAGATAAGAGGGGATTGTTGGTAAATAGTACAGAATGGAGACGGATAAGAGGGGATTGTTGGTAAATAGTATAGAATGGAGACAGATAAGAGGGGATTGTTGGTAAATAATATAGAATGGAGACAGATAAGAGGAGATTGTTGGTAAATAATATAGAATGGGGACAGATAAGAGGGGATTGTTGATAAATAATATAGAATGGAGACGGATAAGAGGGGATTGTTGGTAAATAATATAGAATGGAGACAGATAAGAGGGGATTGTTGAAAAATAATATAGAATGGGGCCAGATCAGAAGGGATTGTTGATAAATAATATAGAATGGAGACAGATAAGAGGGGATTGTTGATAAATAATATAGAATGGAGACAGCTAAGAGGGGATTGTTGATAAATAATATAGAATGGAGACAGATAAGAGGGGATTGTTGATAAATAATATAGAATGGAGACATATAAGAGGGGATTGTTGATAAATAGAATTTAAGGGAAAGAGACTTGATAGAATGGAGACATATAAGATGGAATGAGAGAAGGGAACGGGGAAAAGTTTGATGTCAGGGTGATCGTCACACATACAATCAAACAAATCCTTGCAACAACTGATACTTGTCAAATGTCGCCTGCACACCCAAATATTATATTAAATGCCACCCAAGACGGGCCATCTGACACCTGTAATTCGATATATTATATTACCCACCGTTGTAATGTTGATTTAAGTGGGGGGGGGGGGGGGGGGGGGGGGGGGGGCGACATTAGAATTGTTCACTAATATTAGATTTTGGTTGAATGTTGTCATGTGACCATTTGTCTGCATAAAAATTTGCATGAGAACTTCATTTTCAGTTTTTTTTCTCTCCTCAAAATAGCATATTTTGTGACCCATGGTATGGTGTAAATCCATGCCCGTTTTTAGTTTCAGTGGAAAGGAATAACTGATTTCATGAAAGGATATCAAATCGTCTTTATAACTAAGTAATAATAATAATAATAATAATAATAATAATAATAATAATAATAATAATAATAATAATAATAATAATAATAATAATAATGAAATTTATTAATATTGCGCCCACTCCTCTATACAATAAAGCTCTAGGCGCATAAGTAAAGGCAAAAATATATCAATGAAAAGTAAAAACTCTCCTCTATCTTCAACAACCAATCACTTTGTTCTTAATTATGTCATGTGGTCACAATCCAATCAGAGAGCGAGAAGTCTGCATGAGGAGAGTTTTTCCCCAAACTAGTTTACTTTGACTTTATAATGCGTTTTTCTCAAAACTACAATTTTTGTCACTAAAAACCTACCTCCTCCCTCAATCTTCTTCAAACTTTCTACAAATGAGTGTTATACAAATACACAGGTCCTCTAGAAGCCGGATTTTTAAAACAAATTATTTTATGAGTAATTTGCAATTATGTAACCTTTTTCAAGGGGAATAATCGAGTAATAAGTTTGACCTTAATATTTAAAGATTCTAATTTTTTTTTAAATCGGGCTTTTAGAGTCTCTTTCTTTTCCTTTTGCATACCTGTCGCAAATATATTATGGCAATCGGTTGATAAACAAAAAAGGCTTTGCTTTTTAAATGTTTGTTATTTATTTTCCAATATGTCGTCATTTCCATAGCAACGGCTAACTTTCATCTTAAAAAGGTGTATAGGACGATTGTCATCTGTAGTTGGTAAGGAGAGGGTTAACTCACTCAACCCTAACACCGACTATATCCGTGGTTTTCCCGGATTACTTTTACCCCATGCCCATTTATGACGAGTGATATATGGTGTCAACAGCTCTAAGATGGAGATTTTTCCAGCATTAGCAACACAAAGAAGGTCATAAGGTAGTAGTTGTAGATGTAGTAGACGTAATAGTAGTGGTGGTTGTAGTGGTGTTAGTGGTAGTAGTGGTGGTGGTAGTAGTAGTAGTAGTAGTAGTAGTAGTAGTAGTTGTACTGGTGGTAGCAGTTGTGGTAGTAGTTGTAGCGGCAATAATATTACTCTTGCTGTAAGAATATTCCATGGTGATATAAATCTTATGTAAACAAATCTCATTGTACAGTGTAAAAAATCATTGTCGTCATGTCATATCTTATGTTGATCAATAAGACGTGAATTATTTGAGTTGTACCAAGGTCTAAAAATCTATTAAATAACTAAACTATTAATTATATCTTTAAATGATTTTACATAATTATTACCACCATTATAATTATCATTATTTTTATTATTATCATTATTATTATTATTATTATTATTATTATTATTATTATTATTATTATTATTATTATTATTATTATTATTATTATTATTATTATTATTATTATCATTATTATTATTATTATTATTATTATTATTATTATTATTATTATTATTATTATTATTGTCATTTTTATTATTATTGTTATTATTATTATTATTATTATTATTATTATTATTATTATTATTATTATTATTATTATTATTATTATTATTACTGTTATTATCATTATTATTTTCGTTGTTTGTCTTGCTTTATTATTGATTTTACTTATTTGATTTGTTGATGAACATATATTCTTGTATGAGTTACATTGGCAATTGCCTAAAATACACGTTTTTGAACTTTGAATATAATCATTTTTAAATAGGGCGCTTTCGGTATTGAGATGTGGCAGATAGATAAGGTCCGTAAAGATTATATATAAGAAAATGCTTTTAAGTCGCCTAGCAACAATTTTTTCAAATATTTTAGACAGAAGAATAAATTGTAAATGGGAAAAACATGTTTCAGCACTTCAGGGTATAGATTTGCTTTTTTTTTAGGAAAGGGATCACAATTGCATGCGTAAAAGAATGTGGTAGAATTCCTGTAGACAGAGATTCGTTTATGATTGAAGTAAAACAGAGTAAAAGGATGTCGATTTATATAATATGAAAAATGAGTAACTATTTTGGTATTGGGTCAAGCATTTCTTTGGAGATGACGATTTGATTATTCCTATGACATCATCCTCCGTAACAGCAGTCAATAAAGAAAACAAGACATTGTATTGAAATGTCTTAAAATCGGGTGTTCCGTATGAATTGCTATCTAGTTTCTTTCTAATTTAAGTTATCTTTTCCCGAAAGATATTTCCGAATAGTTCAGGAATCTCCCCCGCTGGAACCGACGTAGGATATGTGGATTAGGAATTTGTGTAGACTATCCGGGCAATGAGGTGAGGATGGAGAATAACGCCTTTGAAGTGCGACTGTCGTTGATCAAGGCGTTGGAATAAGACGACTTTGCTTCTTTGATCTTATCTTTTACGTTTTTGTTTTGATTTTGATAAATTTCTTTGTGGACTGTCAAGAATGATTTTAGACATTTTTTTCAGCACGACGGCGCTCAGTTTTTACCTTTTAAATATCTCTGTTCATCCATGGAACAGATTTTCTATTTGTGACGATGTGCGTCTTAATGGGGACAAGATTGTTATAGAGATTTCTCAGCTTAGTGTTGTAAGAACTGATCTTGTCTTTGTTGACTATGCATTTTGGAATTATATTTATTAGCTATTTGCTGAAAATTTCAACGTCTATTCATCTCTTGATACGATTGTTCTTTTTTTTTTTGTTTGAATTTTACTGCATCCACATCGAAAATGATGGCAGAATGGTCAGAGATACATTTGTCTGTTACATGTATTTTGTTGAGTGAAGTAGTTTGGTCAGTTACAATCCAATCTAAAGTGTGACCTTTCTTGTGAGTGGGAGAATTAATGTGTTGAACGAGTTTGTGAATATTCATTGTCGAATTTATACTTTCACTAAGATAGGAACCAGATTTTACATCAGACTTTTCTTCTCCATCAGACCCATCAGACATTTAAGTAAAAATGCGATAATCACGTCATCTTCCTGTTTCCTATATTATGTCAACACCCCAATGTTGCTTGAATGTCAACCTGTTAGGGACCCAAGAGGTACATTCCTCCCATCAAATCCAAGCATCAGTTAGAAGATACCAAATTTAGATACCAAAGGGCAAGAGCTCAGCTAACCGCTGGTTCGGATAAGTAAATAAGTTATATTATGGTTTATTTAAAAGCAATCTGGAGCATTTATATAGCGCATAATCCACTAAACATGCGCAAAGCGCCTTACAAGGAGTTTCTAGCCAACAGCCACACTTAACATGTATGACGAGACATGACGCCTGTTAGGCGATATTACATTTTATTTACGCAAGAGACAACGCTGTGAACTACCAGGTACTCATTTTACACCTGAGTATGGTAAGAAACTGTGAGTAAAGAGACTTTCTTCCAATGACACAATTATGCGCCGCCCAAAGTGAAACTCGTACCCTGGACCTTCCGATCAGAAGGCGAGTGTCATATCACGAGACAACATGGTCGAACATCTAAATCATTAGCTCCGAGTCATCGATCATGTGTGAAAAAAGCAAGGGCCGCTTTTAACATTTTGAAAACTTTTGAAAATCTAACATTATTACAACTTGCACAAAAGTCCGTGTGTTAAATACAATGTTAAAGCAGTTGTGATGTACGGCTCGGAAACATGGAGGAGGACCAAAACATTTATAAATAAAGTCTAAACCTTGAAATAATGTTCTGCGAAAGATTTTGAAAATAATTTGGCCAGAAAAAATTTGCAGCATCGAATCTGTGACAGAAAAATAACTGACAGCCAAGTGAAAAAGAAATATTAAAGAGAAAATGGACATGGGTCGGTCACACTCTTATAAAACCGACAACAAGCATCACTTGGCAAGCCATGACCTGGAATCCACAGGGCAAACGAAAGAAGGGCCGACCAAAGATCACACCCGGTGAAGGGAAGTAGAAGCAGATACTCAGCGTTCGGGACAAAGGTGGAGAGGTTGGAAGCGATGGCACAGGACAGAAATAAGTGGAGCTTTGTTGATGGCCTGTGCTTCTGGAGGGGAATAAGGCCAAAAGTAAAGAGAAAATCTGCCGCCCGCGGTCGACTGGTAGGAGCGGAGGTGATTTTGGCCACACACGGTCCTATTTCGCCAGACAGTGATTACACCGGCAGATAGACGGAACGTCTATGGCATTTTTTTTAGAGTTAACTATGCACCGCTCAGAAATGGACTCGAATCCAGGACCCTCCAATACGGAGGCTAGTGTCATAACACTAGACCACATCGCCGCACGAAAAAACATCAAAGCCTGACAACGACCAAAATGATGCTGCCACTACAACAACAACAACAACAACAACAACAACTACTACTACTACTACTACTACTACTACTACTACTACTACTACTACTACTACTACTACTACTACTACAACAACTACTACTACTACTACTACTACTATTACTACTACTACTACACCTGTTACTACCACTACTACTACTATTACTACTACTACTACTACTACTACTACTACTACTACTACTACTACTACTACTACTACTACTACTACTACCACTACTACTACTACTGCTAATAATAAAAATAACAATAATAAAAATAATAATAATTTTGATAATAATAATAATGATAATAATAATAATAATAATAATAATAATAATAATAATAATAATAATAATAATAAAGATAATAATAATAATAATAATAATAATAATAATAATAATAATAATAATAATAATAATAATAATAATAATAATAATAATAATAATAATAATAATAATAATAATATTACTCTCATCTTCATTCGGATTTCTGTTATTTATATTCTCATTAAGACAACGTTGGAAATGTCAAACTGTGAGCAATTGCATGGATGAAGTGGAAAATTGAGCTCACCTTTATCTTACAGTCTGTGTGTTGCAATCGTGGTAATTATACTTTTTTCTTTGTTTTTCAACCAACGTTGTCAACCTGGTATTGTCTCTGGCGCTTTAACGTACATTTCTAGTTTAAATTTAACCACTTAACTACCGGAGTCTGGAAAAGCTTGTCTTTAAAAAGTTGATCAGAAAAGTCGTCCTTGAAATCTTGATCGATTTAAATGACTATGACTATGACTCAGGTTTGATAGCTTCTGCCAAGAGGAGGTTGATTGAAATTGATCGGTATTTAAATGACGACTCTTCAGGCTCTATTAAAAATACGAGTTTATCCAGAGTCGGCAGTGAAAGAGTTAAAAGATTGAATTAAGTTAAAATCTGTCACAGAGGAGTTGGAATGTAATATAGCTTCATAAACTGTAACAAAAAGTAAATAAAATTCATCATCATCATCATCATTGCCTTTTTCACCCTGGGTCAGGGTATAGGCCACAGACAAACAGTTTCCATCCTTCTCTACCCTGAGCTAACTTTTTTATCTCATTCCAGGTCTTACCACTTCTCTGTATATCAGCTTCTTTAATTCTTCTCCATGTTCCTCGTGGCCTTCCCCTTGATCCTCTGCCCTGAGGGTTCCAGTCCAATACTTTCTTTGTTATAGTGGAGTCATTCTTTCTAAGGGTGTGTCCAATCCACCTCCATCGTCTTCTTCTTATTATATGCCCATTTGTCTTCCTTGAATGAAATAAATTCTATATTGGATGTCCCCATGTACTAAATTGTATATTGGTTTTACACAATGTAAAAAAATCGTAAAATTGTTCTCCGCAATGTAATAAATTATATAATGGTTCTCCAACGTGTAATAAAGTGTGTATTGAATTTCCACCATTTAATAAATTGTATATTGATTCTCTACCACATAATAAACTGCATTTTGTTTCTCCATCATAGAATAAATTGTATATTGTTTTTCCGTCATGTAAAAAATTGTATATGCATTGTCCACCACAATTAAATTATATATTGTTCATCCAGCATGTAATAAACTGTATATTGATTCTCCACATTGTAATAACTTGCATGTTGATTCTCCACCATATAATAAATTGCATAGATTCTTCACCAAGTAATAAATTGTATTGATTTCCCACCAATAAATATATTGTATATTTTGTCCATCACATATTAAATTTTATATTGATTCTTTATCATGGAACACATTGTAAATTGATTATCCACTATGGAATATATAGTCCATTGATTTTCCACCAATTAATAAATTTTATATTGAATATCCACCATGAAAGAAATTGTATAATGGTTCTCCACAATGTAATAAATTGTACATTGATTCTCCATCAAGTAATAAATTGTAAATTAATTCTCCACCATGTAATAAATTTTATATTGATTCTCCACCATGTAATAAATTGTATATTTAAATTCTACCATAACGTTAAAAAATTTGAGCCAATTATGCTCTTTATGTTCAAAATTCAAGTTCCAACAGGTAGTTCATCCCGACATAATGCCGTTTTGATACGATGGAGCTCTCTCTCTCTCTCTCTCTCTCTCTCTCTCTCTCTCTCTCTCTCTCTCTCTCTCACCCACTCTCTCCCTCTCTCACCCTCTCTCCCGATTTAACTCTCTCTTGCACTGTCTCTCACGCTCTCTCAACTCTCAATCTTTTTTTCACTCTCTTCTACTATTGTCTCTATCACTATCTCTCTCACTATGACCTCTCTCCCTATTTCTCACCCTCCCCCTATCTCTATCTCTCTCTCTCTCTCTCTTTCTCTCTTTATCTCTTTATCTCTCAGCCAGACGGTTGGTGTCGTATCAGTCGAATCCCGGGTTTGGGCCTCTGACACAATGATATTTTTATTCTCTGTTTTCATATGGCATTGTTCCTTACCTTTTATTTCTCTCAGTTTCAAGTTTGGCATTTTTAATAAAAAAATTTAATTTAAAATTTCAAAACGCTGTTTGGTAGGTACGAATTCAGTTTGGCTTAATTTTAACTATTAAAAATCTAACGAAATAGCCACTAATGTTCATCAATTTTTTATTATTTTTTAAATTATTATTTCTTTGATTGGCACTTCGGCAATAAGTTTTCGTCAGTAAAAGTTTTAAGGCCCTTTTCAAAGGCATCGTTCAAAATTCACGATACAATTTGTATAAATGATGATGAAGATGATGATGATGATGATGATGATGATGATGATGATGATGATGATGATGATGATGATGATGAGCTTTGCAATGTATGCAATGATGTACAATTTGAAATGTTGTAAAGCCATTTGGAGACATTAAGTATGACATTTCATGTTTTACCATGAACAAAACGCGTATTTTGAATTTTGGCCAGACATCGCGTCTTTCATAATATATCGATGATTAAAATGACATTTATCTTGGAAATACTCACATATTCTCGGAAGTCCCAGGTTTGAGATTTTTTTACAAGATGAGGGTCATTTTAATCAATCTCTATTTTTGATGACCCTTTTCTGGCTAAAATTTTTAATGCTTGTTTTTTCAAGAGTTGGATACAGCTTGAGTCATCATATCGCCATGACTGAATGGTATAAGTAGAAGGGACTTGTCTCTATTAATACAAACGATCCCCTAGCAGAAAGAATTCGTCTACTCTCCTGTTTCTAGAGATACTTTTATCGGAGACAAGATAAAAAAGAAGATACCAAGATGCAGATGCTTTTAGCGTTTGGAATCCTGCTGGTTTTCACAGCTCTTCTTGGCCACGGTGAGAGAATCTATTCTATTCTTTCATATATTATTTAATATTAATTTATTCATTTATAGGTTATATGCGGCATTGAGTACATGCATTATAGAAACTCGTTTTTCTCGTTTAAGTAAATGATAGGAAAGAAAAGTCGTGACGTCAAACTCGCTAATCTTTTGGTTCCTAAATCTTGGTAGTGTCTATGAAACCAGTCCTTCGGAGGACTAATAATGAATAGATTACATATGAAGGCCACAGGAGAAAATCGATCAAAGTCAGAAAGACACTTACTGTTCTAATGTCACAATAATTTGGTTTTAAAATCACCCAAGAGCTTGTTTTTACATGCATCTGACTTGTGGTCAAAATATATACGTTTAGTAATTCACATTCAGTTCAATTCATATTATCATGTGGCGTTTTCAAATGGGTTTCCAAACTTTAATTTTGATTTTCTCAAAAGTTGAAAAATGTGACTTTGATCGTTTTTCCCCTGTGATCTTCATATTGAAACATAAGGTGGCATAACTATTTTAGTATTAGGATGTAAAGGCAGATTCTTCGGAGTAGGGACGTACAAGAGAGAGGATGGATGATCTTTATTGGCGACCAGCATATATTCAGACTAGAAAACAAGACACAATCACTCTGACACTAGAAGTCAATTACACAAAGTATGTATTCAATGCCACGGATCCGATTTAACACTTCCAGGGAAATAGGAACCAGATTTTTGACAGCACACTTTTCATCCCTATTGAAGTAGAAATAAAAGACCAGTAAATATCGCTTTTCCATGAATTTGATATACTCAATGAACACGAATACAATACTTTAGTCAGACCCTCATTGGGATTTACGTGCACACTGTGGGATCCTTATCAGCAAGGACACATTACTTGCGCGAGCCATAATACGTTACTGAAACCCTGAAATTGTTGCAAGTGAAAAAATTGGAGAGTAGGCGGAATGAGAAAGCCTCCAACTTCTGTACAGAACAGTACATTCCATCAAAACAGCAGTAACTCTACCACAATATTTTTAAAAATTACACTGTACATTCACAAGGAATTATCATAGCAGTAATTTGACAATTCCAACACACAGAATCAAAACACATTATAAAAACAGTTTCTTCCCAAGAACCATCAAGGAATGGAACACTCTCGAACAAGAAATCCTAGATATTACCAAACAACTACAAATTTGGTCAACTATAAACATTTATTTTTCAACGCAATAACACAATAATGGAGAAATTCACCACATAATTGTATGAAATCTGCAGTGATGGGTAATCCCCCTTTTGCAGATAAAGACCTTGAACTTGAACTTGAATTTGCGATTCTCCGTTTCACCCAACATAAGCCAGGATCAAGTCTGACTTGAGGTTTTTTTATATAGCGCAATATCCACGTTATGCGCTTTACAAGGGGTCCCTAACCAACAGCATTTAACATGTAGAACGAGACATGACGCCTGTCAGGCGATATTACAATTTTTTTCCCGACAGAGACAACGCTATTAATAGACAGGTACTCATTTTACACCTGAGTACGGTGAAAGAACTTAAGTAAAGAGCCTTTTACAAGCACTTAGCTATGCGTCGAGCGAGTCTCGAACTCAGGACCTTCCGATCCGAAAGCGAGTGTCATACCACTAGACCACATAGCCGATTTATAGGCCTATTGTGTGCTGTTATGCGGTTTTGTGACATCCGAAGGTCTTGGGTTCGAGCCTCGCTCGGCGCATAGTTGAGTACTTGGAAAAGACTCTTTACTCACATTCTCTCACCGTACGCAGGTGTAAAATGAGTCCCTGACCGTTAACAGCGTTGTATCTGTCCCCCAAAAAATGTAACATCGCCTAATAGGCGTCATGTCCTAAATGTTAAGTGTTGCTGTTGGTCAGTCCTCATCCCGTAGTGGGTTGGACCACCGATGAAACTTTTCCACCCTCTTCTGCCGTTGGCCAGTCCTCATCCCACAGTGGGTATGGACCACCGATGAGACTTTTCCACCCTGTTCTGTCGTTGGCCAGTCCTCATCCCACTGTGGGTATGTACCACCGATGAGACTTTTCCATCCTCTTCTGTCGTTGGCCAGTCCTCATCCCACAGTGGGTATGGACCACCGATGAAACTTTTCCATCTTGTTCTGTCGTTGGCCAGTCTTCATCCCGTAGTGGGTATGGACCACCGATGAAACTTTTCCACCCTCTTCTGTCGTTGGCCAGTCCTCACCCCACAGTGGGTATGTACCACCGATGAGACTTTTCCATCCTCTTCTGTCGTTGACCACCAGTCTTCCCATCTCCTGCCAGGGCATCCCAGACCTCTACAACTCTACCAGAAGGTCTCTCCTCCAGATTGACCTTGGTCTTCTTTTTTTCCCTCTCTCTCTGGATGTATTACATTTTAAGGCTGTCCTTGTGTGATATTGTCCTTTGGTGTCCTCAATGTGTGTGTCCTATCCATCTCCATTTTCTTTTGTTTAATTGGATTCAATAGTCTGACGTCACGTCCGCCCAGCAACGAGCAGCTTGGTTCTAAACAAAGAAAATCGATACTTCTTATTCTTCATGCTGGCTCGCTAAAACTTTTTCACATGTTATGTGATCAGAATGTATAAACGGCAAAACATGATCAGATATATAATGGGTTTTTTCTCCTCTGGATAGACTTTTATGCTGGTCGGGGAAGTATTTCAGAAGGGCGACCGCCATTGTTCCGATAGTTTAGAACCAGTTAGTAAGTTACTCTGCGCCATTATGAGGGAAGTGACGTCACGACTGTTAAAGCCTATTGCCTTTGAACGACTTCTTGTCCTGCTCTTCTCCACACTTCTTCGTTTCAAATTTTGTCAGTCCATTTACATTTAGAAACAACAACCGAAGAATTGATTTCAACAACACAAGGAAACACCCAACTGCCTTAGCACCTTAACACACATGATGACATTATGAAGCTAAGAACACTTGCGCTAGACAAGAGATTTATGGAGGCAGATTACTAACTGGATAATAGAAACGGACTGACAAAATCGAAGTGATGCACACATTCACGGCAAGCGTCCATAGCGACTTCGCAGCCATATTTATTTATTTTATCTTCAAGATTTTGAGAAGACATCTATTGACAAATGTGTGAAGGTGTTGGACGATGGATTTCGTAAAAAAAAATTCTTGGCGATGGAGGCTCGAACCCGCGAACGTACTGGTACGACAACTCCGCCTGGCCGGGGAGACCACGGCTCTACTGTCGCGGGTTCGAGGCCCCATCGACGCGAAATTTTTTTCTCTATTTGTCTTCCGGCACGTGCCTACTCATTTCTATTTATTATCAACAGAAGTGCTGCTCCACCCACTTGTTGAAAGCGTTTTGAGCACGTTTAGTGGATATTGCGCTATATAAAAGCTCAATTATGCCTTTTTGAATCGATCGATCACAATTCGCTTTCTTTAGACGACGGTTAAGAAAATTGTATCCATCTGATCAATCTTGCATTCAATAATATTGACATAAACATACCCCTGCATAGTTTTTTTCCCCTTTATAAACTGTTTGATTCGTGATTGAGCTCCCGAAAAGGGAATGCTCACGTCATTAATCTAAGGGAGACAATCCATGTTTTACTCTTTTGTGTATAGGCTGAAGAGTATTCGTAATGATTATGCCCCTTGCATACTTTGCAATAAAGAAGCAATGTAATCCTTATGGAATTCTCTATATTTTTTTGCATTGATTTACTTTGACAACAAAAAAAAGCAAAAAAAAAAAAATTCTTTTCTAGTTCTGTCACTTTAAAAATCAGAGTAAAACGCATCTAGTCCTTCCGAGTCAATAACATTTAAATTAGAATTTTAAATTGAGCTTTTATATAGTGCAATATCCACTAAATGTTTTCAAAGCACTTTAAAAGGAGTCCCTGGCTGTTTATAGTCGGGTTAAAACAGTTTCGTGAGCATTACTCATAAACGCGGATGGCAAAAAACAATAACAAAGACCTGAGTGACGTCATCTTCGAACTATCTATAGATTGTTCGAAGATGACGTCACTCAGGCCTTTGTTATTGTTTTTGCCATCCGCGTTTGTGAGTTGTTCTCACTACACTGTATTAACCAGACTATAAAAGTTCATGGTTACACAGAGTTTGTGTTTTGGTCCGTTATACTTCCGGATGGCAATGTTGTGAACTCCTTGGCCAAGCGCATTCTATCTATAGATAGTATGCAGATGAAGTCACTCATGTCTTTGTTATTGTTTTTTGCCATCCGCGTTTATGAGTAATGCTCACTGAACTGTATTAACCTGACTATAAACGTTCATGGATACACACAGTTGTGTGTGTTGGTCCGTTATACTTCCGGATGGGAATGTTATGAGCTTCTTAGCCAAGCGCATACTATCTATAAGTTAACGATGGCTACGGTCCAGGCATGTAGGCCAAATGGAGCGGAACTAAGCATGTACTTACACTGACAGAAGGACGTATATGTAAATTCACCACCACTAACCTGTCTTATGTCCGGATTTTTTAAAAATGTTCCAAAAAGTGCGTTTTGTTTGAATTGTTGGATAGCGTATGGCCAACAGCAACACGTAGGACGAAATAATCAAGCCAGTGAGGCGATATTACATTTCTTTTTCCAACTAAGAAATACTGCAGTGCCCTCCGTAGTAAAGTCACAACAAGATCTTGACAGCCTCAAAACTCTGGCCCAGGACCGTGACCAATGGAAACAATTAACAACATGGATGGAGAGAGCAGCTATACTTATCGACCATGACTGAATCACACAATTCTCAGAAAGCGAGACTTACTACTACTACTACTATTATTATTACTACTACTATGCTACTACTACTACTACTACTACTACTACTACTACTACTACTACTACTACTACTACTTACTATACTACTACTACTACTATACTACTACTACTACTACTACTACTACTACTACTACTACTACTACTACTACTACTACTACTACTACTACTACTACTACTACTACTACTACTACTACTACTACTACTACTACTACTACTCCACTACTACAACAACTACTTCTACTACTACTACTACTACTACTACTACTACTACTACTACTACTACTACTACTACTACTACTACTACTACTACTACTACTACTACCACTACTACAACAACAACTACTACTACTACTACTACTACTACTACTACTACTACTACTACTACTACTACTATTACTACTACTATTACTACTACTACTACTACTACTACTACTACTACTACTACTACTACTACTACTACTACTACCACCACTACTACTACTTCTACTACTACAAC
>NC_088373.1:1278127-1303127 GCF_034508935.2 Berghia stephanieae
CATATTTTTGACCCATCATATCTACATGGTACTGTCTCGGTGTGGACCTCATTTTGAATATTAATCTAAAACCAGATAGAACGAACTTGACGTCCCTCGGCTGTTTTGTTATTGTTAGCCAGCTATTTAAATGAGTAGTTCTCATTAAATTGTGTAAATCGGGCAATAAACGATCAAGGCTACATATAGATAGAACGTCACTCGAGTACTTGTTACTGTTTTTTGCCATCCACGTTTATGAGTAATTCTCACTAAACTGTATTAACCAGACTATAAAAGTTCATGGTCACACATAGTTTTGTGTGTTGGTCCGTATATTTCCGGATGGCAATGTTGTGATCTCCTTTGCCAAGCGCACATTATCTAAAGTTTTGTGAGTCGTTACGCTATATCCGACTGGCTGAATGTTGTGAGTAATTTACGGAAGTGCACAGCATCAATATGAAGATTATTTATTCCTCACAGATTGTAACATAACTTGAAGAGTGTTTTTCACAAAACTCCCTAACGTTGCTTTTCCCCATTTTGAGATATTAAGGATTATTATTAGCCCTTCAACCCTCTGCTTACCAACTACATGAAAATCGTCACATTCGTTACGATACAACCAACATCTGTCTTATTCAAATTTCTTTTGTAAAATTTAAATAAGATGAAAAGTCTTTTGTAGAACATGTCTTGTGAAAGACATAATTTATCGCAAGAGTTTTCCTGCTATTGTGTTTGAGTGATAAAAATCTATTTTTGTGTTAGTTGGGTGTCAAGTTTTGGGGAAAATCCTGAAAATGGCTGGTAAGGAGAGGGTTAATTTCTCATTCAGTCCATTATTTTATCATATTTAAACTTCAAATTCACACAAACCTAGGGGAAATTCCTGTGCCAGTTGATGCTTAAAATATAATCTACATTTCAATGGGAGCGATCTATATTCATGCTTTCGTCCAACCAAGTCCTCAATCACGTGATTTGTTGATGTCCAACGATTGGAGGTTTCTTAACAAATGTAAACACGCTGCTTTGTTTATGAAACTTGTTAATATACCCGTGTGTCAAGCTGAACAAAATGACCAATCGTGATGTTAGATATTTCCAAAGCTTTGAAAACTTTTCATTATGTGGGTCACTTTGAGCACAATTTGCAATGTGACCAATGACCTCGAGCACATGGAAAACGAATATAGATCATGCCCATTTATCTCATGGATGGAAAATCTCAAAAAGTAGAAAAATCGACTTAAAGAGTTTTGGAAAACCAGCCTTCACGTATTGTCCTCAATATAGATAGAACGAAGATGACGTCACTCGGATCTTTGTTATTGTATTTTGCCATCCACGATTATGAGTAATTCTAACTAAACTGTATGAAGCAGACTCTAAACGTTCAAGGTGACACTTAGATTTGTGTGTTGGTCCCTTATACTTCCGGATGGCAATGCTGTGACCTTCTTGACGCATACTATCTACAGTATGAATAAAGATCGCAATGTTTATGAAACGCTGCCAGACAAAGCAAGAAAAAATACATTCAATTTTTTGTTTTAATCAATCTTCTTCCACTGAGCATCGACCCCCACACCTCCTAATTACCAGTAATCAAGAGGTCTGAGGTTCGAGTCCTAGACCAAGAATACCGATTTTTAAGGGATTTTAAAAATCTTGTTTGTTTTGTTTTTTCTTACATGTCTAGCACTGTTGCATATCCATTTATACAGATCTTCATCTTGTAGCATTGCCTGGTCCTGAATGGGATCGATCTATATTCAGGTTTTCGTCCAACCAAGTCATCAATCACATGATTTGTTAACGTCCAACGATTGGATATGTCTTCAGAAATGTAAACACTCTGCTTTGTTTATGAAAGTTGTAAACATACCCTTGTGTCAAGCTGAACAAATGACCAATCGTGGTGCTAGATATTTCAAAAACTGTTAACACGTTTCACTATCTGGGTCACTTTGAGCACCTATTCCAATGTGACCAATGACCTCGAGCACATGGAAATATAATATAGATAGTATGCGCTTGGCTAAGAAGCTCATAACATTGCCATCCGGAAGTATACGGACCAACGCACTAAACTGTGTGTATCCATGAACGTTTATAGATAGAATGCGCTTGGCCAAGGAGTTCACAACATTGCCATCCGGAAATATAACGGACCAACACACAAACTCTGTGTAACCATGAACTTTTATAGTCTGGTTAATACAGTTTAGTGAGAACAACTCACAAACGCGGATGGCAAAAAAAATAACAAAGGCCTGAGTGACGTCATCTGCATACTATCTATAGTCTGGTTAATGCAGTTCACTTTGCATTACTCATAAACGCGGATGGCAAAAAACAATAACAAAGACCTGGGTGACGTCAAATATATATATATATATATATATATATAATATATATATATATATATATATATATATATATATATATATATATATATATATATATTATGGCTTACTGACTTAAATCCTTTCACTTCCTAATCATCCAATCAGGACGCCTCGACTGCCTCTATAATCATCTGTGTCATTTCCTTCCATTGTTCACGGTCTTTTGCCGTGGATGCTAAGTTCGTAAGGTCTTCCTTTGATTTTAATACTTTGTTATTTTGAAGACGTTTTAGGTCTCTATTGAGAGTATGCTGTAAATGACTAGGGGAGTTAATTTTGACATTTTACACGGTTCAGTGCCTTGATGGAAGTGGAGATTTCTTCAAAATGGCGACCAATGCAAACATGGCAATGGACCCTGTTTCGAAAAAACGATACAAGGAAAAAATTGAAAGCGTGAATGGGATTGATCCCTATTACATACAATCGGAAAAATGGTCAAAGGATATCAAGATGTATCCTCCAATCACGTACCATCATATTTTTACTTATCTGGTGTTACGAGAAAGTTTCTGCACAAGTGAGGATTTCGGGGTAAGCCGGGTAAGTAAAGTTTGCATCTCATCTCATAACCCACATGGGATTCGCCTTTTCTTTTTTTTTTTAATGTAGACGTTTTGATGGTTTAAAAAATATGATAATAACTCAATAGTCTTAGAAGTTTTAAGATGTGTATATGTTTTTTTTTATATTTTGAATATTTTATTGATGTTTGAGTTGTCAGTATCCTTCGATTCTCACTCAGAAGAGCCAGATTCCAAGTCCAAGTCCAACCAATTTTCTCAGTTCAACTTGTTTTTTTTTCCAGGCAATTTTTTTTCTTCTATTTCTGTGTGGACATGAAGAATCTCAGTCTCTTGATCATTTTTTTTTTTTTCATATGATGATATTGAATGTTTATATTTATAGTCTTATGTTCATGTTCATCATAACATAAGAATCGTCGTACTGATGGTCTTCTACTTCTGCTTCTTTGTTTCACAATAAATTGAAACTTGTAACTAATGATACTCTATGGTGTATGTGTAAGTGTGTGTGTATGTGTGTGTGTGTGTGAGTGTGTGTGTGTGTGTGTGTGTGTGAGAGAGAGAGAGAGAGAGAGAGAGAGAGAGAGAGAGAGAGAGAGAGAGAGAGAGAGAGAGAGAGAGAGAGAGGAGGTCGCCAAAATTAATTAAAACCCTCAAACTCAAACGTGTTTATTTTAGAGTATTAGAGTCTGAGCTCCTTTTCCCCCTCTTGTCAGTAAAGTCAGTTGCTCCAAAATTTGATTAATAATTGCATTGTTTGATGTTCTTTTTATTAAGTGGTGAGGTTATTACTTTTACTTTTTTAAAACTTAAAACTTAAAATTACCTATTCTTATTGAGTTTGTCAAAGTAAGGCTAAGTTTGTTGATCTGACTTCATTTATTTTTCAATTTTTCAGGCACTAAAGGGCCTTGCTGCTTTTAACCAAGCATACAATGGATGGATACAATCCGATTTCTCCTCAGCAACACAAAGATACAACCAAGGATATACGGGGCCACAAAACAGACGCAGTTTGAAAGTAACATCGGGACCCCCCAAGGAGATAGTCTGAGCCCGATTCTGTTCACAATATACTTAGAACACGCTCTGAAAGAAGTTCGAAAAGTCATTCCAAAACCAACGACTCATATTGAGAATGCAATCCCTAGAGAAATCGCCTATGCAGATGATGTCGATTTTATTGGATCAACACCAGCAAATATAGACATCATACAAAATACCCTCATGAAATATAACCTCCAAGTCAATGCCAATAAAACCGAATTTACAACAATATCGAGGAACAAAGAGGAATGGAAAAGAACAAAGAAAGTCGGCTCACTAATTGGAGACACCGAGGATGTACAAAGAAGAAAACAGCTATCAAACGCCGCACTCAGTAAACTCACCAATGTATGGATTAGAGGTGACAAAATAAAGAGAAAAACCAAACTGAAACTGTACCATGCTCTTGTAAAACCGGTACTTCTGTATAACTGCGGCACTTGGGCGTTGACAAAATCCAAAGAAGAACATCTGGATGCCTTCCATCGCACACAGCTAAGAAGGGTACTGGACATCAAATACCCCAAAAACATCTCAAATGAATCACTCTATAAGATCACAAAAGAAAGACCAATCTCCCTTGACATTTTACAACAACGATGGCAACTTTTCGGTCACATACTACGCAGGGACAAAAACGTACCAGCAAACCAAGCCATGTCGGGATACTTCCAAAAACACGGGAACCTTTTCAGAGGAAGACCGATCACAACACTCCCCGTGATCCTAAACAAAAACCTCACAACACTTGGACAAAGCATTAGTCTCATAACGGCAGGGGACCTTGAAAATCTGAGAACCCTAGCAGAGGACCGGCAATATTGGAGACACCTCACACAGGAAATACTGGAAACAGCCAAGGCGACCCGATCTTTCGGTCGAGACGCGAAAGGCATCTAAGTAAGTACGTACAATGGATGGGTTAAAGAGCTGCTGGTTTTCCAACCTCCTGGATGTGACAATAAAATTGTGAAAGCAAAGGTAAATTCCTACAAATGATTTAATCACATTGATTGATGATTTTGATTCAAATTCATAGACGGAGAGTGAAAGGATACATTCGAAAAAAAAAGAGGAGGGTGGCAGTCTCATTATGGGAGCATATGTAGCAGTTCAATAGGCTATCCAATATTAAATTTCACAGTGGACCATTTTTGCAAAGGGATGCAAGGTTCCTTAACCAATTTTGACTAGTTTTTAAAAAGAAATGAGGACAAAGGTCTCCATGCTCAAAATCATGAGTGAAGCACTTTGGTGAAAGCTATAACTATAAGCCAGTATCGCAGAGGATTGCCATTTGAAGCCGCAATTTTATTACAAAAAACTGTAAATTTTATCACTTTTGCCGTAAAATTAGTCATTTTTGTATGTTGAGTTAACTGTTGGGATTCGGATAACATTATGTATCTTAATACAGATCATGTCGTCTTAAAGCATGGTCATCAGGAGGAGGCTTGGGCTTGCTTAAGTTCGAAGTAGACATAGACCAAAGATTTCCATGAAATACATTTCACAGATATTTCCTTTCATTAGTGAGTCGTAATGTCGCAACACCACCCGATAATGCGGCTGTTGTAGTGGTATATGTTTGGGTTGGTTTTTTTTGTGGCTTTTTTTTTTAATGTATTTTTTGTTTTTTAAATTTTATATTTATTTTTGTAATTCATGATGGTATAAATTGAATAAAAACACTCAATTTGAAAGGGGAAAAAAGGGAGTCATTTATCATAATGAAGAATCCTGGTGTTGAAGAGGTCTGTCTTATTTTGGTGTGATGAATTCAGTAATTGAGCTTCGTTTGCGATGTGAAACAATGCTCTGTTGCACAATCCTTGTGACTGTCTTGAATATAATATAGTTATATTTTATTATAATTTCTGTTTGTGTGTGTGTGTGTGCGCGCACGTTAATGCATAATTTATATTGGCAATTGTCTAAAAATAAACTTTTGGATTGATTGAAATTGATGATATGATGGCACAATTTGTTTTTGTGCAAGTTGTCATTGCTTCAATACCTCAATGGGTCTGAGTTCAATCAAAATGTACCAAAAGGGTGCAATTTTTTAAATCGTTTCCATACAGCCTTTCAATGGAGGAGGGGGGGGGGGGGGGGGGCTAAATAAAGAATCGTAAGTGTATGAACAGTGTGAAATCTTTTCTGATTTTATGTTTCCTTCCTTTATTTCAGGTTCTTCATTCAATGAGACTAAGCGAAAAGCCGGTGGAGGCATGGGCGATTGTGTCTGATGATGGACGTGTATGCTCGGCTCATTGCACATGTGTTGCAGGATTAGGAGAAGTTTGCACTCATGTTGCAACCATTCTCTTCTTCATCGAAGCCACAAACAGAGTAGCAGAGAAGGAAACCGTGACAGGTCGCCCAGCTTACTGGAAACCTCCATGTGGCCAACAGAATTGTGCAGAGAGTTTGAGGGCAGTTGACATAAATTTCACTGGAGCCCAGTCTCAAAGGAAAATACTTCTGAATGAAGAAAAGGTCAAAACCCCCCATCCAAAACCAAAATGTGTTGAACCCTCATCAGCCGTGAAGGAGACCTTCCTTAAAAAATTATCAACCTTATCTTCAAAGAGTGTTGTATTATCTGTTGTGAAGGAGCATCAGACTCCTTTCATTCCTTCGACCAAAATGCCTGTATTTTTTCGATCATTTATAAATGAAGAATTTATTGATCGTTCGTATGATGATATCCTTCAATATTGTGATAGTTTAGATTTTTCTTGCTCCCCTGAGCAATCATTATTTGCGGAAAAGGAGACTCGTGCGCAAAACAAATCAAATGTGTGGGAGGGGAGGATTACGGCCTCAAAAGTTTTATTCTGTATGTCGCACGAACATTTCCTTTTCCACTTCAATGAGCCTGTTAAATTCTTTGATTTCGTCAAAAAATGTATTATCAAATGTGTCTGCTGTTAAGTGGGGAATGGACAAAGAAAGCGAGGCATTTGATGCCTATGTTCATTCTGTCGATAGGTATATCCATCACAGTTTTACCTTCAGGCGTTGTGGTCTCTTTATAAAGAATGAGACACCTTTCATTGCAGCTTCACCAGACGGCATCGTTTATTGTGAGTGTTGTGGACAAGGATGTCTGGAAATCAAATGTCCTTACTCTGCTAGGGATCTTACAATTCGTAAGGCTGTCACATCCATTAGTAATTTTTGTTTAATTGTCAACACTACTACTTTTGAACTTAGGAAAGATCATCCGTATTATTACCAAGTGCAATGTCAAATGTATGTGACAGGCACGGATTATTGTGACTTTTTTGTGTGGACAACAAAAGATTGTTTCACTCAAAGGATCTCTTTGGACAAAGACTTTATTTTTCAAAACTTCAGAAGTGTGAAGAATATTTTAAAAAGGTTGTATTACCTGAGTTAGTTGCTCAGTTTTTTTCTAGACTAGTAAAAGCTGGGGAAGCTGCACCAACACCTTCTTCTCCCAATAAAAATAAACTATTCTGTATCTGCTGGAAATCAGAGTATGGAAAAATGATTCAATGTGATGGCAGTTGTGAAGAATGGTATCACGTGGACTGTGTTGGATTGTCAAGAGTTCCTAAAGGAAAATGGTTTTGTGAGACGTGCAAAAACACCAAGAGCAAACGGAGAAAATTGAATCAAGTCTCTTAAAAAGCCATTTTTAACGTTGAGATTTGCTCTTCGTGTTTTTTTTTCAATTATCACAAAACCATTTTCTTTTTCACTCAAAGTTAAATATATCATATGTATTATTACACTGTATTTTACAGAGCTGTCAACTTCTGTTCTTTCCCTCTGATTTTTCCATGTAAAGACATGGTCCTTTTAAAAAAAATAATTTATGCATCCAGTTTGATTTAAATATCAACTATTTTAAGTAGCCTGGTCCTTATTTTTGATTGAAATGGAAAGGAATGTTGTTAAAATTTAGATACAAGGCCTGCACAGTACTTTTGATTTCAGATGAAATTCTTAGTTTTAAAGTAACAAGCTTTATTTTTTTCCTCAAAGATCTAATCCTATTTTATTTAGATTTTATCATTAGTTTGCAGCTCTGTTTGAATTCAGCATTCTTCATTTGGAAACCGAAGCTATTTCATGAGTCCTTAAAACAAAGCGTAATAGATTTTATCATTAGTTTGCAGCTCTGTTTGAATTCAGCATTCTTCATTTGGAAACCGAAGCTATTTCATGAGTCCTTAAAACAAAGCGTAATAAACAAAAATGAGTTTAACAGCTTAATCATTTTTAAAAACATCAAACACGGAATGTTTCCGACTCAAAGCCTGTCTTCTGCCAATAACAAAAGGCCCCCAATACTTTACTATAAAACTGTAGAGAAAAAAATTTCTTGAAATGTAAACAAAAAGAAGCATTCAATTTGTAACTAAGGAATTCCAAATTGAGTGAAATATAAAACAATGTATAAAATTTGGTGTTTAAAAAAAGAGGGGGAGGAGGTGAACCCCGGAAGAATAGATTTAGGTGTGAAATTTTATCCGCTGAAATAAATCCAATAAGTGGTGATAATAATCCAGAACGAAACACATCTGATTAAAAGTAAGAGGACTAACCCCAGACTGGAAAATAACTGAACTATTGTCTCTTGTGATATTTCTAATCTTAAGTTTCTTAGGTTTGTGTTATTTCATTCATCGTTGGAGTAGATTTGTCAAGATTAGCTCACATTCGTGATCACTCCATTTCTAAAGGATCACTGTACATTTGTCATACTTCTGGATTATCATTTTCACTGCTTTATTGGATTTATTTCAGTGGATACATTTTATTCCAATTTCTTTTCTACCTGCCCCCCCCCCCTTCTCGTTTTTTTTTACACACCATATTTTATGCGTTGTTTTATATTATGCTCAATTTAGAACACCTTAGTTTTTAAAAAAGTAATTGAGCTGTCTGTTCTATTCATTTTTGTTTATTACTTTTTACAGTCCACAACTTCTAGCAGCTTAGTATCACTGAAAACAAAACAAAGAATCAGAAATGGCTAAATTTTCAAAACGTTTCCACTTTATTAGTAACAAAATGATGATGCTTATAGATGGATAGCACTGTATTATTATTAGTATATCATTATTAAATAAATGGGACAATAGGAGGACAGAGGTTTACGATACAAGCCGACACACTCACAATCTGATCAAGAGTCGTCTTCTCAGTTTCTGATGATATAACATAATCAATTGGTATTTTGGTGCTTAAAATGGATGATTTTTGTCTCATATTGCCTATTACCCTTTCAACATGAATTCTTAGATGTGCAAGCTTCCTTGTTGCTTCCAGGTCATAAGGGGAAAGTTGTTTTTTACCTCTTGTAAAAGCTGGTATCCTTAAATCAGCGCACATCAAACCCACACTTTCATGACAGTCAAAACCTCTATCAGCCATGACGATATCGCCCATTTCAAGATGTGAAAGAAAATTTGAATTTTCCACTATAAATTTATCACTTGTTCTTCCCCGTATCCATCAGATATAAAGCATACTGAACCTTGAGGGGTTATACCTATTAGATACTTAATTGTGTTATGACTTTAATAATGTGAATATGTCTGGACTCTTGCTTTTATATTTGAAGGTTGTTCAATAAAAACTTCAAAACAGTCTATAATTACTGCTACACGCTTCGAAAAGCATCTTACAAATTCAAGTGGCATTGACCTTTGCAATGCCTCTTTTTCTGGCCAGACAATAAGAAATTTTAGATTATAATACATTACATTTAAAACTCTGAGAAAAATCCTTGAAACCGTAGACTGGTCAATGGAGAACATATGGCCAAGTAATTTGTTTGGCAATCCTAACCTGATTTTTATCAATACTAATAAAATTTCCTGAAATTTAGTTAGTGAATTGTTTTTGTGTCGCAAAGATGGGGATATGTGATCAACGACATGCATCAGTATTTGGAATGATGTCAAACCAGTGTAGAACTTGACGTTGTCATCATTATTCCTGAATTCTTCTTCACTAAAAGAATTAAAAGACACCTTCTGTCGCAGAGATGAAATTTCAACAGTCATGTCATTAAGTACTGACTTTGTATTTTCAAGTTGATCAATCATTTCCATTGTGAGGTCTGTCTGTGTTCCCACATCTTGAAGCATAATTTTGTTACTGTCAATTGTGTCAGCTTCTCTTGGTTCGTTCATTTTTGTGTCCTGCTGGATAAATAGAAATCAAATATACTTTTACTTTTAACCTACCTACTCATGATTAAGTCATTTTTTAATTAATCTGTCATTCTCTATATATCAATGCAATTATTCATCAGAAGGGGTTAACATGATCTTAAATTGTAACAAGCTCTTTGAAAACTTTAAAAACAATGGAATATCAATTCTATGCTTTGTAAATAATGTTTGGACTCTCAATTCATGTTCCTCTTTACTGGGGCGGAAATGACAATATGGTGATACAAGCGATGTAAATCCCTGTGGATTGGTGAAATCATAGTTAACCATCTTTTCTCTAAACAAATTATTTTAATCTAGTAATTATATTTTTCATAAATTCACACTTTTTATATATGATCTTATTGATGGTTGTTATTTTTAATTTTACCTCTGTTTCTTCTGAATCAACCATATGTGTCTCAGTCTCAGTTTCATTCATCAAATGTGTTCCACTTTCTTTATTTTCAGGCAAAAATAAATTCTGTAGATAGACAATATATCTAAATAATAAAATCTTTATCATGCTGTGAAGGCACTTTTATATATAAATAAACACAGAAATAATGTTTGGACTATCCATTCATTTTCCTCTTTACTGGGGCTGAAATGACAATATAGTGACACAAGTGATTTAAATCCCTGTGTATTGGTGAAATCACAATAGGTCTTGGGTTCGTGTCCCGATGTGGGCAATACAAAGTTGATTCCTGAGAGAAGTCTGTTTACTCACACTCTCGCACCCAACTTGAGTATAAAATGAGCACCTGGCTGCCAGCAATGTAATGTTATAAAAGTGCCTCAAAAGCATTATAGCTAGTCCTTTATGTTGAGTGTTGTTGTATGTGCTTTGAGCATTAAATTGCTTGATATGATATGTGACCAACTTCCTTAAAATGATTTAATTTATGGTCAAAATGTTTATAATTTGGTTTCAACTGAAATATGTTTTAAATGGCGGCAAAAGATATATTGTAGGTTATTTCTATCACGTGACAAGAACTAAAATCTTAGTATTCCTAGAAATATGTTTTATAAAAGTAAACCAATATCACTTTATTAGTTTCTCTTTTCATCCTGAATTAGTCTGGGTGGGTTCATGACCTCCATAGTGGCAGGGCAAACCTTACTGTATCTTCAAATCCCGTATATCATGTTTTCCAATTGCCTTTTGTCTGTCTTGGAATGGAGATCACTTGGTTGTACCCTGGCAATACCTAGCAGGAGTGATCTCAATAAGTACTTTGATATGTACTTTTGAATTACATCTTTTCTATTTATAACAATCCCCTGTTGTCTTCCTTTTCTTGGTGCTTTAATTTAATTCTAGAACTTTTTACTTCATTTTCGCCTTTTTACTGGGCCGATATATTAATGTTTGCAGCGGATAAACCTTAAATCATTAAATTCAATCAATCTACATATATCATCTTTTGAGCGACATTAAATATAAAAACTCATCTTTTCTTTAAATAAATTTTTCAATCTCGTAATTGTATTTAGATAGTACACTTTTTATTTATATTTATTGATGTTATAACATAATTTTAACCTCTGTTTCTTCTGATCGACCATATTTGTCTCATTCATCATCAAATGTGTTCTCTTTTTTGTTTGCAGCACAAATGAATTCTGTAGATAGACAATATCTAAATAATAAAATCTTTATCGTGCTGTGAAGGCACTTTTAAATATAAATATAATTCACAAATTGTTTTACTGTCAATGTTGTATGCAAGTATAGCCTGATACTGATACCACTGACTCTGTGGTACTCCACTGTGAATGTCACACAGGCTTTTTCTTCTGTCTATCCTCATCATGGAATATGTTTGTAAGTCCAATACTTTCCTTCCCACGCACTCCCATCTATCGTCTCTCTGTCCCCGCAGTTTTTCGCGGCCACACATTTCACCCTTGACCGCAAAAGGCCGCAAAAGGTCGCAATTTTCGCTGTTTTTAGGCTAAATTGACGATTTTTGTTTTTTTAAAATAACAAAAGCTATGAAAAATTGTGAAGAGACGGCGACTTTCAATGCGAGCATCCAAAATTGGCACTAAATAACGGACAAACATGTCTAGGCCTAGCCTCCTACCTCTATGGCCTAGCTTAGGCTATTGGAAATCCCAAGCTTTGTTTTTCGCCTTTTTTCTTCTTTTTCCTGAAAAGCTCTGGAGTCCTTCATCCCATAATCCCAATTTCCTATTTTTATTTTATTGCATTCAAGAAAGAATTTTACTTTTAATAGTTTAATTCTTTTCATAAGAAATTTATCACATTTATCATTTATGTAAACAAAATGTGTTCTAAATTTTTTTCATAAAATGCAATTTTATTTTTAGCCACAAGTTGCACTTAGTTTTCATGATATGATTATGATTTTTCATGATTTTTTTTATGTTTCTCATTCAAAACCCATTAGGCATATATTCAGAAAAGTGAGTGGAGCAGGCACTCTATTGTCTTCTGGCACTTTTCTACTCACTTCATATCTTGTTGTTACCAACATAAGTGCCTGCTCCACTCACTTTTCTGAATTAAAAATTCACCCCATACACCGGAGCATACTCAATGTCTCAATCGTTTCTATGTTATATGTTTGTGATGAGAATATTGGATATTAAGCTTAACTGCTGGTCAAAATTACTTCGCGATGGTGGTGAACGAATCGGCGGTCTCAAGAAGTGGGTGAGAGAGGGATCTAGAAATGACTTTGAGTTTGAAACGAATATTTTGTGTTCGTGGATAGCTCACACGGTAGAGCCACGCTCTCACCTGCCAGGCGGAGTTGTCGTACCAATAAGGTCGCAGGTTCAAACCCCACCACCGCCGCGAAAATAATTTTTATTCTCTATTGTCTTCTGGCACTTTTCTACTCACTTCATATCTTGTTGTTACCAACATAAGTGCCTGCTCCACTCACTTTTCTGAATTAAAAATTCACCCCATACACCGGAGCATACTCAATGTCTCAATCGTTTCTATGTTATATGTTTGTGATGAGAATATTGGCTAATAAGCTTAACTGCTGGTCAAAATTACTTCGCGATGGTGGTGAACGAATCGGCGGTCTCAAGAAGTGGGTGAGAGAGGGATCTAGAAATGACTTTGAGTTTGAAACGAATATTTTGTGTTCGTGGATAGCTCACACGGTAGAGCCACGCTCTCACCTGCCAGGCGGAGTTGTCGTACCAATAAGGTCGCAGGTTCAAACCCCACCACCGCCGCGAAAATAATTTTTATTCTCTATTGTCTTCTGGCACTTTTCTACTCACTTCATATCTTGTTGTTAGGCATATATTGAAATATAAAGCAATAATAATAATAATGCTCAAAATTGGATAGTAAGTAGAGAATACAAATTTAATGTGCCCCCATTGGAAAATGGATTTTGTTTCTCTTTCCTTGTGAATAGTTAGTTTTTTCCTCTCCTTAATTAGTTTTTCAAATTTTGAATTTTTTATGTGATTGTTCACTTTGATTTCCCAAATTTTAAGAAGCTAAATAGTTAATAAAATATTTTGATTACTTCCTTCTTTTTTTTACTTACTTACTTACTATGGCTATTATTATTAATATTATATTATTTCAAATCATTCAAAATGTAAATAAATTCATGTTGACATGTTGAGACATCAATATTCTACAAAATGCCCTATTTGTGTCAATTTTTTACCTTACATGTTGTTTTAATTGTTTGATTTTTGTAAAACTAGCGGCAATTTTTTGGGCAAAATTTTGCTATTTTTTATGGCAAATTTTGGCACATTTTGGTGTTTGAAATGGCAAAAATTCCGTGGGGACAGGTCTCTTTACATGTCCGAACCATTTCAATCTTTATTGATAAATTTTTCACTTCAGTCACCCTTCGGTTTAGTTAATTTCTCACTTTATCTTTTCTTGTCCAGCCAAGTGACCATCTCAACATCCTCATTTCTGCCACCTCAACTTCTGTATCTTGTTTCTTTATGGGGTACAACCCAACAGCTTGTGAGGCCGGTCACAAGCCTGGATAAATGGGTAGTGTTTGCTCAGGATGGGCATTCTGGCAGTAAAACTCAAGCCACAACTAACAAATGAATGAAACTCAGCTTTGCAATGCGGCTAATCATTTTAAAAAAAGAACTTTTATATAGCATAGTATCCACTAAACATGCTCAAATTCAAAGCGCTTTACAAATAGTCCCTGATTATCAGCAACACGTACCATGTAGGACGAGACATGGCTCATTTTTACACCTGAGTACGGTGAGAGAATGTGCATAAAGAGCAGTTCCAAGGACTCAACTATGCGCCACTCAGAGCGGGGCTCGAAACTAGGACCATCTGACAGGTTATTTCAGAATCTCACATCAGTTAAATCAAGATGATCAAGAAGATAAAATTTTACCAAGGGACGCCCTAATGGAAATTTGATTTTTAAGTAAATTTTCATTGGTATTTTTTTTTTTAGGGGGGAAAATAGTGGCCAAAACATTAAACCTTACTTTATTTTCAAAACGTCTCAACTGGCGTAAGTGACGATTCATGCCAATTGTGGTGTTTTTCCCCAGATTTGGTCTTGAAAGATTCTTATTTGGAATCCAATCAGGGTCTGTATCCATTCTGTAGTAAGCTGGTCGACCTGTAAAGAATGAAAATTTTGTCATATTTCTCCTTGATGTTTACATAATGCTAGATTTAAGACCTGCCAAAGTCGACAAAGATCTACATATCTTTGTTTTAAAAAATCTGAATTTGAAAAGGAAAAATCTGAAAGTCATCAAAATGCAAGATTTTCACTCTTATTTACATGAATTGCCTTTTTAAGATGATAAGAATGTAGAACTACGGTTTTAGACAATTTCCTCGCAATCAGGCACTTTAAGAAAGATGTGGCCTCTCTGAGAGGAGTAATTTTACCAATGCTTTATTAACTAGACATTTTATGTTGCTGAAGAAAGGTGACAGACACATTTTTAAAATGTTCATGGTCACACAAAATGTCATTCGATGGGTTACGAACCACTTACATTGAACTATTGCAGGGGAAATTGTAAGTGAAAAGAATGGACAAACACTTTATAAAAATCTATGACTACGAATTAACTCGTGTTAGATTTGATATGATGTGAGATATGATTTTTTTAAAGTGTAGAAAATATTCTTGCCTATTTTTAGTGGGCTATTGAAATGCATAATGTGGGATAAATTAGCATGGAATAGAAGGTGAAAGCATGGGATTCGACTTTAATTTTTTTTTTAAAACATTTTTCGTATCAAACAAGTCTTTCATATAACCGTGTAGGTTGGATGGTTCAACGTTTTGAAAATGAGTATATGTGTCATAGATTTGATATCTGCCAATCACAGTTTGACTGGAGATCCCCCTTCCTAAATGTCACTTCTCACTCTATTCCCCTGTCCGGAGGTAAAATAAACATTTAAATTTTTTTTTTTTTTAAATACCCCCCCCCCCCCCCCAATAATTGATTAAAATTACTCCGCCCGCCAGAGTCCATGCCCTCCGAAAGTGCCAACAATCACACGAGAATCGAGAACGTGAAAGAGTGAATAAAGTGTCGAATCGTAGAGCCTCAGTTCTTTGTAACAAAGTAAATGAAAGAACAAACAACCTACGGCCTTGTATCAAAACTCAATATTTATTAGTAGTCAAATGAAACAAGTTTAATTAAGTGAAGGAAACAATCTTACCTGAGACAAAGTGGTCAGAACACACTTGGTGGTAGTATTTGATATTTTCAACTGTGATGTCTGCTCTGTTGATGGCCTTCAGCCACAGTCGTTGCCTTTTCTTTGTTAGCTCCAAAATTGAGTTTCCTTCGTCATATTTTACGGTCGGAATCCCATAGAGAGATAATCCTTTCATTTTAGATTTATTGCATCCATAGACAGCACAAATTCGCGGCATTTTTGACAGTTTTGTGTTGACTCGGCCACACTCAGTCACTCAGTTCCTAATGTAAACAACTCGATCGGAAGTGAGAAATCTCTTCCTACAAGGGAAGTAACCGTGGATGGTAAATGCGTGACGTCATCGGCATACTCTCAATTGAGGACAGTATGAATGGACGTGGGTGGTCTACCTTGATATTTCTTGTTTCCTGAGTATATGCCCAAAAAGCCGCCATCTTGCCTCCAGGATTTGAATGGATAAGGGTCTTTCATTACACTTTCATTTTCCGGTCAACACGGCTGACACCTGTTGACACTGAGCCTCCGCTCAGTGAATTGTCTTTTGCCTCACTTGTCAAATGCTTTTGGAGGATGAAATTATATATATATATATATATATATATATATATATATATATATATATATATATATATATATATATATATATATATATATATATATATATATATATATATATATATATATATATATATATATATAGTATGCGCTTGGCTAAGAAGCTCAGAACATTGCAATCCGGTAGTATAACGGACCAACACACGAAACTATGTGTAACCGTGGACGTTTATAGACTGGCTCATACAGTTTAGTAAGAATTACTCATAAACTTGGATGGCAAATAACAATAACAAAAACCTGAATGACGTCAGCTTCATACTATCCATCCATCTATCTATCTATCTATCTATCTATCTATCTATCTATCTATCTATCTATCTATCTATCCTCACCTGTTTTTAAGCCGAAACGAGCGTTTCCAAGTCCTTCATTTCATCAGTCGACATTTTTATATTTTACCATTCTTTATCCAATACTTTGATCACAGGACCTACCTCGTCTAATAACCACATAGTTTACCATGAAACTAAAGGAGATCAACAAGTTACTCTTCTCAGGGTTCATCACCCTGGCTGTGGGCTCCGTTCTGACGATCGCGTGTTGTATCATGTACGGGTGGCTGGAGAGAGATGAATTTCCCGAAGCCACCTACAGCCTCTGGGATGTCTGTGTTAGAACTGGAGGTACTGAGGTGTGTGTTTCCTTCGATGACGAACCAGGCAAGTAACATATTAACCAGTAGATTTTTGACCAATCAAAACATAGAATTTGTGACACACCTTCACACGTGCTCGGACAAACATAGTTGGTTGTTTATAAACAATAACATGAATGAAATCGACCCCTCTCTGTTCATTGTTACTGTTACTGTCCAACGATTGGAAAGTTATTCAGAGATGTAAACACGCTGCTTTGTTTATGAAAGTTGTAAACATACCCAGGTATCAATCTGAACGAAATGACCAATCGTGATGTTAGATATTTCAAAAGCTGTGAACATTTTTCACTAAGTGGGTCACTTCGAGTACATTTTGCAATATGACCAATGACCTCGAGCACTTGGAAAGTTAATATAGATCATGCCCATTGGGTGACTATTATCATTTGAGATTCTTAATCATATTATAAACGTTTAAATTTACACATAGTTTTCTGTTTTGGTTGCATTGATCAAGCGGTAGAATTGTGGGTATTTTACTTAAACAAATAGTAAAGTGAACTGTGCCATTGTTTACATTATGACGACTGTCTGAGAGGCGTAGTTATCTAAGTGTCTATTGCATGGTGGGATAGATAGAATGAAGTTGACGTCACTCGGGACTTTGTTATTGTTTTTTGCCATCCACGTGTATGATTATTTCTCAGTTAACTGTATTATCCAGACTATAAACGATCAAGATTACACACTGTTTTGTGTGTTGTCCGGATGGCAATGTTGTGAGCTTCTTAGCCAAGCGCACACTATCGATAGATAGTGATGACTTAGTTGAATAAAAAAAAAAGAACACTTTTGCAATAGCGTAATACGGATGTCCTATCCCGTCCTAAACGTTGTTGTTGTTGTTGTTGTTGTTGGTGGTGGTGGTGGTGGTGTTGTTGTTGGTGGTGTTGTTGTTGTTGTTGTTGGTGTTGTTGTTGTTGTTGTTGTTGGTGTTGTTGTTGTTGTTGTTGGTGATGTTGTTGTTGTTGTTGATGTTGGTGTTGTTGGTGTTGTTGTTGTTGTTGGTGGTGTTGGTGTTGTTGGTGTTGTTGGTGTTGGTGTTGTTGTTGTTGTTGTTGGTGGTGGTGGTGGTGTTGTTGGTGTTGTTGGTGTTGGTGTTCTTGTTGGTGTTGTTGGTGTTGGTGTTGTTGGTGTTGTTGGTGTTGGTGTTGTTGTTGTTGTTGTTGTTGTTGTTGTTGTTGTTGTTGTTGGTGTTGTTGTTGTTGTTGTTGTTGTTGTTGTTGTTGTTGTTGTTGTTGTTGGTGTTGTTGGTGTTGTTGTTGTTGTTTTGGTGTTGTTGGTGTTGGTGTTGGTGTTGTTGGTGTTGTTGTTGTTGTTGTTGGTGTTGTTGTTGTTGTTGTTGTTGTTGGTGGTGGTGGTGTTGTTGGTGTTGTTGTTGGTGGTGTTGTTGGTGTTGGTGTTGTTGTTGTTGTGGTTGTTGTTGTTGTTGTTGTTGTTTGTGTTGTTGGTGTTGGTGTTGTTGGTGTTGGTGTTGTTGTTGTTGGTGGTGTTGTTGGTGTTGTTGTTGTTGTTGTTGGTGTTGTTGGTGTTGTTGTTGTTGTTGTTGTTGTTGTTGGTGTTGTTGGTGTTGTTGTTGTTGTTGTTGTTGTTGTTTTGGTGTTGTTGGTGTTGGTGTTGGTGTTGTTGGTGTTGGTGTTGTTGGTGTTGTTGTTGTTGTTGGTGGTGGTGGTGTTGTTGTTGTTGTTGTTGTTGTTGGTGGTGGTGGTGTTGTTGGTGTTGTTGTTGGTGGTGTTGTTGGTGGTGGTGTTGTTGTTGTTGTTGGTGTTAAGCGCTTTGAGATATGTGAGTGGAGATTACTCTAAATTAAACTTGGTTAAGAGCAATGATCATGGGAAATCCGTAGAAGTGCCCTTTTCAACAAATATTCATATTTATTTCATATGTTCATTATACACAGTCTCCTCCGACCTATCACATTAGTCATTAGTACGGTATTTATTATAACACTCTTTCTGTAGTCTCTTATAGGAATAAACCACTCGAGCTAAAAATACATTAACAGATTGTGACGTGATCGTGCTATTGGTTTAAAAATAAATCTAAATCGAAGGTCAAGGTAAGCAGTCATTTATCGAAAAATCAATGACTTCCGACCTTCACCTTATAAAATAATTTTTCCATCTCTGCAGCCAACGCTTTGAAACGAAAAGTCCTATAAATAGAATGAAGTTGACCTCACTAGGGTATCTGTCATTGGGTTTTTTTTTTGCCATCCACGTTTAAGAGGATCTCTCACCAAACTGTATTAACCAGACTATAAAAGTTCATTGTTACACAAAGTTTTGTGTGTTGGTCCGTTATACTTCCGGATGGCAATGTTGTGATTTTCTTGGCCAAGCGCACACTATAGATAGAATGCGCTTGGCCAAAGAGTTCACAACACTGCCATCCGGAAGTATAACGGACCAACACACAAACTCTGTGTAACCATGAACTTTTATAGTCTGGTTAATACAGTTTAGTGAGAACAACTCATAAACGCGGATGGCAAAAAAAAAAAAACAATAACAAAGACCTGTGTGACGTCATCTTCGAACTATCTATATGAAGCCTTCCATTTTTCAAAAATCTTCCATAAATAGGCCTTAAAGATAGTTCGAAGTTGACGTCACTCAGGCCTTTATTATTGTTTTTTGCCATCCGCGTTTATGAGTAATTCTCACTAAACTGTATTAACCAGACTATAAACGATCATGTTTACACACAGTTTTGTTTGTTGGTCAGTTACACTTCCGGATGGCAATGTTGCGAACTTCTTAGCCAAGCGCATACTATCTATACAAGCTCGAGTCGTTTTGGTTGTCGTATTGTAACTGTTTCACTGTTCGTCTCCAGCTTGGTTGAATGCTGTACGTCGTATGATTATCACGGCAATCATTCACAGTGTTATCGCCAGTCTCATGGCCTTGTATTTCATGTGGAAAACTTCCATGACTGGAATTCTGTGCTCCAGGGGGATTTTGTTTGGTGTTCTCATCGCTGGAATCATTTCCGGTTTGTTGGTGTTATTATTATTATTATTATTATTATTATTATTATTATTTATTATTATTATTATTATTATTATTATTATATTATTATTATTATTATTATTATTATTATTATTATTATTATTATTATTATTATTATTATTATTATTATTATTATTATTATTAATATTATTATTATTATTATTATCATCATCATCATCATCATCATCATCGTCATCATCATCATCACCATCATCATCGTAATTGTTATCATTATCATCATCTTCATCATTGCAGTTATCTTTATGTCATCGTCAATCATCATCGACATCACCATCATCATCATCATCATCATCATCATCATCATCATCATCATCATCATCATCACCATCATCATCATCATCACTTTCGCAATCACCATCAACATCGTTATCAATTTATGCCAGCATCAACTTCATCATCATCATCATAACTACTGTCCCTGTCACCATTACCATCTACATTCATATATCGAATACACCCATAGTTATTCAAAACTATCGCACCCCTCTCTTTATTCTATGTCTCTTCAAAATGTTTTATTTTAGAGTAGAAGGAATATTTATGCGTATGTAAACACTTTGTGTATGTGTATGCGGATAAGTTTCCTGGTATGTGTGATTGAGTGTACGTGATATGGGTTTATATGTTTGTATGTGTGATTTAGTGTACGTGGTATGGATATGGGTGTATGTGTTTGTGTGTGTGATTGAGTGTACGTGGTATGGGTGTATGTATTTTTAGTGTGAATGCTAGTCTTTATAGTCTGAATGATTGGTAAGCGCCATAAGCACTTGTCAATGGATTAGTTTTTAAAAATATTTTTTTAAAATTCCCTTTATTCATCCCCAAGGGGAAATTTGTCTTTATTGTCTATTCGGCTATAGTGAGTCTATGTGGTCTAGTGGTATGACACTCGCTTTCGAATCAAAAGGTCCTGGGTTCGAGCCTCGCGCTCGGCGCATAGTTGAGTCCTTGGAAAAAGCTCTTTACTCACATTCTCTCAACGTACTCAGGTGTCAAATGAGTACCTGGCCGCTAACAGCGTGGTATTTGTCCGAAAATTTGTAATATTGCCTAACAGGCGTCAAGTCCCGTCCTACATGTTAAATGTTGCTGTTGACCAGGGACCCCTCGTAAAGGGCTTTGAGCACATTTTGTGAATATTGCGCTATATAAAGCTCAATTAAAGCTAAATTATTCCAAGGGAACACTGGAATAGCCCAATATATTATACTATAATATGTTTAATCTGAGAATGGCCTGAGGTCTCCATGTTCAACATCTCCCATCTCCAGTCCTCCTCCAGACAATTTCCAACAGTGTATACGGAACTATGTAAGACACGAATTTCGGTGACGAGGTAGACCTGGCCCACGCCTTCTACCTCCACGTCACAGCCTCGATTTTGGTACTGGTGGGGTCTTTGATGGTCTTTTATTGCTTCAAGAAAGGACAGGTAAACACGTAACTCAACACTTAACCGATCTCCTTACCGATCATTTTCAGTATATTTCCCAAAATGGCAGGCTTACTTACCCAACAGAGACATTGGTTCTTTTCGATTTTCGTACTGGTGGGGTCTTTGATGGTCGTTTATAGCTTCAATAAAGGACAGGTACACACGTAACTCAACACTTAACCGATCTCCTTACCGATCATTTTCAGTATATTTCCCAACATGGCAGGCTTACCCAACAGAGAAATTGGTTCTTTCGATTTTCGTACTGGTGGGGTCTTTGATGGTCTTTTATATCTTCAAGAAAGGACAGGTACACACGTAACTCAACATTTAACCGATCTCCTTACCGATCATTTTCAGTATATTTCCCAAAATGGCAGGCTTACTTACCCAACAGAGAAATTGGTTCTGTAAATTTAAAAAAATCTCTCTATAAAACAACTATATGTTCTTATTAATTAAACAAAGATAATTCTTCAAAGTTTATGATGTACAAAATAAATCTGGAAAAGAAAACAAATTATATTGTGTCGTAACAAATATTATGACGATTTTGCTCGAAGTGGTATGGAGAGGGTTAAAAACGATTTTATTCCAGGGTAATCTTGTAGAAGGAACGACATTCGTGTTTTCAGCCAGCCATTTTTATGAGTAGTTCTCACTAAATTGTATTAAATCAGATTTTTAACATTTAAGGTTACATATATTTTGTTGGCACGTTATATCTGGCTGGCAGATGTTTTTTTTTTTTTGTGCTCGGGCAAACATAGTCGGTTGTTTTTAAACAATAAAGTGAATGAAATAGAAATTTTTGTCTGATCATTGTTATTGTTTTTATACCACCGGATGTTTGACTAGTTCTCACACGATTTTCTCGATCATATTAAAACGTTTAAGTTTAAACATAGATTTCTGTGTTGGTTTTATTCATCAAGCTGTAGAACAATGGGTATTTTACTTAGATACATACCACCAATATTAAAACCTGTGTAGTTTGCTATGTTTACCAATCATAGACACCTAGATAACCACGCCTCTCGGACAATCGTCATACTGTAACGATGGTATTGATTAGTAAACATAGCAAACCACACAGGTTTTTCTATCGGTGGCACGTGTCAAAGTAAAATACCCGCTGTTCTACCGCTTGATCAAAATAATCAACACAGAAAACTTTGTGTAAATCTAAATATTCATAATCTGATACAGAAAATGGTGTGATATTAAGTCAACCATTTGGTGGTTGGAAAACAATAACAAAGATCAGAGAGAAGAGAGAGGTCGATTTCATTCACTTGATTGTTTTTAAACAACCAACTACGTTTTTCTGAGCACGTGTGAGGGTGTGTTACAATTTTCATGTTTTGATTGGTCAAAAATCTAGTAGTTAATTGTCATTGTTTACTCTATGATGACTGTCCGAGAGGCGTGGTTATCATAGTGTCTATAATGATGAGACTATTGTACTGTTAGGGGAAATTTGTCACCGTTATATAATGGATGGTGATGAAATTGGTGGTGATGATGATGATGATGATGATGATGATGATGATGATGATGATGATGATGATGATGATGATGATGATGATGATGATGATGATTGATGATGTGATATAAATCATGATGATGACGATGATATGATGATGAAGATGATGAGATGATGAGATGATGATGATGATGATTGATCTTTTATGGTACAAATGAGATGACGATAATATATGATGAAACCTAACAAATGACATCATTACCTATACTTTATCCTTTTTTCCTAACCAGGTATCCAGCATCCCTGAGGTAGTAGCTACGACTACAGTCACCATGCATACATATCCTACAACAGGACAACAAGGCTACTATGCTCCCTATCCCCAACCACCACCTCCAAATGGAGCTGTACCACCCCTCTATCCACCACTTATATGGGATGGAACCCAAAGCGCCACCGCATACCACCACTCTCTCGCAATGCATATTAAGGAGCACGCACAAAACATACCAAACAGCTGAATCAGTCAGCCTCACAGTTTTCGAGCATTCATCTTAATATATTATATTTTGACAGATTATTTTGAGAAATTGCCCTGGCATACTTGACCACGAAAATTTTATATAGTTATTTTCAAAGGGAAGTAGACAGTTTATATGTTTTTTATTATCACAAGTAAGAGAGAAGAAAGTGGTACGTTTGGTTGGGGTTCCTGACCCCCCATAGTGGCCAGGGATGTACTTACTGTGTCGTATATCCCTTTATATCTGTTTTCCAACATGCTTTCTGTCTTTGTCTAGGAATGAGATTACTTGGCTCTGTCCTGACCCTGGCCGGCACCCTGGCTGAGAGGGAAACAGTCAAATGTATAGTTTGTTTTCGGAGATGAAATTTTTTTCCTTGAAAATCATCTCTCTGTTTTGCACTGTATTATGTTTTGTTTACATATTATATATGATTTGTCAATATTTGAGTGTGTTCCTTTTAGTGTAGATCTGTGCTTGTGCCTGGATGAGATTTTTATGTGATCTCAAAGTACTTTGATAATGTGCTCTTGGAATCTACACCTGTCTCCTATTTGAACCAATTCCCATTTGTCTTACTTTTTATGACAAGAACTCATTTTTGATAATAAATTTGACCTTCTAACTAAACTTGGCAATATCTCAGTTTAAACCTTTTCACCATCCGACTGATTATGTTACTCACTGTAACGTATAATTGTCTTGAATGCAAGCCGATGCCGACCAGACAAAACTGTTAGGCCCTCCATTTTCTGCACACTATTCACAATAAATCTGCCATTGTTTTTAAAAACACAGTAGAATGCAATGTTAACCAAATATCTAGCTCATATTGTTTTTTTTTAAACAAACGGCAGAAATCTAGTCCGAGTGACAATCTAGTATAAAGATGGAACAAACTAGATGAGACAAAAAAATATTAAATTTGAAATTAGAAAAAGAAGAAAAAGACGAATTTGGAGATTTGCGACCATCAATTGCTTCAAAACGATATATGAGGCCCACCGTCTTGACGCTGGATTATGCCGGGATGGGCTATGACTTGGAAAACTTTATTTTTATTTTTAGCCACAGCTTTGGATCTTTGGCGTTTATTTATATTAATATAGTGGCCAAGTGGTCAAGAAGGGTTATTTATTTATTAATTTATTTATTCGATAATTTGCCTACTTATTTTTCACTATCTATTTATTATATTCACACACACACACACACACACACACACACACACACGTATATATATATATATATAGGTATCTATTTAATTAGTTTTTGAAGTTTCATTTGGTTAATAATTTATTTTACATGTATTGATTGGAAATTATCTGTAAATATGATATGTTTCATATTGACATTTGCCTAACATAAACCTTTAA
>NC_088373.1:1308127-1328127 GCF_034508935.2 Berghia stephanieae
TTCACGTATACCATTGGGGGAGAGCGATGCTGTCTGAATAAGAAGTTCACATCTATCCAAGAGGAACATTATGGCTTCAATGTCACCATCGTAGCTGATTATGACAGAGGGAAAATCTTTATAAAAATGCCAACATTCGATGAATTATACAACTTCAACGATGGAAAACAGTACAAAATTGAAAGTAATGGAAACTGTCAAAGCTCAGACTTGAAACCATTCATACTTAGCAAGCGGTGTGTCCCTGACGGTGCAGAGTCGATTCCATCTGTAGTAGATGAGGAGGTAAGATTATCCTATTGTCTACCTTTGATTGGTTATCTAGTCTTATTGTGGTATGACACTAGCTTTCGTATCGGAAGGTCCTGAGTTTGAGCCTCTCTTGGGAATAGTTGAGTCCCATCGTACTCCGGTGTAAAATGAGTATCTGGCCGTTAACAACGTTGTTTTTCTCCGAATACAAAGTACAAGCACCATCAGGCATCATGTCTCGTTCAGGTCCTGGGTTCTACCCTCGCTCGGCGCATAGGTGAGCCCTTGGAAAAAGGCTCTTTACTCACATTCTTTCACCGTACTCAGTTGTAAAATGAGTACCCGGTCTTTAACAGCGTTGTCTCTGTCCGAAAAAAGTTGCATGCAATGTGGAAGTGAAAGTGAAAGTAGACAAATCTAAAAAAATACGAAAACACAACAAACTACTTTCACTTCGACTTCCACATCGCATGCAACTTCAAACCACTATAATAGTCTCGACACCAAAAGATTACAGGAAGTATGAAACAACACACAATCATAAACAACAATAACTATTACACACACTTCCCGTAGATTGTCATAGAAATGAACCGGTACTGTAGATGTTAAACAATAATAATTATACTTGAGATGTTTATATACACAGATATATATATATATAAACATCTCAAGTATAATTATTATTGTCGTAATAGACTGACTGAAATTTTCATTAGACTAGATTTAACAAATTATCCGAAAACTGACGTTATTTTCAAAGGTATAATATGCACTGTATATTGATGAAATAAACCGGGACTCTTAGTATGAGATTAAAGTTAAAAGCTAAGGTATCCATGGTAATAGCTTGTAAAACCTAGCAACAGGAAGTCACGTGAGCATTAACTCTCTCCTTACATGCCAGATTCAGAATTTTCCCCAAGACGTTACATCCACTCAACACAAAAAATAGATTTTTCTAACTCAAACAGAAGATTAACAAGTGCATTCTATGCATAATATTGTTCAGCAAAATGAGTTCTACAATACAGTGTCACGTTTTTATGGCTAAAATAAACACATTTTCTTCAAATTTTGTGAGAAACAAAAAAAAATGAGATGAGAAAGTTGTTGGGTGCATCGTAACGAATGTGACGATTTTTCTATAGTTGGTAAGAAGAGGGTTAAGCAGGAGGTATCAATTATTCTTAGATTATGCAAAATAAATTGACTCTTCCTTTTTTCCGATCCTTAAACAGTATAATTTCCATGATAATAAGTTACTTAAAATGTTCTATCCCTCATAGGGTGCAAGGAGTTGGAAATTTGCACGTGACGCAGAAAAAGCAATGAAATGGACGTTTGATAAGAAGTGTAACCCGTTGCAAACAGCTCAATTCATACCAGGCTGGGACGACTACTTCATTTATACTTGGCACACCTATGAACCAACGATTGACGAGTCTGTGTTTGAAAAAGATACCTCTGTGTGTGAAAGTAAAGTCAACGCCTAGTGAAAAAAACTCGAGTTGTTTCACTTTCGTGTAAAAATTTATTTTTCTTTACAGAATGCAAGAGTATCTAGGGCAGATTGTGACAAATGTGTCATTTGAAGATATAATATACTATGTTGTCATTTGAAGCTATAATATACTATGTCATTTGAAGCTATAATATACTATGTTGTCATTTGAAGCTATAATATACTATGTCATTTGAAGCTATAATATACTATGTTGTCATTTGAAGCTATCATATACTATGTTGTCATTTGAAGCTATAATATACTATGTTGTCATTTGAAGCTATAATATACTATGTTGTCATTTGAATAAAGAGAGTTATGGCAAAACCAGATGTTTCCAAAAAAAAATTCAATGAATCTAAGAAATTTTTTACAGTACCATGGACAGAAAGAATTCAAATATTCTGGTTCTTATTGATGCAGGCCAAAGGTCCAGACAACTTTTGGCAGAAGTTAATGAGAAAACTGAACTATTGTAGACACGTTCGGAGACACAACACCATCCGAAAATCAGTGCTGCATGGAAAAGTAGCGGCAGAAATGCAGGAGGCAAACCAAGAAAGTCCTGGATAGGAAAAGGACAATCGAGTGCTCAGTAATGTCCCTTGAGCGTAAGGAATGGCTTTGTATTGCATTCAACCTCTGTAGGGAGACGGAACTCCGGTAAAAATAATGAGCTTTTATATCCACTAAACTTGCTCAAAGCGCTTTACAAGGGGTCCCTGACTAACAGCAACACTTAGCATTTAGTACGGGACATGACACCTGTTAGGCGATATTACACCATTTTTTCTGACAAAGACAACGCTGTTAACAGCCCGGTATTTATTTTACACATGAGTACGGTGGGAGAATGTGAGTAACGAGCCTTTTCCAAAGCGAAGCTCGAACACAAGACCCTCCGATCTGAAAGCAATTTTCTTACCACAAGACCACTTAGCCAGAATCCTGTAAGATAATGTAAGGTAATGAATCTTATAAGACTCCATCACCCTCCCAGTGCTTCAGGTGCACATAAGACCGATTTAGTCGTCCCTAATCAACTGCAGCTGACGCCTGGGTTATTTCAGTCCTCCCTTGGAATAGACCCTAGAAACTAATTTAACACAACGGGATAAATGAAAGGAATTATTTCTGTTTTAATTTCCTATCTAAATGTTTTGACGAAACTACCATTAATGTGTTTAACCTTCTCCTTATCAACCTCGGAAAATCGTCATATTCTTTACGATGAAATAGAGAGAAATAGAAAGAGAGAAAGAGAGAAGACTGAGAAAGAGAGAGAGAGAAAGAGAAAGAGAGAAAGAGAGAGAGAGAGAGATAGAGAGAGAGAGATCGAGAGAGAGAGAGAGAGAGAGAGAGAGAGAGACAGTCCATTTTCATTCTTTCGTTAGTGTGTTATACAGCCAAGATTGCAACTCCACCAGATGTCAATTTTCCCCACCATCTCTCCGATTTTACAACAGCCTATCGGATAAAATAACATAATCGTAGTTTGAACGCTAGGAATTCTTGAATATCTCATCTGGGACAAAATATTATCATAGATTTCATAGATAAGAAGACCAAAATAAAATTATCCCTTCAAAGGCATAGTCCCTTGGAGCGGGAGTTTATCCCGGTTTCTATAACGTGGAACGGACAATAGTAGTTGAAGACCCCATTACAAAAATCACTTATGATTTTGAGCCAATCAGTGATAAGTTTAAAGCCTAATCAGCTCAGTTCATTAACCAAATTTGTTCATGATAAACAAAATCCCAATATCTGAATACTAAAATCTTATTTTTATATACTCTATGTATCCAATCCAAATGTTAACTTCCATTTTATCAAAACTAACTTCCTGCGACATCGGTACATTTAGCACTAGGCTCTTCATTTTTTGCTATCCTTTGGATAGGACGCTACTTTCTGCCAGATCTTATAGACCCAGCTACCCAATCACTGCGGGATGTACAAGGGGTCAGAAAAAATCTGGACTGACCTGAGGTCTCTCTCTCTGTCCCTTTTACATTATGTGGTGCGAGTGAATTACCCACTCGCACCAGTTGATAAGAAGGTAAAAATATACCAACAAAATTGAATTTATAATAGCGCAATATCCACTAAACGTGCTCAAAGTGCTTTACAGATGGTACATATCAAAGAGAACACGTAAGAAGTTGAACAAGACATGACGCCTTTTAGGCGATATTACTTTTTATTTTGGACAAGCACAACGCTATAAACGGCCAGATGGTACTCATTTTTCACCTGCGTACGGTGAGAGAATGTGGGGGGGGGGGATTGGGGGTGGGGGAGTTGGGCAATTTTCTGCCGTAACTTTTTTTTTCTAATTCGTCTTTCACTTTTATAAACATCCATTTTCAAATATTTATAGAAAGATTGAAATTGACGTCACTCGTCTCTCTGTTATTGTTTTAGTCAGTCATTTATAAGAGTAATTCTCACTAAATTGTATTAATTAGATTATAGATAGTGTGCGCTTGGCTAAGAAGCTCACAGCATTGCCATCCGGTAGTATAACGGACCAACACACAAAACTATCTGCAATGTTAAACGTTTATTGTCTGGTTAATACAGTTTAGTGAGAATTGCTCATAAACGCGGATGGCAAAAAAAAAAAAACAATAACAAAGATCCGAGTGACGTCAACTTCATTCTATCTATAAACGTTTAAGGTCACACATTGTTTTGTGTTTTAGTCCGTTATATCGGGCTGGCGGATGTAAAGTTTTTTTTTACTAAACGCAATTCATCAATCTCATAACCGCCTGCTGCCTTTTTTCATTCAGTTCAAAGACTTGTGTTAGAGGGCCCATGCACGCTCAGTTTTCATCCAGGGACGATCGAGGGACAGGCACGGCTGGGTCGCTGTGACCAGATCCCTGCATCAGTCGCAGGAGATTTTTGCCCACACACGGTGAGGTATTTTTCGAGGCGATCGGCGTTCAGGGGCGTGGCAGTATATAAAAAGGTGAACACTTTTTTCTTCGGATTTTGGCTGTTTTCACGTCGGATTCGTGATCAGTGTCAACTTTACAATAGATAGTATGCGCTTTGCTTAGAAGCTCATAACATTGCCATCCGGAAGTATAAGGGACCAACACACAAAACTGTGTGTATCCATGAACGTTTATAGTCGGGTTAATACAGTTCAGTGAGCATTACTCATAAACGCGGATGGCAAAAAACAATAACAAAGACCTGAGTGACGTCATCTTCGAACTATCTATAGGTTTGATACTAGGAACCGTGTGTATGCTCCAAAAATTGTTGAAATTAGAAAAAAAACATTATCTATCAATTATATATTTCGTCTTGCGCACAATAGTGAATACTTCTCACTAAATTATATCAATCAGACTGCTGAAGGAACAAAATTGACATCATTCAACTATTTGTTATTGCATTAAGGCAGCCATTTTGGTAATTAGTTCTCATGAAATTACATCAATCAGACTTTTAACGTTCAAGGTTACTCGTAGTTGTGTATGTCGGTACGTTATTTCCGATTGGCGGATGTTGTGAGCATTTTACCTAAACTCATAGCATCATGGTCCAATACATTCGCATCAAATGTAGTAATAGCTATAATAATGAAACATGTCGTGAGAGTGAGAGAGAGAAAGAGAAAGAGAAAGAGAGAGAGAGAGGAAGAGAAAGAGAGAGAGAGAGAAAGAGAGAGAGAGAGAGAGAGAGAGAGAGAGAGAGAGAGATCGAGAGAGCGGCAGAGAGGAATACTGTATTCCAAATGAAATGACTTGTGCTATATATACTGCTATATTCAATTAAGGTGCTCAAATCACTGTATAAGGATGAGAGAGCGGATGGAGTGAGTAAAGTTCTTGGATAATTATAGAAGGAACCAAATTGACTTCACTCATCTCATTGTTATTGTTTTTAGACACCCATTTTTATGATTAGTTCTCATTAAAATATATTAGACTATAAACATTCAAGGTTCCATGTAGATTTGTGGGCTGGAGCGTTATTTCTGGCTGGCGGACTTTATGAGTATATTAATTTAACAGAGAGCATTGAAGGAATGAGTTTGACGTTAGTCAACCCATTGTCACAGTAAATATTGTTCACATTTATTTTATTAAAATTTTATTTTAGTAAGAACGGAGTTCATCTCACTCCAGTTATATTTCGGAAGGCTTAGAAAAACTTTACCTTCTAATGTTAGATCATCGTTCCTTTAATAGCCTTCCCTCGAATTAATATCAAATTAGTAAAGACTTTTCGTTCTACATTCTGTCACGTAGCCACTTATTATAAAAGCTTACCGATCTAATCTTCCTGACCCCTTACTCTCTACCATCTATGCCGGACGGCCAGCCGCTCCATTCCTCACATGATGTATATATGACTTGACTTGACTTACTTGACTTAGATGCCTTTCGCGTCTCGACCGAAAGATCGGGTCGCCTTGGCTGTTTCCAGTATTTCCTGTGTGAGGTGTCTCCAATATTGCCGGTCCTCTGCTAGGGTTCTCAGATTTTCAAGGTCCCCTGCCGTTATGAGACTAATGCTTTGTCCAAGTGTTGTGAGGTTTTTGTTTAGGATCACGGGGAGTGTTGTGATCGGTCCACCTCTGAAAAGGTTCCCGTGTTTTTGGAAGTATCCCGACATGGCTTGGTTTGCTGGTATGTTTTTGTCCCTGCGTAGTATGTGACCGAAAAGTTGCCATCGTTGTTGTAAAATATCAAGGGAGATTGGTCTTTCTTTTGTGATCTTATAGAGTGATTCATTTGAGATCTTTTTGGGGTATTTGATGTCCAGTACCCTTCTTAGCTGTGTGCGATGGAAGGCGTCCAGATGTTCTTCTTCGGATTTTGTCAACGCCCAAGTGCGCAGTTATACAGAAGTACCGGTTTTACAAGAGCATGGTACAGTTTCAGTTTGGTTTTTCTCTTTATTTTGTCACCTCTAATCCATACATTGGTGAGTTTACTGAGTGCGGCGTTTGATAGCTGTTTTCTTCTTTGTACATCCTCGGTGTCTCCAATTAGTGAGCCGACTTTCTTTGTTCTTTTCCATTCCTCTTTGTTCCTCGATATTGTTGTAAATTCGGTTTTATTGGCATTGACTTGGAGGTTATATTTCATGAGGGTATTTTGTATGATGTCTATATTTGCTGGTGTTGATCCAATATTGGATGTATATATATATATATATATATATATATATATATATATATATATGTATATATATATATATATATATATATATAAGGGAATGGAAGTGAATATCACCAAAACGGAATGCATGGTAATACAGAAAAACCCCGAAAACAACAACACCTGCAATATAACGATTCACGGCGAGCAACTTACCAACGTAGAAAGTTTTAAATACCTAGGTTCAATAGTGACAACAGATGGAAGATGTAACCGAGACATACGAGCAAGAATAACTCAAGCCAAACAGGCCTTCATGGACCTGGGAAACATTTTGAAAAACAAACAGATGTCGTTCGGGATTAGATTCCGAGTCTTGAAGTGCTACGTGTGGCCAATCTTGTTATACGGATGCGAAAGCTGGACTACAAATGCAGAAACACAAAAGAACATTGAAGCTTTTGAAATGTGGTGCTTGAGAAGGATACAGAGAATATCGTATACTGCACACAAAACGAACGAAGAAGTGCTAAAACAAACATACCAACAAATGAAACTAATGCCCTTAATAGTGGATCGACAACTATCCTTTTTCGGACACATAGTAAGGAAAGATAAGAATGAACTGGCAAGTTGTGGAAAAATACCTGGTAAACGCGCCCGGGGGAGACAAAGAAAAACACTCATAGACCAACTGAAGGGCTTCACCAACCTAACAATCCAAGAGCTGTTTGAAAAAGCAAGAGACAGGGAGGAATGGAGAGAGATAATTCATGCAGTATCCGTAGCCTGGACCAGGCATGGAACCTAGAAGAAGAAGAAGATATATATATATATATATATATATATAGATAGATAGATAGATATATATATATATATATTTGAAGATTTTTATCTTTTGGGACTTTGTGGATATTTTTATCTCCACCATCAAGACGCCGGAGCTTTTGCTTTCGACAGTACAGTCATTGACGTATCAAGGACCAAGCCTGAGCCCGCCGTCGGATAAAGAATACAACCCTTCTCAATTGGAAGTGGATTCTCATCAAACGTACCCGTCTGATATTATATTGTCATAAGATACGTAATATCTTCTAACTTCTATTTGTAACTGCCACAATCATTATTCCTCTCATTTAATTAAATTTCATCTTTCTTTTTATTTCATCTTAATTAATTGTTCTTCATTTTAAAGTATCTAGTAAATTCTGCGGCCTTATTCATCATATCTTTGCTTTATGTATAGTCGAGTAGCTCTTTACTCACTTGAACGTTTTGAGAATGTTTAGTGGACATTGCTCTATATAAAAGCTCAATTTTTTTTATCTGAGTTCCTTCTCCCTACAGAGGTTGAATGTCATACAAAATCATTCTGCCCGCTGAAGGGACATTACTGAGCACTCGATTATCTTTTTGCTTGTTGTTGCCTCCACTTTCATATCCAAGACTTTCTTGGTTTGCCTCCTGCATTTCTGTGGCTACTTTTCCATCCAGCACTGATTTTCGGATGGTGTTGTGTCTCCGAACGTGTCAACAATAGTTCAGTTTTCACATTAACGACTGCCAAAAATTTTCTGGACCTTTGGCCTGTATCAATAAGAAACAGAATGTTTGATTTCTTTCTGTCCATGGTACAGTCAACTATCTCTAAGATTCATTTTTTTAAACAATTGGAAACATCTGGTTTTGCCATAACTCTGTTTATTCAAATGACAACATAGTATAATATATCTTCAAATGACAACATAGTAGATTATATCTTCAAATGACAACATAGTATAATATATCTTCAAATGACAACATAGTATAATATATCTTCAAATGACAACATAGTATAATATATCTTCAAATGACAACATAGTATAATATATCTTCAAATGACAACATAGTATAATATATCTTCAAATGACAACATAGTAGATTATATCTTCAAATGACAACATAGTATAATATATCTTCAAATGACAACATAGTGTATTATAGCTTCAAATGACAACATAGTATATTATAGCTTCAAATGACAACATAGTATATTATATCTTCAAATGACAACATAGTGTATTATAGCTTCAAATGACAACATAGTGTATTATAGCTTCAAATGACAACATAGTATATTATAGCTTCAAATGACAACATAGTATATTGTAGCTTCAAATGACAAGATAGTATATTATAGCTTCAAATGACAACATAGTATATTATAGTTTGAAATCACAACATAGTATATTATATCTTCAAATGACAACATATTTTATTATAGCTTCAAATGACAACATAGTATATTATAGCTTCAAATGACAACATAATATATAGGTTCAAATGACACAATGTCACAATCTGCCATAGATACTCTTGTATTCTGTAAAGAAAAATATACATTTACACGAGAGTGAAACAACTCGAGTTTTTGTTCACTAGGCCATGACTCGACACTATCTACTATTACACACAGAGGTATCTTTTGCAAACACTGACTCGTCAATCGCTGGTTCATAGGTGTGCCAAGTATAAATGAGGTAGTAGCCATAGCGACTTTGAACAGAGATGTTTCCAACGGGTTACACTTCTCATCAAACGTCCATTTGATTTCCATGGTTGCACCAACTGCATATTTCCAACTCCTTGCACCCTATGAGAGATAGAACATTTTAAGTAACTTATTATCATGGAAATTATCTTGTTTAAAATTATTTTCAATTCAGCATTTATATAGCGCAATATTCACTAAACGTGCTCAAAGCTATTTACAAGGGGTCTCTGTCCAACAACTATTTTTAACATTTAAGACAAATCATGACGCCTGTAAGGCGATATTACATTTTTTCGGACAGAGACAACTCCGTTAACGGCCAGGTAATCATTTTACACCTGAGTACTGTCAGAGAATGTGACTAAAGAGCCTTTTCCAAGGACTCAACTATGCGGCGAGCGAGGCTCGAACCCAGGACCTTCCGATCTAAAAGCGAGTTTCATACCACTAGACCACATAGCCGCGGGGTTGGTTGTGTTTCGAGCAAATGATCGATCTTCATTGACCATTGCTATTCGGAGTTGACCTGTCCACCTTTAGATCCCTCGCGTGCCTTCCGTTGTTAAACTTTGCGCTTATAGAATAGCAGAGAGCTCTGTGCTTTGAAAAGCTGTGCAACAACAGATACTGGCCGTTTAGCATGAACATGACCAAGTAGGAAGTTCTTTTCTTATAGTCTCAGTTTAGGTTTGATTTGAAGGGTAAAAAGGATTTAAAACAAGATAATTTAAGAATAAATAGGATCATAATATTTTTGTTTTAATCAGCTGATAATTTGAAAGCAGTAGAAGCGTGCTGAAATCGCTTCAAAAATGGGTCCCTGACCAATAGCAACACGTAACATGTAGAACAAGACATGAAGCCTGTTAAGTGATTGTACTATTTTTTCGGACAAAAACAACGTTGTTAACAAGTCAGATACTCATTTTACACCAGAGTATGGTGAGAGAATGTGTGTAAAAAGCCTTTTATTCAAAGACTCAACTATTTGCCAAGAGAGGCTCAAACTCAGGACCTTCTCATCCCGAAAGCCAGTGTCATATATACCACAAGATCACATAACCAATCAAAGGTAAACAATAGGATAATCTCACCTCCTCATCTACGGATGGAATCGACTCTGCACTGTCAGGGACACACCGCTCGTTAAGTATGAATGACTTCTTCAAGTCTGAGATTTGACAGTTTCCATTACTTTCAAATTCGATCCGTTTTCCATCGTTTAGGTTGTATAATTCTTCGTAGTTTGGCATCTTTAAATAGATTTCCCCTCTGTCATAATCAGCTACGACGGTGACATTGTATCCATGTCCTTCCTCTTGGATAGATGTAAACTTATTCAGACAGCATCGCTCTCCCCCAATGGTATACGGGAAGATGGCGGCCACAACCAAGAGAATAGTGAGCATATTCAAATCTGGAGTTAATATATATATAAATTATAAAAACGAAAACCTGAAATAATTATTCATCATCACAAAGCCGAACATGACAACACTCAACATAAGAAACGAACTAACATCTTCATGCAGACGTAGAAACCTTTTATGTAATTACAAACCACCATAATCGCGAAGCCGGAAAAGCACGATAAACACAACAATCTACTTTCACTTTCACAAAAATATTATAGTTATGTAACATTATAAAACATACTTCTTTTTACAATATTTCATGAATCGTCATTTCCTGAACATAATCTTAAAGGCTCAAAATATTAATCATACCGCAGTCTACATCAAGAGATGGTAATTTTCAGGCCCAGATGCCAAGGGGTCTTTCTAGATTAGAGGGAGGATGTGTAATGCCCTGGCACTGGCTGCTAGTAAACCCAACAAGTCCGGAGTTGGCTGTACCCTCCTCGGGTTGCTAGAATGTTTTTTGAATACCTTAACCATCAACCATCCAATCAGAGGTTCGAATCATCGCTATATAAGGCGAGGCGCGGGAAATCAAATGGAGTTCTTTAAGTTTTGTTGAGCTGAACACAATACGGCAATTCCAGCAGTCGTGTTTTATTTTATTTTATTATAGTTGTGTTCCTTCTTCAGAGGTGTCAGGAGAGAGACAATCAGGATGAATGGATAAATAGAGCTGTGTCGTTCCTATTTGTGCTTTAGATGCAACTTTTTCTCTGTAATAAATGTATCGTTTTAGTTAATCTTGATTTTCTTTATAAATACGGGCTTCTTCTTCTTCTTCTTTCTCTTTCCTCTGTTCAGGCTAGGTTCAGGACATTGGCCGTATCTCCCACTCCCGGGAAAACTTATCAACGAGTTCCCTCTGTCTATCTTTCTCCGAGTTCCCTCTGTCTATTTTTCTCCTAGTCTTTTATTTGTGTTGATGAATCGGGCGATCTTGCTCTGCCAACTCTCTGGGAGCGGCCCGAATAGTTACATAAGGGAAAACTGGAAGGCAAGGGCCGCAGTGCAGCGCTGCAAACTGATCTAGCGCGATGTGACATGCTCGAGGCCACACAGCGCATCGGCTAATTGATCTCGGTACTTTATGTAGAACTGCTTCGTGAAAATCTAAAGATTCGTAATTTGTGAGAGAAAAAGATTGTAGTCGCTATAATTATCTTTAAAAATCAACCATTTACCCTGACAATGGTTAAATAACACATTAAAATCTATAAAATGATGTAGTCGGATATAAACTTTCATAATTAATAAGTTGTAGTGACTTGTAGATGCTCCTGACGTTCAGAAATCTGAGCCAAAATTTCGTGTTTCTACGAATCGTTCGTAATAGTGGCAGATCTGCTTTTGGGTACGAAGCAAAGACCATACTGTTATGTCACGTTGTCCCTGACAAACGATAAGATGCACCAATATAGGAACTTTATCAGTGTTTACTTGATAGAAGATGTACTATCATCAAGCTGTTGGAAATACTTTGGCATTACCGATGACAAAATCAGAGCCGGAACGCCCAATGAAAAGAACAAAACTTTTCCTAACAATCACCATGAGTTATGAGCGACTCAATGCGCTCGCTGTCGTTATCAAAAGAAATCTGACTGCCATTTAATTGTCAATTATAAGTCAAAGTGGAAGACCATACATACAATATTACTGTTTATTATTATCATCGGCTTTTTAAATCTGATTTCCGCCATCAAGACGCCGTAGCATCCTTTATCACCTTTGTCAGTTTTATTTATCAAACTCCTTTATATATATAAGACTCATTTTTCAGAACATAAAATGTAAGTGACTTTCGGTAACATTAATATGTCAAAAAGTATTTAAAACAAATCACTATGCAAAACAAACCACATGTGTCTCGTTACTAAGCGATGCCCAACACATGTAAAAGATAATCATGAAGGATTTACCAATTCGATTCGTGGCTGGGACTTCTTCATGGTTGTCCAACAATTGTTAGTAGATATTAAAGAGTGTTTAAGAGTGATGTCTCAAATACATCTCAATTAAATGTCGATAAGTTTTACAATACTTATTAAAATGTGCTCATTTTAACAATGAGTGATTGGATGATAGATGAATAAATAGTTACGGAATGTAAACAAAAATTTTTAAAAGATTCATGAACGAGGAATGAAATAAAATGAAATCCGCGATACAAAAGCAAAATGAAAAGGGAATGACAATGAATAGTTGAATAAATTTTTTTTAAGTCTTTTTTTTTTTCAATATGAACAGTGGTTTCCAAAACTATCTAACTCGGTTTTTCCCATTTTGAGATATTGAGGATTATTTCCCCTACAATTTCTCATTCGGTCTGTTATTTTATCACAATTAAACTTCAAATTCACACTAATCTAAGGGAATTATTGTGCACCTTGATGCTTAAAATATAATTTACCAATCAATTTATCTCATGGATGGAAAATTTCAAAAAATTGAAAAATGAACTTCAGGAATTCTAGAAAACCAGCCTTCACACACACACACAAACACACACACACACACACACACACACAGTATTTGGATATCTATATATTTCAGTGTTTGCAAATGTATTTACCCAATATTATGTTAATGTTACTCTCATGAGCAACAAACCGAAAAATAATTTGACTCACCAGAATAACACAGAGTGTGTTCCCAAGTGTTTGGGAAATATTGGTTCCGAATGAATTTCAAACTTTAAACAACGGATTTATATAGCAAATAATTTACTCCCACCTCCTCCACGTGGAAATTGAAGAATGGTTGCATCCAATCAAATGTACACACAATGAGACGCTGATGGCCGGTCGACCAATAGATTTGTTACTTGATTGATAGTGACGTGACAAGATTAAACGCACGTGGGAGGTTTGCCGCTTGACGTGTACGTTCCATCCCTTGCCGTGACAGACAGTTGATGCCCTAGCTCTGTCTACATAGCGAGCAGGGCTGCCAGGTGGCCAAGTACTTTTTCAAATTGGTGAAAAATGTCCACGAGGTGAACCATGTTTTTATCTATTATTATTTATTATTAAATAATTTTAAATGAATGATTTTACAATTTTCTATCATTTCAAGATTTTTCCTAGTCGAGTTGATTTTTATATAACCAAAAATTGATGAGTTTGTCCATAGAGTCAAAGTATGTTTAGTGCTAAGCCAAGTGAGGTTCTATTTGGCTACTTTTGAAATTGAAATTGGCTACACGGATCTCTGCCATTTGAAAGCTTCTTTGTGTACTTATACATGGTACTGTGTTTTCAGCCCACACGTCGTCGTCGTCGTCGTCATCATCATCATCTTCATCTTCGTATCTCTATATATCATTCCAAAGTATGATATTATAATCTCTATATGTTTCAGTCTTTGTAAGGGTATTTATACTAAATGTTAATGTTACTCTCATGAGTATATATGTATATATATATATATATATATATATATATATATATATATATATATATATATATACATATATATATATATATATATATATATATATATATATATATATATATATATATATCGCAACTAATTTATTGCAACATGGAAGCATATAAAAGATACTTAAGTCTCGCAAAGGACTTTGACATACCCCAGGAAAGAATATTTTCATGGTGCAAAGAGAATATAAAAGAAGAACAAGAAGAAAGAATACGTAGAGAAGAAAAAGAACACGAAGAAAGAATACGTAGAGAAGAACGAGAAGAAAGAGCACAAGAAAAGGAAATAAAAAGACAAATAGCTTTAGCAGAAGAAGAAACCAAAAGGACCCAAATGATGCTGGAAATTAAAAAAAACAAAAACCGGTCATGAGAGAAAACGTAATAATGGTGATGAGTTTCTCATGAAACTCCCCCGCATGCCAACCTACGATGAACGCTCAGACTGTCTAGAATCCTTCCTTCACCGATTCGAAGTTCAGGCTAAAGGTTATCGGTGGCCAGAAAGCAAATTGGCCACAGCCTTGATTAACTGCTTGTCTGGAGAACCGCCGAAAGTTATCTATACCTTAACAACTGAAGACGCAGATGACAATGGCAAAATTAAAGACGCTCTACTAAAAAGATGTAGATTAACGGAAGATGGTTACCAGGAAAGGTTTCACACTGCAAAACCTGAAAGTGGAGAAGACTTTAATCCATTCGTGAACCGAATTACTCAATTTTAAATTCGATGGCTTGAGTTGCCAAACGTAAGACAAGACGACTTGGCTGGCCCTTATTATCCAACGCTGAAGAATCGAATCTATCAAGCTTGCAACCCAGATTTAGTCGCATTCTTTAAAGAAAGAAAGCCAGAAAATTTGGACAAATTAAAAATCTTCGCAGAAAACTTTAACAGAGCAAATCCCTTGACACCCCTTGACAGAACATTGAAGGAACCATACTGCGCTGCCGCTGGTCAGAGTCCATGTACACCTAAAGTTAAGTACTCAAATAGAATGAGCAGATCAATCACTCGGAACACGTAAGTGAAACAAGATTACCATAGTAACAAACCATGGAACAAACAGTTCAATAGAGACCATAGCTGATCCTATCAAAACAAAATAAAAAATAGCACTGAAAATAATATCGAGTATAATAAAACCAACCAACCTATAATTAAATGTCAATATTGTGGATTGAAAGGCCACACAGCAGACAAATGTTACAAAATCGTGGGATATCCAAAAGAAACTGCAAATGCATCACTCCAAACCAATGTAAATAATCAGACACAAGTAATGTCAGGAGAAAATATCAATGTGCATTGCGTGAAAGGTATTTCACTTTTAACTCAAACTCACAAGTCAGGATCGCTATTTTTTGTGAAGGCAAAGCTAATGGAACTGATTGCAGAATATTGAGAGACACAGGATGGAGTACAGTAGAAATAAAAGCATCTTTGATCAACGACGAAGACAAACTGGAAAAACTGTACAATGCATCACATTCGGTGGCACAGTCGAAAACTTTGAAACAGCTAATGTGTACATAGAAACCCCATACTACACAGGAATCGTAGAATGCTGTATACTTCCCCGCCCCGTCGCATATGATATTGTTGGCAATATTAAAGGTCTTAAAGAAAACCCAACAGATATGAAAGAATGGCCATTAACTTAAGAAACATCTTGTCTAGCAGAAACAAGAACGGTGACTAAGAGAACAGAGAAGCCAATGACTATTTCTTTTGAACCACAACAATTTGACAGGGACACGTTCATTGAAGGACATAAAAAGGACCAGACTTTATCATCATATTTCAATATCGCAAACAAAGGGAGGAATTCAAAAGTTGAATACATTATTGAAAAAGATATTCTGTTCAGATTACATAGGAAAAGAAACAAACGGGCTAAACAGTTGGTCACGCCGAGTATTTACAGAAACAAAATCATTGGACTAGCGCATGTTTCAATAACTTCTGGACACCTTGGGAGCTCTTTCACATTGAAGAGAATATCCGAGAATTTCACATGGCCTGGAATTACTAAAGACGGTCGAGAATATGAGAAATCAAAATATGAATTGAGAAGAAAAGTGCCAGAAGACAATAGAGAATAAAAATGTTTTTCGCGGCGGTGGTGGGGTTTGAACCTGCGACCTTATTGGTACGACAACTCCGCCTGGCAGGTGAGAGCGTGGCTCTACCGTGTGAGCTATCCACGAACACAAAAATATTCGTATCAAACCCAAGTCATATTTCTAGAGCTCTCTCTCACCCACTTCTGGAGACCTCCGCGGAGTTGTCGTACCAATAAGGTCGCAGGTTCAAACCCCTGCTCCACTCACTTTTCTGAATTAAAAAAATATGAGAAATCGTGTGACACGTGCCAAAAAAGAGTCGCAAAAGGCAGAATACCGAGATTGCCATTAGAGACAACCCAAGTTATTGAAAAAGTTTTTTCAAAAGGTTCCAATTGAAATTATAGGCTCTTTAACAAAATCAGATAGAAACCATAGGAACATACTAACACTAGTCGATATTTACGCAAATAGGTGGCCAGAAGCGATAGCACTGAAATCAACTACATCGGATCACATAGCCGAAGCATTGATGACAATTTTTACTAGAATAGGCATACCAAATGAGATAGTGTCGGACAATGGACACCAATTTACATCACATATGATGCATGAAACCATGAAACTCGTGGGAATCCAACATTCATTCACAACTCCCTACCACCCCCAAGCAAATGGTCTTTGTGAGAGATTCAATGGTACTCTGAAGAATATGTTAAGAAAAGTGTCAGCAGACAAACCAGATGATTGGGACAGATATTTACCAGCAATCCTATTTGCATATAGGGTATAACCCAAAGAATCATCAGGCTACTCCCCATTTGAGTTGATGAATGGACGATCACCTCGCGGCCCGATCAACGTAGTAGCTGATAGTTGTAAAGGGAATGAGGACGACAGTAAAGAAATGACGTTTGCTTATGAATATGAGAAACCTGAAAGACAGAATAGAGGACACGTGTAAACTAGCACAGGAATCCGGCAGTAAGAATGCAGAGAAATACAAACAATACTCTGATCGCAAAAGCAAATCAAGAAAATTTGAGATTGGTGACAAAGTATTAATACCCTTATTCGATGACTCGAGTAAACTGTTAACCACATGGAAAGGACCATTCAAAATAATAGCAGTAAAATATAATGTTTATTACGAGATTCAAATTAACAACACAACAAAGACATTCCATGCAAATATGCTTTAAAAATATTTCGATAGAGACACAGTGTCGCAACCTATGTTTACTAATATCGAAGCTTCAAAAGCAGGATTGCCCATACCGTTGGTCATGGGACGACAGTAAAGAAATGACATATATATATATTTGAAGATTTTTATCTTTTGGGACTTTGTGGATATTTTTATCTCTACCATCAAGACGACGGAGCTTTTGCCTTTGACAGTGCAATCATTGACTGAGCCCGCCGTCGGATAAAGAATACAACCCTTCTCGATTGGAAGTGAATTCTCATCAAACGTACCCGTCTGATATTATATTGTCATAAGATACGTAATATCTGCTAACTTCTATTTGTAACTGCCACAATCATTATTCCTCTCATTTAATTAAATTTCATCTTTCTTTTTATTTCATCTTAAACAAATCGTTAATTGTTCTACATTTTAAAGTAACTTAAAGTAGACTTATTCATCATATCTTTGTTTTATGCATAGTCGAGTAGCTCTTTACTCACGTGAACGTTTTGAGAATGTTTAGTGGACATTGCTCTATATAAAAGCTCAATTTTTTTATCTGAGTTCCTTCTCCCTACAGAGGTTGAATGTCATACAAAATCATTCTTCACACTCAAGGGACATTACTGAGCAGTCGATTATCTTTTTGCTTGTTGTTGCCTCCACTTTCCTATCCAGGACTTTCTTGGTTTGCCTCCTGCATTTCTGCGGCTACTTTTCCATCTAGCACTGATTTTCGGATGGTGTTGTGTCTCCGAACGTGTCTACAATAGTTCAGTTTTCTCATTAACGACTGCCAAAAGTTTTCTGGACCTTTGGCCTGTATCAATAAGAAACAGAATGTTTGATTTCTTTCTGTCCATGGTAGTGTCAAAGATCTCTAAGATTCATTTTTTTTTAATTGGAAACATCTGGTTTTGCCATAACTATCTTTATTCAAATGACAACATAGTACATTATAGCTTCAAATGACAACATAGTATATTATAGCTTCAAATGACAACATAATATAATATATCTTCATAAGACAACATAGTATATTATAGCTTCAAATGACAACATAGTGTATTATAGCTTCAAATGACAACATAGTATAGTATAGCTTCAAATGACAACATAGTACATAGGTTCAATGACAACATAGTATATTATATCTTCAAATGACAACATAGTATATTATAGCTTCAAATGACAACATAGTATATTATAGCTTCAAATGACAACATAGTATATTATAGCTTCAAATGACAACATAGTATATTATAGCTTCAAATGACAACATAGTATATTATAGCTTCAAATGACAACATAGTATATTATAGCTTCAAATGACAACATAGTATATTATAGCTTCAAATGACAACACAGTATATTATAGCTTCAAATGACAACATAGTATATTATAGCTTCAAATGACAACATATTATATTATAGCTTCAAATGACAACATAGTATATTGAAGCTTCAAATGACAACATAGTATATTATAGCTTCAAATGATAACATAGTATATTATAGCTTCAAGTGACAACATAGTATATTATAACTTCAAATGACAACATAGTATATTATAGCTTCAAATGACAACATAGTATATTATAGCTTCAAATGACAACATAGTATATTATAGCTTCAAATGACAACATATTATATAGCTTCAAATGACAACATAGTATATTATAGCTTCAAATGACAACATAGTATATTATAGCTTCAAATGACAACATATACATTATAGCTTCAAATGACAACATAGTATATTATAGCTTCAAATGACAACATAGTATATTATATGCTTCAAATGACAACATAGTATTTACGCTTCAAATGACAACATAGTATATTATAGCTTCAAATGACAACATAATATTATACTTCAAATGACAACATAGTATATTAAGGCTTCAAATGACAAATATATAAGCTCAAACCATATGGATTCAATAATTATATATGCTTCAAATGACAACATAGTACATTATAGCTTCAAATGACAACATAGTATATTATAGCTTCAAATGACAACATAGTATATTATATCTTCAAATGACAACATAGTATATTAGAGCTTCAAATGACAACATAGTATATTATAGCTTCAAATGACAACATAGTATATAGGTTCAAATGACTCACTGTCACAATCTGCCATAGATACTCTTGTATTCTGTAAAGAAAAATAAACATGTACACGAAAGTGAAACAACTCGAGTTTTTTTACACTAGGCCATGACTCGACTCTATCTACTACTACACACAGAGGTATCTTTTGCAAACACTGACTCGTCAATCGCTGGTTCATAGGTGTGCCAAGTATAAATGAGGTAGTAGCCATAGCCGACTTTGAACAGAGATGTTTGCAACGGGTTACACTTCTCATCAAACGTCCATTTGATTTCCATGGTTGCACCAACTGCATATTTCCATCTACTTTCACTTTCACTTTCTGATGTGAG
>NC_088373.1:1343127-1390627 GCF_034508935.2 Berghia stephanieae
CTCTCATTCTTTCACGCCTCGACTCATGATCTTCGCTGTTGGTGTGCCTTCCTGACAAGAAAGTTGACAAACTCCAAAAGTTACAGAACAGGGCGGCCAGAATGGTTCTGGGCATTTGTCGACAGGAGAAAACAAATGTAAAAACTGTGCTCAGAGCACAGAAAAAAAGTGAGTGGAGCAGGCACTTATGTTGGTAACAACATGAGATGAAGTGAGTAGAAAAGTGCCAGACAATAATAGAGAATAAAAAAATTTCGCGGCGGTGATGGGGTTTGAACCTGCGACCTTATTGGTACGACAACTCCGCCTGGCCGGCGAGAGCGTGACTCTACCATATGAGCTATCCACGAACACAAAAATATTTGTTTCAATCTCAGGTCATTCCTAGAGCTCTCTCTCTCTCTCTCTCACCGACTACTGGAGACCGCGGGTCCAACACACAACCATCGCGAAGTTAACTGGCCAGCAGGTAAGCTTAATAGCCAATATTCTCAACACAAACATATAACATAGAAACGATTGAAACATTGAGTATGCTCCGGTATATGGGGTGAATTTTTAATTCAGAAAAGTGAGTGGAGCAGGCACTTATGTTGGTAAAAACAAGAGATGAAGTGAGTAGAAATGTGCCATAAGACAATAGACAATAAAATATTTTTGCGGCGGTGATGGGGTTTGAACCGGCGGAGTTGTCGTACCAATAAGGTTCAAACCCCAGCACTGCCGCGAAAAAAAATTATTCTCTATTGTCTTCTGGCACTTTTCTACTCACTTCATCTCTTGCTCAGAACACAACACTGGCTGCCCGTTCGAGCCAGAATCGAATACAAAATTGCCCTTTTTTCTTTCAACGCACTAAATTCCCAATCTCCGAGCTATATTCAAGAACTTGTAGTCCCCTACTCCGCAATTCGCCAGCTAAGGTCATCGGAGATCCAGCTACTAAAAGTGCCAAAACCGCGGTTTACTCATTCCGGCGATAGATCTTTTTATAAAGCAGGACCTACCATTTGGAACTCGCTTCCTTTGTCAGTAAGGCTCTCGGGAAGCGTAGAAAATTTAAAGAAAAAACTTAAAACTCATCTTTTCCAGGAATTTTAATCGTAGGCATTTAATTTTTCTTCTTGATGAGTATTAAATTATTCGTTTTATTTTTTGTTTCCATTTTGTTGAATGTCAATTTCATTTTGTAAAACTTGCATAGTTAGTGTGTGCGACTGTTGTGTGTGTCTGTTTGGCTCGGTACGAGTGTGCTTATTGTTTGATAAGTATATTGTAAAGCGCTCTGAGGCTTCGGCATTTTGCGCTATATAAGAACACTGCCATGCTCGTTATTCTTAAGGTATTTTTGATTTTAAAATGTGCTTTTCTTCAAGAACCAATATAATTAAAAAGAATATAAAATTCTTTGAAAAATAAAGAGATAGAAATGGTATGATAAAGTGAAGTATGTCATTGAGAAGTATGTGGTATTTATTATAACATTGTTTTGGACTCTTTATAAGCCATTCACTGTCCCTGTCTTAAAAAGTCAACATTGAATAATATCGTCAATATCTTTCTGTAGCAGATTCCCGTTTTCTTTCATTTTGTAGGTTTTTTTAAAAGTATTTTTCTATCTTTAGTATTTTAGTGACCACAAGGTGTGACTTTATACTTATGATGCCAGATCAAGGCTTCACTCTTTCACTTTAAATATTATGTCTTTACTTAACCATTTCATGTGCTTTATCCTTTAGTCAGTCTTATTTATATTGTGTTTATTTTGTCACTTTACAGATTTTCACAAATAGTGTCAACATGAAGTCCCGGAGACCACTCAGAGGTTTCATAAAGCCGGGGTTTGGCCCAATGATTTATAAGGACGTCTCAAACTTCGACCTCTACAACGATTCCACGAACTTTGACCTCTACAAGGAGTCCACGACAAGCAGCAATGTCATGAATGAATTCTTTCCTGAGATGTCTTACGACGACTTCTCGAACTTTATCAAGGACTCTAACACAAGCAGCGATTCCGTGGATAAATTCGATAACAACAACTATGAAACAAGCAATTTCATGGATAAATTCGATAACAACAACAATAACACGAACAGCGATTTCATAAATAAATACATTTATGAGATGTTCGTCTACCACTCGACCGGTAGCCCCCTTTGGAACCTTTTTATGAACCAAATTGTCATCTGTATCCTTTCAGGATTTGGTCTAGTCTCAAACCTCATCAACATGATTATTTTTATCCGTCGAGGTATTTCTAAAGACAGTTTCACAATGAATATAATGGGATTGACCGTGTTTGATTTTCTTACCTGCCTATTTTACCTGGTACTTCAGTTCGTGCCTATAACACCTCGTAATATATATTACGCAATTTACTGTATTAAAGATGCTTTCATTACCAGCTCCTGTTTGTCACTGGCCTACATATCAGCTGACGTTTCCATTCACTGTCAAATCCATATTTACAAAATGTCGCACATGCTCTGTATTAATTGTCATCTTTATTTTACCTATTTCCTTCAATATTACAAGGATTGTCGTTCACTATGGGGATGTTGAAAGACTTGGGGTTGAGGCTACAATACATTATAAAAAAGTATATAACGTAATGTTTGTAACAGAATTTGCTGTTCTACGACCATTGACTGCTGTGTGCGTGGTTATATTCAACAGCTTCTTAATAGCTCATCTAGTCAAAGCAAACAGATTAAGATTGGCCACGTCATCCCAACAAACACAGACGGAGCCTAAACAAAAATGGAACAAAAAGGAATTGAAACTCATTCGTATGATGATAACAGTGTCTGTTGTATTTTTTGTGTGTCATGCCACAACTTCGGTAATTAGTATGTTGTTAGACTTTTGGGCAGGAGGAGGTGGATTCATTGTTACCGATCATTTTGGGAAATTCTCCATCGGCTCTATAAATCAGATTTTACAACTAAAAACGTACACTAAATACATAGAAAGTGTGCGTAAGATTTTACCGTTAATAAACACGTGTTGTAATATCATCGTGTACCATCAAATGAGTTCGGACTACAAAGAAGAACTGAAAGATTTAATCTGCTGTTGTCGACATAATTAAAACCAAAATCGTGTTTAGTCACCTTTAGATTGAAATCGCCTACACGAGAATAAGAATCATAAAATGTGGAGCATTTATATCGTGTAATATCTGCAAAACGTGCTCAAAACGCTTTATAAAGGGTCCCTACCCTACGGCAACACTTAATAATAATGATGATAATAATAATAATAATAATAATAATAATAATAATAATAATAATAATAATAATAATAATAATAATAATAATAATAGATCTTTATTGTCCGTAAATATGGCACTTTGTCATTTAATTACACTTGTTATATAACGTTATATGAAAACTATAACATTGAACAGATATTTCACTCCTACTTATTCTCTCTCTCTCTCTCTCTCTCTCTCTCTCTCTCTCTCTTTCTTTCTTTCTTTCTTTCAGGAGTGCGATTAACACAACATAAACATATTCATTTCGTTTTCAATTTGATACAATTGTGGCAATTCGACACCAAATTTTATCATCATTATCAATTGGTCAATGAATCTAACATTAAATAAATTAATCAGTCAATCAGTCTGCACATCAGACCTTGGTCTGACTATGCCATATGAAATATTCAACATTTTATTATGTCTAGGTCTACCAGTTGTGAGAAATGGATTTTAAAGTTAAATGACAAGAAATGTCAAATTTTTGTTTTTGTCAAATTACAAGATTCTATTTATTCCTCTCAATAAAATCAACAACAGATCGAAAACCTCTAATTGTTACCATGGGTCAAATGTTTAGTATCTACCGTTCTCATGCAATGAGTCACAACTAATGATAGCGTCGTACAGGCGTCATGTCTCGTCTTACATATTGAGTACGACAATTGGGACGGAACCTCTTGTAAACACATTTGATGGAATATTGCACTTTATAAAAACTCATTGCTTTTATTACTATATTTTCTAATCCGGTTTGAATTCTTGATGTCCAACGTGTTAAAAAGATCCATCTATCCATCCATCCATCCATCCATCCAACAGACCAAATATCCATCTATCCAATCAAATATGTATCCATCCACATAACCATTCATATGTTCATCCAACTATATATCTAATCATTTATCCATCAATCTATCCATCGATAGATTATTCCAACTGTCTATCCAGCTGCCCATCCATTTCTCCATCCAACTATCCATCTAATCATCCAGCCATCCATCAATAGTCTCATTCCTCAACTCATTCTTTCAGCCATCCATCCATCTATCCTTCAACTGATCCATTCATCCAGCATTCAATCATAAATCCATCCATCTATCCATCCATGAGTTTAGTCATCTATACATCCACCCATCCATCCATCCATCAGCCCATCCAACCATTCATCTATCCATTCAACAACCCATACATCAATTCAACAATCCATCCATCCATCCAAACAACCATGCATCCATCTATCCAACCACCCATCCATCCATCAAATCAACGATTCATCCATCGACCCAACAATCCATCCATCCAACCATCCATCCGTCAATCCACCAATCCATCCATTCATCTCATCATTCATCCACATGTCCATAATTTTCTAAACCTTTGAGGAACCATTTGCGCTATTCAATTGGAACTCGATCACGAGTTTATTTTTACAAGAGTAATTGATATTTCCTCTGTGACCTCTTGTTGCTATGCCTGTCAAGCTATTGGTGATTCCTCTGTGACCTCTTGTTGTTATGTCTTTCAAGCTATTGGTGATTCCTCTGTGACCTCTTGATGTTATGCCTTTCAAGCAATCGATGATTCCTCTGTGACCTCTTGTTGCTATGCCTGTCAAGCTATTGGTGATTCCTCTGTGACCTCTTGTTGTTTTGCCTTTCAAGCAATCGATGATTCCTCTGTGACCTCTTGTTGCTATGCCTGTCAAGCTATTGGTGATTCCTCTGTGACCTCTTGTTGTTATGCCTGTCAAGCTATTGATGATTCCTCTGTGACCTCTTGTTGCTATGCCTGTCAAGCTATTGATGATTCCTCTGTGACCTCTTGTTGTTATGCCTGTCAAGCTATTGATGATTCCTCTGTGACCTCTTGTTGTTATGCCCGTCAAGCTATCGATGATTCCTCTGTGACCTCTTGTTGCTATGCCTGTCAAGCTATTGGTGATTCCTCTGTGACCTCTTGTGTATGCCTGTCAAGCTATGATGATTCCTCTGTGACCTCTTGTTGCTATGCTGTCAGCTATGATGATTCTCTGTGACTCTTGTTGTTATCTGTCAAGCTATTGATGATTCCTCTGTGTACCTCCTTTGTTGTGCTATTGCTCTGTCAAGCTATTGGTGATTCCTCTGTGACCTCTTGTTGTTATGCCTGTCAAGCTATCGATGATTCCTCTGTGACCTCTTGTTGTATGCTTCAAGCTATTGGTGATTCCTCTGTGACCTCTTGTTGTTATGCCTGTCAAGCTATTGATGATTCTTCTGTGAACTCTTGTTGTTATGCGTTTCAAGCTATGGGTGATTCCTCTGTGACCTATTGTTGTTATGCCTGTCAAGCTATCGATGATTCCTCTGTGACCTCTTGTTGTTATGCCTTTCAAGCTATGGGTGATTCCTCTGTGACCTCTTGTTGTTATGCCTGTCAAGCTATTGATGATTCCTCTGTGACCTCTTGTTGTTATGCCTGTCAAGCTATCGATGATTCCTCTGTGACCTCGTGTTGTTATGCCTGTCAAGCTATCGATGATTCCTCTATGACCTCTTGTTGCTATGCCTGTCAAGCCATTGATATGGCTGCCTTTTTAACTATTCTCTTATAGTTCGAGCCTTCAGTTCTTCAATCAACATACAGTGCATACACTTTTGAAAATTGCGTCAGTTATGGAATATTGTATCAAAACTATCTAGATAGTCAGATAAACATTTCAGTTGTTTTATTTTTGACTCGAAAATTTAAGATAAAGTATATTTTGGCCTTGAAGTCAATCAGAGACTCATAGCCACCAGGAAAATACTGTATCATAGTATTTTATAAAGCACTATGTTATATCATATCGTATTATATCATATTATCTTATTTATTATTCCTCAGATGAAATATTAACGCAATTGCAATAACACGATTTTTATGTTATATCCCTCCCTACTTTTTAGTATAATATCTTTTAACCTTTACCAGTTTATAAAGTATCTTCATAAACATTTGAATATTTATTTATATTGGACAAGAATTTTATTTTTAGTATTTCGACACATGGTCGCCATAATAATATATCCGCTTGTTGTTCCACTGTGATATTCTTTGACAATTTTTATTTAATTTATTAACGTTTAATATTTCTTTTATATATTACCGAATTGTGTTGTGATACAAAATTATAATTTCCATATAAGGATCAATAACGTATATCTTATCTTATCTTTATTAATATCTATATTACGTATTATAGGTAGGACGAAGATGATATCACTCCGGTCTTTGTTATTGATTTTTTGTCATCCGCGTTTATGAGTAATTTTCACTAAACTGTATTAACCGGACCCTAAGCGTTTAAGGTTACACATAGTTTTGTGTGTTGGTCTGTTATACTTCCGGATGGCAATGTTGTGAGCTTCTATCTATATATTACTGTATTGTAATATTATGTTGTGGTATATTATATAGCAATATGTTATATCATATTGTATTATATCATACAGTTGACGATAAAAAAGATGAGAAAATCACTAGATAATATCTTTTTGGTGTCGTAAAAAATTTTGTTTTTGATTTGGCGATGGCATAAATTTGGAAGATATATTGTTGAAATATCAAGATGACGCCGTTTCCATTGAAACAGTTTGTAATGCCGTCGTTCGTAGTGAAGAAAAAATTGGTTTTGAATTCATGACTCACGATATCTTTGAAAATCACTATTAAAATCATTGTTTCATGAATTGCTTTTTATACCGACGTGCGCTTTTTTCTAGGTCTGGTAACAACATTCATTATGGGCTAATTGTTGTAATAAAATTCTCAAAAAAATGATGCAAAATGTTATCCATTACAACAATGTTAAACTAGGCCCATATGTACGGTCGGACGTCAGACCTGCTTATATGTATACGTGGGTTTAAGCCTTTTTGGTTTATGATGTCCTGGAGTTTCTCTAATTGTTATTTAGAGGGGTTTTAATCGGGTATTTAACGCAACATTTATACAAGTTATACGTTTTTGGTAAAATCGGCCTGAAAATTGCTTGTGGTCAGTATTCTTTTTTACTCTAATAATTCCATTGTTCCTTAACCATCATTCATGTGCTATAGGTGGACAATATCTTATGAGACATGCATTAGAGAAAATGGGGGTGAAGACCGTCGGGACCAATACTTTTAGAGGGATCGAATTTTAGAAGATTTAGTAAAATCACTCCAAGTCTGATATCAATATTTTCAAGAAATTTATTGTTATTTCTAACAGGAATAGTTGGAAAGTTTGAAACATCTTCATTTTTTTAAAATCACTGGAAATATAGCAATTTAATAGTTCAGACTTTTCATTGTCGTTTATGGTTACATCTCCGCTTGGATTTATCAGAGAATCTAAACCTGATTTTCTCTCAAGTTTTTACATATTTCCAAAAAAGTTTCAAATTACTACCTTTTGTACTGTTATTATAGATATTTCATAATTTTCATGGATTTCATTTTTTATTTACCTGTCTTTCAACATCCACTGTATTATGTAATATATTATATTCTTATGTAAAAAGAACATGTTTTTTGGTTTTGTTGTCATGTAGTCGTGTTTGACTGGTGTTGTTTATTGGTAAAAATAAATTTGGAATTTCCAATCTTGATATGATCTTACTAAAATTTGACTGGAATCAGAAAACTGTACCTGAGCGAGTCTACCTGCATCAACACAGTTGTTACGCTTTGGTGTTCTGTTCAACTTATGGCAAAATGTAAAAAGCTTCAGTTTTGTACAATAAAAAAAACTTTTTCTGATGATGTCTAAGTGTTCTTTATTATCAAGTGATATCATTATCAATACAAGAAAAGGAAAAAAAATCAAAGAGTGGGTCGAAGTGAGAGAGGTTGGAACATTTTATGTGAAATGATTATCTACAGATGAGAACTGGACAAAATGGACAAAATGGACTTTGTTTGATAAAAGCCATCAATCATGAAAAGCCAATTGTGCCTTTTGCCAACGAAACTATGACGTTGTATGTTGTCTTGTGTTCCATTCTGGTGCGTTTTTTTTCATTCCAAAGAAAGTTAATAGAAATTCTTAGGGTGATTTGCATTGCAGGTCTTTTTGCCACATGTCCAGGGTGTAATAGAATTTGAACTAAAAACCTTAACCTTTAATCCTTCCCCCCCCCCCCCCAATGTGTCAGCAGTGCCGAGCACATTTGCAGTTCTTCTTACCACATTTCCACAGTCTCACAGAACTAGCACCAACAACCCTAACCTTTAACCTTTACCCCCATTATGTCAGCATGGCCGTGCACATTTTCAGGCCTTCTTACCACAACTTACATTGTTTACATACATTGTCTCATAGAAATTGAGCTAAAATAAAATTAAACTTTCCCCCCCCCCCCCCCAATTGTGTCAGCAGCCACATCGATAAAGTTTATAAAAATACAAATGTCAATACGAAATTTGGATTCTTTCGTCAAATAAATGTACTTAGTTGTTCAAGAAGCATCAGAAAAAATCTGCTAAAGGGAATGAGATTAGCGGAAGAGTAGCGTCCCTTGATTGGACGTCAACGGCGGAAAACTTATTAGAGAGATAACGTCATGTTGGTTGTGCGCATGCGTCTCTAGTCCTCGCTTCCGGAGACACTTCATCGAAAGCGAGGACGAGAGAGACGCATGCGCAAAACCATGTTGACGTTCTCTCTGTAAGGTGATGTCCAATCAAGGGACGCTACTCTTCCGCTAATCTCATTCCCTACAAAGACTTTGCACAGACAAGTTTAGAATATGATGAGCTTGGGACCTCAGGAGTAAAAGGAGGTGGAACAACTCGAGAAAATACAAAACAGAACATGTAGGATTGTAACAACTGCAGAACTGAAAGCGTCGGTAAAATGCACAAGAGGCAAAACAGTTCACAATTACAAGAAAGGCACACAATCCAAAAAGCCAATGTCAGTGATTGACAACAATATCAATTCATGGTTCGTGCGCTGCTGAGCATTAACCAATCGGAATATTCCCTGTATTTCGCCCTTATGTACAGACTCTGTACTATTTCCTGTATCGTACAAACAAACATCCCTTACTAATGAATTACTATAATCTCGTAGTACGAGTCCCGGGTTATTTAATCACTATACAGCGTATATAACTTGTAAAATTACGTTAGTTATCGCATTAGTTGTCAAAACTTGTCTAATAAACATTTCAATCGTTCCATGTTTGACTTGATGATTTTTAAAATGTTCTTTTCTGTTTGTGTTTTCCTGTCCCTGTCTCTGACCGATAACCACGAACCAACGATCGTGTGAACTTAAACATTATAAGGCGCATAAAAAGTAATAATGTTGAATAACCAGCTTATTTTTTTTAAATAAGTAGATAGGCAAATGGATGCGTTATTGCGTTATCTATTTCTTGAATTCTTTTTTTTCCTTCTAGTTTTCTACGAGATGTAGCATACAACTCAATTCGCTTCCACTGTGATTTTTTACAGACACATCTGACTGTAATGATCGATGAAAATATCCAGACATATTGTATATAGATAGTTCAAAGATGACGTCACTCAGGCCTTTGTTATTGGTTGTTTTTTGTTTTTTTGCCATCCGCGTTTATGATAATGCTCACTGAACTGTATTAACCCGACTATAAACGTTCATGGATACACACAGTTTTGTGTGTTGGTCCGTTATACTTCCGGATGGCAATGTTATGAGCTTCTTAGCCAAGCGCATACTATCTATAAGAGTCCAAACAGAGTTAGCCGTTCCGTGCCCAACCCGTGCTCAACCCGTGGCCAACCCGTCGCCTATCCGTCGAGAAACGGATTGTCGCTGGACTGGCGACGTCCTATCGCCCGTTTCGTCCCCGTTCCGTTCCGGTCCGTCCCCGGTCCATCCCTGTTCCATCCCCGTTCTATCCCCGTTCCGTCCCGGTCCGTCCCCGTTCCATCCCTGTTCGATCCCCGTTCCGTCACCGTTCCGTCCCAGTTCCAGCGCAAGATTTTAGCAAACATGGATGCTGAGATCTTGACTATTTTGTACTTTTTAAAACAGAAACGTCCTTATCGCAGGCGAAGATATAGGGTTCATAGCAGCCACCAGAAGAGAGAAACCTACGGGGAGTTCTACCACCTTGTAGATGAAGTGCTGAATGATGAAGAACAGTTCTTAAAGTACATTCGGATGAAACCAAGCACTTTTTACTTGCAGCTCGACACCATTGAACCAACATCTCAAATTTTTCGAAAACCTTTTCCTGCGAACAGCGGCTTGTGGTAACCTTGAGGGAAGCAAAACCATCATCATCATCATCATCATCATCATCATCATCATCATCATCATCATCATCATCATCATCATCATCATCATCATCATCATTATTATTATTATCATCGTCATCATCATCATCATCATCATCATCATCATCATCATCATCATCATCATCATTATTATTATTATCATCATCATCATCATCATCATCATCATCATCATCATCATCATCATCATCATCATCACCATCACCATTATTATTATTATCATCATCATCATCATCATCATCATCATCATCATCATCATCATTATTATCATCATCATCATCATCATCATCATCATCATCACCATCATCATCATCACCATCATCATCATCATCATCATCATCATCACCACCATTATTATCATCATCATCATCATTATCATCATCATTATCATCACCACCATCACGTAGAATGCAAAGAAGTTTTCTCAGATGTTAACACAATTTTAATCTATCAGAAATGAATTGTAATCGATCGATTTAGTGAATAAGAAATAACTACGGGTAGTGTTGCCGGTGATGGTTCTACTGATCGAGGCGTTCTTGGAGTGGCTGCTGACTGTGTACACGTGTGTACTGGTGGTACTGATTTGAGTCGTCGCTCACATGACTACCAGTTTACGCAGCTATGTGGTCTTGTGGTATGACACTCGCTTTCGGATATGAAGGCCCTGGGTCCGAGCCTTGCTCGGCGCATAGTTGAGTACTCTCACCGTACTCATGTGTAAAATGAGTACCTGGCCGGTAACAGCGTTGTCTCTGTCAAAAAAAAACCCAGTAATATCGCCTAACAGGCGTCATGTTCCGTTGTACATGTTACGTGTTGCTGTTGGTCAGGGACCCTTTGTAAAGCGCTTTGAGCACATTTAGTGGATTTTGCGCTATATAAAAGCTCTAGTTTTTCCTTAAATTAATAATGTTTGAGTATCCATCATCTGTTTTATCATACACAACCTGGCGTTTTCTAACAGCCTCTATCAAAACTTCGGTGTCCATGATGGACCAAGAGAGAGAATGAGAAAAAAACGGACACACTTTTATGCTCGTCGGAGAAATAATTTCATAAGGGCGTCCGCCACTGTTCCGATAGTTTAGAGCCAGTTACTAAGTTACTATGTGTCATTACGAGGGAAGTGACGTCACGACTGCTGAAGCCTATTGATATTAAATTTGATAATGTCAAAATATGATAACAAAAAGAAAAGGTAAGGTGTACTAGAAATTTTTTATTAAGCCCTCAATCAGATGAAACGTTTCAACATTTTGTCAGCTTGAAGCTATGGTAAATGTCCAGATGTAGTTGGAAGAATATATAATATATTCATATATTTTAATGATTCGATATTTTCGCAAGGGAGAATTATAAAGAAAGAGAAATTAATGATTTGAAAGATAAATTTCTGCCCAAAAGATACTTGTTAAAATTTCAACATAGGTAGTTTATAAACTAAAACAACACAATTTTCAATTTTCCCTATGGTTTAGTAGTATAATGAAAGACTCTATTACATCCTTGGGTATTTCGATTCAATTTTGCCTATGGTTTAGTAGTATTAATTGGTTTAGTAGTATAATGATAGAGTCTTTTACATCCTTGGGTATTTCGATTCAATTTTGCCTATGGTTTAGTAGTATAATGATAGAGTCTTTTACATCCTTGGGTATTTCGATTCAATTTTCCCTATGGTTTAGTAGTATTAATTGGTTTAGTAGTATAATGATAGACTCTTTTACATCCTTGGTATTCGATTCAATTTGCCTATAGTTAGTTATATTGTTAGTAGTAATTTGCTTTACATCCTGGTATTCGATCAATTCCCTATGTTAGTAGTATTAATTGTTAGTATATAATTATGACTCTTTCATCTGGGTTTTCGATTCATTGCTAGGGTAGTAGTATAATTGGTATAGATAAATAGCTCTTTTACATCCTTGGGTATTTCGATTCAATTTGCCTATGGTTAGTAGTATTAATTGGTTTAGTAGTATAAATAGATCTTACTCTTGTATTCGATCATTTGCCTATGTTATAGTATGTTAGTAGAAATTATACTTTTACATCCTTGGGTATTTCGATTCAATTGTCCCTATGGTTTAGTAGTATTAATTGGTTTAGTAGTAAAATGATAGACTCTTTTACATCCTTGGGTATTTCGATTCAATTGTGCCTATGATTTAGTAGTATTAATTGGTTTAGTAGTATAATGATAGACTCTTTTACATCCTGGATTCGATTCATGTGCATAGTTAGTAGTATAATTGTGTGTATAGATAACTCTTTTACATCCTTGGGTATTTCGATTCAATTCCTATGTTAGTATTAATGTTAGTAGAAGACCTTTTCATCCTGGTATTCGATCAGTTCTCAGTTCCGTCGTGTCGTATGAGATCCATAAGTATGTATCATGCCCGTCCTCTATCATTAAAGGTTCACAGTTCTTGTTAAAGGTCCATTTAATAGGACGAGGATTTGAGCGACTGTTTAGCGTATACTGCCAAGTCTTGACACCCTAGAAATGAGATGGAATTTAAAGTACATTGTTTGAAATATATAGATATAAAAATAGAAATATATATAAATAGATATAGATATAAAATTTGAATAATAGAAATGTTATAGATAATGTGCGCTATGTGATCTTGTGGTATGACACTCGCATTTGGATCGGAATGTCCTGGGTTCCGAAGGCCTCGTTCGTCGCACAGTTGAGTCCTTAGAAAAGACTCTTTACTCACATTCTCTCACCGTACTCAGGTGTAAAATGAGTACCTGGCCGTTTACAGCGTTGTGTCTGAAAAAATGGTAATATCGCCGACCAGGCGTCATGTCACGTCTTACATGTTAAGTGTTGCTGTTAACCAGGGACGCCTTATAAAGCGCTTTGAGGACGTTAAGTGGATATTGCGGTATATAAAAGCTGAAGGTTTTTTTTAAAACGTTTTAAAAATTTTTAAAGAGACAAAGACCATCTTCTTCAAACCAATGCTATAAATCATACATACAGCATATTTGTTACTAGTTTTGAAACGTACAAATAATTATAAGACGTTTTATTCCATAATCAACACGGTAGGGCAATTATTTCAAAAGTTATTCAATTTTGAACTTTGGACTTTTTTTTGTCGCATTTCAGTTGGATCAAAATTCCATATTCAGATCCCACTGATAGCTTAAATCTCTCCTTACCGACCATGTTCAAAATTTCTTTCTGAAATGTCACACATCAACACACAAAATATATCGTTAAAGTCAAGTTTATAACGCAACCATAACATGCTATTGTGCGGCTATGTGGTCTAGTGGTATGACACTCGCTTTCGGATCGGAAGGTCCTGGGTTCGAGCCTCGCTCGGCGCATAGTTGAGTCCTTGGAAAAGACTCTTTACTCACATTCTCTCACCGTACTCAGGTGTAAAATGAGTACCTGGTCGTTAACAGCGTTGTCTTTGTCCGAAAAATTGTAATATCGCCTAACAGGCGTCATGTCTCGTCCTACATGTTAAATGTTGCTGTTGACCAGGGACCCCTTGTAAAGCGCATTGAGCACGTTAAGTGGGTATTGCGCTATATAAATGCTCAATTATACAAAATGTTGTTTTTTTAAAAGCCTTACAAATATATTTTCTATATAATTTTTAAACTTTATAAAACAAATTTGAATAAGAAAACTGTCGTTTGTATCGTGACAAAAAATACGATTTTCCATCACTTGGTAAGGAGAGGGTTAAATTATAATCGTAAACAACTCATATTTCTTGAACTAAGACTACACTACACAGATAAATCACCCAATATTTTCAGGACTGTGACTTTATTAAAGCATCAGAAATTATTCCACTAACATGACCCAAATATCAATCTTGCGCAATATTTAAATATCATACAAAACCGCAAAAACACAATTTTTTGAAAATCCACGACAAATTCAAATAAAGTCATATAGTGTTTCATTCATCTTCTTTTGTTGATAAAGGGGAAACCCGAACCGTTCATTTGATCAATCTTTTGTAATTAAATTGAAGCTTAAATTCAATTTCACAAAATTATTTATTACAGACTTAAGTAAATCTTCAAAAACAATCTTCAAAAAACAATTAAATACTCTTCATCAAAATAAAATTAATCAACTAAAATTAAGAAAAATAACATTTTCACCAATCTATCTCAGCTTTAATTTGATAGCCAAAACAAAATGAGGAATAAAAGGGAATTACACAGTAACTTTATAGACATTTAGAAATGGAGATACAGTCACTTTTAAAAACCCAATCATACCTAAGCTTAATTGCAGTATTGACAAACAAATAAAATGGTTTATTTAAAAAACATTAGTAACATTTGTATTTGGGTCATCCCGAGATAAGGTACGATAATATAAGATAATAATAAGATAAGATATATTTTATTCATCCGTGTATGGAAATTATAATTCTGTATCACAACACAATTCGCTGATATATAAAAGAAATATCAAATGTAAAGAAATTAAATAAAAATTGGCAAAGAATGTTGGAATTTCCGTGAATCAAGGTGTCGGGCTGTTTGGAATAGCTACATAGAGATTTTAAAGAGGATAATTAATTTAGTGGTATAGATAGAACGAAGATGACGTCACTAAAGCTTTTGTTATTGTATTTTGCCATCCGCGTTTGTGAGTGATTCTCACTAAACTGTATTAACCAGACTATAAAAGTTCATGGTTACACACAGTTTTGTGTGTTGGACCGTTATACTTCCGGATGGCAATGTTATGAGCTTCTTAGCCAAGAGCATACTATCTATATCCTGATTAGTTTCCAAAATGACAACAATTGTCAACGTGCTAAGACGTGATCGTGGGAACGGAAAGTCAAATTGTCTTTAACAATATGTTGCCAACTACAAAATCATAACTACCTTTTAACTCTCTCCATACTTACTATTTTCCGAATTTTCCTCAAAACGTTATTCATTATCACACAACATACTATAGAATTATAAAACTCTAACTCAAAGGGAATAAGAACTATAAAACCAATTTTAAAATGCTATATATTTTGTTAAGTACTTATATAACTATAACAACAGTATTGTTCAAATTGTTTGATATAAAGATAAATCTGAATGAGAAAAATGTTGGTTGTATCGTAACGGTTTTGACGATTTTCCTTTTGATAGTTCGAAGATGACGTCACACAGGTCTTTGTTATTGTTTTTTGCCCCCGCGTTTATGAGTAATGCTCACTGAACTGTATTAACCTGACTATAAACGTTCATGAATACACACAATGTTGTGTGTTGGTCCGTTATACTTCCGGATGGCAATGTTATGAGCTTCTTAGCCAAGCGCAAACTATCTATAGTTGGTAAGGAGAGGGTTGGCAGGGAAATGGACGCGCTCCTGACCGCATCTTGCATAAGGCAATGGACATGATCTTTATTAACTTTCCATGTCCTCGAGGTCATTGGTCACATTGCAAAATGTGCTCAAAGTGACCTACATAGTGAAAAGCGTTCACCGATCTTGAACTATCTAACATTACGATTGGACATTGTGTTCAGCTTGACACACGGGTGTGTTTACAACTTTCATAAACAAAGCAGCATGTTTACATTTGTTCAGAAATGTCCAATCGTTGGACAGCAACAAATCACGTGATTAATGACTCGGTTGGACGAAATTATGAATATAGATCACTCCCATTGAATAGTAGGTCTATCTTAAAATGAGTATTTTGGGAAATGTTATTTCAAAACTATTGATTTGAAATTAGCTTTATTTCATCTCACGATATAATATGTGACCCATCGACTCAAAACGGTATTATGTCGGAACGAACCAGATGCTTAAAAGCCGAATTAAATGTTAAACTGGTCAAAAATTTAAATTGTTGGCATTAGCACCCTAGAATATGGTATCCATTCTTCTCAATAAAGCATACAAACTCAACACAAGTCTGATATTTCTGTCTATAAATACAATTTTCAACATCTTAACCATCCCGACTTAATACCGTTTGAGGCGAAGGCTCACGTATAATTGGAATTTGTTTCCATTGACTTTTCTATCGCATCAATAGTATACTATAGGTTTTTCTTACCTTTACATTTTTGGAAGGGGGAAAAACTCGTGTTGCATTGTCAGGGACACACCGATTCATAAAGCTGTTTTCTGGAAAATTATAATCATAAATGCAGGCATTTTTTCCAGAGAAATAAACGATCCTCTTCGTAACATCAAATAACTCATCGTGGGATAACCATTTTATAGAGATTTTGCCCGCAGAGTAGTTAGCATGGACTGTGAACTGATTAAAGTATTTTGAATAAAGTAACCCCGAAAACGTGTCTTTCAGACAACATGTACTTTGTCCAAGAACCGACGGCAAGGTGGCAATGGCCAAGACAACGATCAGGACTTGCATTTTTGGAATCTGTGGATGTAAAAATGAGGTACTAGAAAACACAGCGTCAAGTATGTGACCCCTCGTCTCAAAACGGTATTATGTCGGGATGGACCAGATGATATAAAGTCAAATTATAGTTAAACTGGTCAAAAATATAAAACGTTGGTATTTAGCACAGTAAAATATGATATTCCTTCTCCTCTATAAAGCACATAAACTCAACTTAAGAATCATATTTCTGGCTACAAATTCCATTTTCAACAGCTTAATCATCCCGACTTAATACCGTTTTGAGAAGAGGGGTCACGTATGTGATTGTTTGAAATGAATAACGGGTAATTTTCATCAAATTATATCATTCTCGGAAGTGCAAGGTTCGAAATTATTCAAAAACTAATGCTTTTGACATAGATTTATTTTTATTCTGTCCTAACCTCACTCCACACGTTTAATTCAATCTATTGTTTAATACATTACAATAATAGTTGTGTTTATTCGCCTTAAAGTCGTCCTTCTCTCATGTCATCCTTCATTCGTCGAGTCCCATTCGTTGTATTTTCTTAAAAAATGTTTTTTAATTGAGCTTTTATATAGCGCAATATCCACTTAACGTGCTCAAAGCGCTTTACAAGGGGTCCCTGGCCAACAGCAACACATAACATGTAGGACGAGACATGACGCCTGTCTGGCGATATCACAAATTTTTGGGACTGAGACAACGCTGTTAACGGCCAGGTACTCATTTTACACCAGAGTACGGTGAGAGAATGTGAGTAAAGAGCCTTCTCCAAGGACTCAACTATGCGCCGAGCGAGGCTCGAACCCAGGACCTTCCGATCCGAAAGCGAGTGTCATACCACTAGACCACATAGCCGCACCTTACAATAATAGTTGTGTTTATTCGCCTTAAAGTCGTCCTTCTCTCATTTCATCTTTCATTCTTAGAGTCCCATTCGTTATATTTTCTTCACATAAGGCAAACTCCAAAAACAGCCAAATCATTTATTGTCTGTGTAAATCAAATTAAAGCTTCTACTCCGTTATATCATTGTTATTAATTTCCTCGAGATGCATTACATTTATTGGCAAAATGTACCACTTTCTTGTAAATAATAATAATAATAATAATAATAATAATAATAATAATAATAATAATAATAATAATAAAATTAATATAATATAATAATAATAATAATAATAATAATATAATAATAATAATAATAATAATAATATATAATAATAATAATAATAATAATAATAATAATAATAATAATAATAATAAAAATAATAATAATAATAATAATAATAATAATAATAATAATAATAATAATAATAATAATAATAATAATAATAATATATATATAATAATACAACATAATAATAATAATAATAATAATATAATAATAATAATAATAATAATAATAATAATAATAATAATAATAATAATAATAATAATAATAATAATAAAATAATAATAATAATATAATAATAATAATAATAATAATAATAATAATAATAATAATAATAATAATAATAAATAATAATAATAATAATATATAATAATAATAATAATAATAATAATAATAATAATAATAATAATATAATAATAATAATAATAATAATAATAATAATAATAATAATAATAATAAATAATAATAATAAAATAATAATAATAATAATAATAATAATAATAATAATAATAATATAATAATAATAATAATAATAATAATAATAATAATAATAATAATAAATAATAATAATAATAATAATAATAATAATAATAATAATAATAATAATAATAAATAATATAATAATAATAATAATAATAATAATAATAATAATAATAATAATAATAATAATAATAATAATAATAATAATAATAATAATAACAATAATAATAATAATAATAATAATAATATAATAATAATAATAATAACAAAATAATAATAATAATAATAATAATAATAATAATAATAATAATAATAATAATAATAATAATAATAATAATAATAAAACAATAATATAATAATAATAATAATAATAATAATAATAATAATAATAATAATAATAATAATATAATAATAATAATAATAATAATAATAATAATAATAATAATAATAATAATAATAATAATAATAATAATAATAATAATAATAATAATAATAATAATAATAATAATAAATAATAATAATAATAATAAAATAATAATAATAATAATAATAATAATAATAATAATAATAATAATAATAATAATAATAATAATAATAAATAATAATAATAATATAATAATAATAATAATAATAATAATAATAATAATAATAATAATAATAATAATAATAATAATAATAATAATAATAATAATAATAATAATAATAATAATAATAATAATAATAATAATAATAATAATAATAATAATAATAATATAATTGCATTAATCTATCACATAAAAATGCAATCTGTAACTATAAATTACTTTGTGCATATGGCTAAACCTGGCAAAAAGAAATACAACAAAGAAAACATTTTGATATTACGTCTCCCATATTATGTGATAGTTATGATGAAATAATTCTCATTCAACTCCTCCCATTGGAAAACCCTATCATTAGTAAATACGTAATCGTTGAAAAATGATTTGAACTGTTGAATAAAAACATGATTCAACGATTGCAGAATGTTTTCACGCATTTTATTGGCTTGGATACAGGTTGAAATGGTGTGCTGCTTGGTCGTCTTTAGGGAATGAGATTAGCGGAAGAGTAGCGTCCCTTGATTGGACGTCACCCATAGTCTGTGACGTCACCGGCGGAAAAAGCTATTAGAGAGAGAACGTCATGTTGGTTGGAGAGACGCATGCGCACAAACAACATGACGTTCTCTCTCTAATAACTTTTCCGCCGGTGACGTCACAGACTATGGGTGACGTCCAATCAAGGGACGCTACTCTTCCGCTAATCTCATTCCCTATAACAAGATTTTTGTGCGTATAAATACATCTGATTAAGAAACGAGGGTGCAGGCACCGATGTAAGACTAGCGCCTTTCTCTACACACTAGTTCAGATCTTCAAATACATCCAACCCTATCGTTTTGGGGGTTAAATTGTCATATGTGACCCTTCGCCTCAAAAAAGTATTAAGTCGGGTTGGTTAAGATGTTGATAATTGAATTTATAGCCAGAAATATCAGACTTGTGTTGAGTTTGTATGTTTTATTGAGGAGAATGGATACCATATTCTAGGGTGCTAATGCCAACTATTTATATTTTTGACCAGTTTAACATTTAATTCGGCTTTTAAGCATCTCGTTCGTTCCGACATAATACCGTTTTGAGACAATGGGTCACAATATTTGCTGTGCAGTCGAAGAAAACTAAGTGATAAGAAATCCATCACTCATTGTAGCTGTTGTATCTGGGCCTGCTACCCCTTCCCCTAAAGAAAAACCCACAATAATATTTTTTTTTTAATATCGGTCATAGCCTTTAACTTGATGAGTATGGAATTGTTTTGGAGGACCAAGAGGTACCAGTGAGGCTATGTGGTCTTGTGGTATGACACTCGATTTCAGATCGGAAGTTCCTGGGTTTGAGCCTCGCTCGACACATAGTAGAGTCCTTAGAAAAGGTTCTTTACTCACATTCTCTCACCGTTCTCAGGTGTAAAATGAGTACCAGGCCGTAACACCGTTGTCTCTGTTCGAACAAAAATATGTGTAATATCACCTAACAGGCGCCATGTCCCGTCCCACATGTTACGTGTTGCTGTTGGCTAGGGACACCTTGTAAAGCGCTTTGAGCATTTTTACTGGATATTGCACTATATAAAAGCTCAATTTTTAATAATTTTTTTTAAGCAATGGAAGTTTTTAAAACTCACACGAGAGATACCGTACCCACTGACCTTTGTACAACACAATCTGTCTATCACAGTTATGAACTAAGGGATGCAACTGAGTAATATATTAAATGGTATAATTAACTTGGTTAAGTCCCTTATATTGATATCATCACTAATCCAAAACTGTTACTGTTAGAACTGTATTCTTGTTACTGCAACACATTTTACCGGATCAAGAAATAAACATCCAGCTCGGCAATCTTATAGATAGTTCGAAGATGACGTCACTCATGTCTTTGCTATTGTTTTTTGCCATCCGCGTTTATGAGTAATGGTCACTGAACTGTATTAACCTGACTATAAACGTTCATGGATACACACAGTTTTGTGTGTTGGTCCCTTATACTTCCGGATGGCAATGTTATGAGCTTCTTAGCCAAGCGCATACTATCTATAGTCAAAACATTAACAACTGCAGAATATTTGTGAACCTCCGCCTCGAAACGGTATTAAGTCGGATTTTTCAATTTTGGGTTTTTGGTACCCAATCATAGCTTATTTTATGCTTTAAAATTTGATACCAATTTTATAAAATTCTGATTCTTCATTGCCGAAATATGACCGTTTGAAGTAGGGAGAGTGTAAAAACCAAGTTTTGAGAAAATCGACTATGATGTGAGGCACCATTTTCACGCACAGTCAAATCAATGGGCAAATATAACTCCTTAGATACGGGCATTGGAAATTTGACGAGAATAGTAAAATTGGCAGAGACGTCAATTTTCAATTTGACTCACAGGAATTTCAGGCACCGCTCGCAGGAATTTCTATGCCGAAAGAGGAATTTCCTCACACACAAAAAATGGAATTTGGATGGTATTTGGTATCGTGTTTAAATATTGTATAGATCTAAATAGATAACTGATTAGAACTATATTATGATATAAAAACACAATGCCAAATACAGCCCCAAAGTTTCCTTATTTCAAATGAAGTTCCAAATCCTAATGATAGTGAGGATGATGTTGTGTTGGTGGTGGTTGCAGTAGTAGTAGTAGTAGTAGTAGTAGTAGTAGTAGTAGTAGTAGTAGTAGTAGTAGTAGTAGTGGTGGTAGTGATGATGATGTGGTGGTGGTGGTGGTTGTAGTTGTAGTAGTGGATGTGGTTGTCGTAGTAGCGATGATGTGGTGTGGGTGGTTGTAGTAGTAGTAGTGATGATGTAGTGGTGGTGGTTGTAGTAGTTATGATGATGTGGTGGTGGTGGTGGTGATGGTAGTGATGGGGACGGTGATGTGGTGGTTGTTGTGGTATGGTGGTAGGGATGGTAATGTGGTGGTTGTAGTAGTGGTGGTAGGGAAGGTGATGTGGTTATAGTAGTAGTGGTAGTGATGGTTGTAGTAGTATTGATGATGATGTGGTGGTGCTGGTAGTAGGAGAGGTAGGGATGATGATGTGGTGATGGTGGTGGTTGTAGTAGTAGTGGTAGTGATGATAGTGTGGTGGTGGTGGTTGTAGTAGGAGTGGTAATGATAATGATGTGGTGGTGGTGGTTGAAGTAGTAGTGGTAGTGATGATGTGGTGGTGGTGGTGGTGATCGTAGTGTGTGTGCGTGTGCGTGTGTGTGTGTGTGTGTTTGAGAGAGAGAGAGAGAGAGAGAGAGATAATGGCTGTAGTAGTAGTAGTAGTAGTAGTAGTAGTAGTAGTAGTAGTAGTAGTAGTAGTAGTAGTAGTAGTAGTAGTAGTAGTAGTAGTGGTAGTGATGATGATGTGGTGGTGGTGGTGGTTGTAGTTGTAGTAGTGGAACTGGTTGTAGTAGTAGCGATGATGTGGTGTGGGTGGTTGTAGTAGTAGTAGTAGTAGTAGTAGAAGTAGTAGTAGTAGTAGTAGTAGTAGTAGTAGTAGTAGTAGTAGTAGTAGTAGTAGTAGTTGTAGTAGTAGTAGTAGTAGTAGTAGTAGTAGTAGTAGTAGTAGTAGTAGTAGTGATGATGTGGTGGTGGTGGTGGTTGTAATAGTAGTGGTAGTGATGACGATGTGGTGGTGGTGGTTGTAGTAGTAGTGGTAATGATAATGATGTGGTGGTGGTGGTTGAAGTAATAGTGGTAGTGATGATGTGGTGGTGGTGTGGTAGTGGTGGTTGTAGTGTGTGTATGTTTGGTTGAGAGAGAGAGAGAGAAAGAGAGAGAGAGAGAGAGAGAGAGAGAGAGAGAGTGCTAAAAAGTGCCTCTAGTGATACGTAGAGCAACATGAACTTTAAAAACTAACGAGACTATAGTTTGAGATTAAAGTATTTGTGATTAGCTATTATTGGCAAGTACAGGAAGGTGAACATGAAATATAATCCAGTGAGCGCAATATATATAGATAGTATGCAGATGACGTCACTCAGGCCTTTGTTATTGTTTTTGCCATCCGCGTTTGTGAGTTGTTCTCACTAAACTGAATTAACCAGACTATAAAAGTTCATGGTTACACAGAGTTTGTGTGTTGGTCCGTTATACTTCCGGATGGCAATGTTGTGAACTCCTTGGCCAAGCGCATTCTATCTATATTATATGTGTGTTTGTGTGTGTGTGTGTTTGTGTGAAGAGAGAGAGAGAGAGAGAGAGAGAGAGAGAGAGAGAGAGTGATTTGAGCTAAATGTGTTTGAAGGGTTTTTACGGCGCTGGCAACACGCTGGAGATGACGTAAAACAACCTTGGGTCAGCTTGCCTCGAATGTTTACACAATAAAAATGAAATAACTTTTTGTCGTCCATTTCAAAATTTTCCTATCTTAAAAACCTTGTATCTCAACTAATACTGATTGTCACAGTAAAGGTTGTTCACAATTATCTTATTAAATTTTATTTTATTAAGAACTGAATTCATCTCACTCCAGTTATATTTCTGTAGGCTTAGATAAACTTTACCTTCTAATATTAGATCGTCTTTCCTTTTATAGCCTTCCCTCGAATTAATTTCTAATTAGTGAATACTTTTCTTTTACATTCTGTCACGTAGCCACTTATTATAAAAGCTGATAGGTCTAACATTCTACACTCACTTCTCTCCACAATCTATGCCGGACGGCCAGTCGCTCTATTCCTTATATATACTGGAAGATTTTTATCTTTTGGGACTTTGTAGATATTATATCTACACCATTAAGACGCCGGAGCTTTTAACTTTGATTGTATAATCTTCAAGGATCAAACTCGAGCCCGCTGTCAAAGGATTACATATTAACCCATTACCAATTGCCTGGAAGTGGAATTTTACGAGTCCGATCCTGTTATCAGAGGAATAGATCATCCAAGCCCATCAACTGCCTGGAAACGTAAACTTACGAACCTGACATATTATCATAAGTTACGTAATATATTCACATCTCTATTTGTAACTGCTACGATCACTGTTTATCTCTTTTAATTAAATTTCATCATTATTTTTATTTCATTGTAAACAAATCGTTAATTGTTTTTCATTTTATAGTAACTAGTAAATTCTGGGGCCTCATTCTACATATATCTTTATGCATAGTCGAGTAGCTCTTTATTCACTTGAGACCATGACATTTTGGAGGGGACACATATAAAGAATTGAATTTATTTAGTTACATATATCTATTTCATCTAACTTTAAAGTTTAAATTGTAAAACTCTTAATTGCCCCACTTGATCATATTTTAACTGAACTCCCTATTTTCAGGATTAATTATTTTTTTTCTTTTTCATTTCTTCATTTAAATGGAATAGCAATTTATCCATTCATTCTTTCATTCAAATTGAATAGCATTTTATTGATTCATTTCTTCATTCATTCATCCATTCATTCGTTTATTCACTCATTTATTCAATCATTCATACATTTATTCCTCCCTTCATTCTTTCATTCATACATTATCCATTCATTCATTCATCTATTCACTCAGTTTTTCATTCATTCATTCATTCCTTGTCCACGTTGTTATTATATCACTCATTTCATTTTGTTGTTTGCCTCATTCATGAATTGTTTTCAATATGTTTACATTCCATAACGATTCATTCACCTATCATCCAATCACTCAGTGTTGTGAACACATTTTGGAACTATTGTAAATCTTACGATATTTTATTGTTTTGTATTTCAGACATCACTGTTAAACACTCTTCAATGCCTAATTACAATTGTTGAACAACCATTGAACAAGAGAGAGGTCCCAGCCACGAACTGAGTTGGTAAATATATCCTTCATTATTCTCTTTTACATGAGTTGGGCATCACATAGTAACTATAGACATCGTGATTTGTTTTGCATAGTGATTTGTTTTAAATGCATTTTTGGCATATTACTGTTACCGAAAACCACTTATATATTATGTTCTGAAAAGTAAGTCTTTAAAAACTAAATAATAATAAAAGGAGTCTACTAGCCGTCGTGTTATATTTAGTGATAGATAACTTGGGATTATTTTGGCATCCTATTATTGTTATCACACTCTAGTATATTAGCGTCATTGCGAATAATTGTACACAAACTAACGACGAGTCACACACATTGGTGATACATTTTTCGTAGTAACATAGTTTAGAGTACACGCGATTGACACATTGTTATTGACACAAGTCATAATAACTCCGCATTGTATTGACACATTGCTTTATAAGATATAACGATAAAAGGCATCGAATTCAACATACATAATACGTTGAAATAAGAGAGAGAGATTTCTAACAATAGAACAGTTCATTCCAGTAAGTGTAAATAAATAAAACAGTCAGTAACAGTAACCTGTCAATATAATATATATAAAATATCGTAACTAATTTATTGCAAAAATGGAAGCATATAAAAGATACTTAAGTCTCGCAAAGGACTTAGAAATACCCCAGAAAAGAATATTTTCATGGTGCGAAGAGAAAATAAAAGAAGAAAAAGAAGAAAGAATTCGTAGAGAAGAAAATGAAGAAAGAATTCGTAGAGAAGAAAAAGAACACGAAGAAAGAATTCGTAGAGAAGAAAATGAAGAAAGAATTCGTAGAGAAGAAAAAGAACACGAAGAAAGAATTCGTAGAGAAGAAAAAGAACACGAAGAAAGAATTCGTAGAGAAGAAAATGAAGAAAGAATACGTAGAGAAGAACGAGAAGAAAGAGTCCAAGAAAGGGAACTAAAAAGACAAATAGCTTTAGCAGAAGAAGAAACCAAAAGGACCCAAATGATGCTGGAAATTGAAAAAACAAAAACCGGTCATGAAAGAAAACATAATAATAGTGATAAATTTTTCGTGAAACTTCCACGCATGCCAACATACGATGAACGCTCAGACTGTCTAGAATCCTTCCTACACCGATTCGAAGTTCAGGCTAAAGGTTATCGTTGGCCAGAAAGCAAATGGGCCACAGCCTTGATTAACTGCTTATCTGGAGAACCGCTAAAAGTTTTCTATACCTTAACAACTGAAGATGCAGATGACTATGGTAAAATTAAAGACGCTCTACTAAAAAGATTTAGATTAACGGAAGATGGTTACCAGGAAAGGTTTCACACTGCAAAACCGGAAAGTGGAGAAGACTTTAATACATTCGTGAACCGAATTACTCAATTTCTAAATCGGTGGCTTGAGTTGGCAAACGTAAAACAAGACGACTTTGCAGGCCTTTACTGTCTCACGCTGAAGAATCGAATCTATCAAGCTTGCAACCCAGATTTAGTCGCATTCTTTAAAGAGAGAAAGCCAGAAAACTTGGACAAATTAAAAATCTACGCAGAAAACTTTAACAGCGCACATCCATTGACACCCCTTAGCAGAACATTGAAGGAACCATACTACGCTGCCGCTGCTCAGAGTCCATGTACACCTAAAGTTCAATACTCAAATAGAACGAGCCGATCAATCACTCGGATCACGCAAGTGAAAGAAGATGATCATAGTAACAAACCATGAAACAAACAGTTCAATAGAGACCATAGCCGACCCTATCAAAACAAAACAAGAAATAGCACTGACAATAATACTGAGTATAAGAAAACCAACAAACCTATAATTAAATGTCAATATTGTGGAATGAAAGGCCACACAGCAGACAAATGTTACAAAATCGTGGGATATCCAAAAGAAACTGCAAATGCATCACTCCAAACAAGTGTAAACAATCAGACACGAGTAATGTCAGGAGAAAATATAAATGTGTATTGCGTGAAAGGTATGTCACTTTTAACACAAACTCACAAGTCAGGATCGCTATTTTTTGTGAAGGCAAAGCTAATGGAACTGATTGCAAAATATTGAGAGACACAGGATGCAGTACAGTAGGAATAAAAGCATCTTTGATCAATGACGAAGACAAAACTGGAAAAAACGGTACAATGCATCACATTCAGTGGCACAGTCGAAACCTTTGAAACAGCTAATGTGTACATAGAAACCCCATACTATACAGGAATAGTGGAATGCTGTATACTTCCCAACCCCGTCGCTGATGTTATTGTTGGCAATATAAAAGGTCTTAAAGACAACCCAACAGATGTAAAAGAATGGTCATTAACCCAAGAAACAGCTTGTCTAGCAGAAACAAGAAAGATGACTAAGACAACAGAGAAGCCAATGACTATTTCTCTTGAACCACAACAATTTGACAGGAACACGTTCATTGAAGAACAGAAAAAGGACCCGACTTTAACATCATATTTCAATATCGCAAACAAAGGGACGAAATCAAAAGTTGAATACATCATTGAAAAAGATATTCTGTTTAGGTTACATAGGAAAAGAAACAAAATAGCTAAACAACTGGTCACGCCGAGTATTTACAGAAACAAAATCCTTGGAATAGCGCACGATTCAATAACTTCTGGACATCTTGGGAGCTCTTCCACATTGAAGAGAATATCCGAGAATTTCACATGGCCTGGAATTACTAAAGACGTCCGAGAATATGTGAAATCTTGTGACACATGCCAAAGAAGAGTCGCAAAAGGCAGAATACCGAGATTGCCATTAGAGACAACCCCAGTTATTGAAAAAGTTTTTCAAAAAGTTGCAATTGACATTATAGGCCCTTTAACAAAATCAGATAGAAACCATACACACATACTAACACTAGTCGATTACGCAACCAGGTGGCCAGAAGCGATAGCATTGAAATCAACTACATCGGATCACATAGCTGAAGCATTGATGACAATTTTTACTAGAATAGGCATACCAAATGAGATACTGTCGGACAATGGACCCCAATTTACATCACATATGATGCATGAAACCATGAAACTCATGAGAATCCAACACTCATTCACAAATCCCTACCACCCCCAAGCAAATGGTCTTTGTGAAAGATTTAATGGCACTCTAAAGAATATGTTAAGAAAAGTGTCAGCAGAAAAACCAGATGATTGAGACAGATACTTACCAGCAATCCTATTTGCATATAGAGAAATACCCCAAGAATCTACAGGCTACTTCCCATTTGAGTTGATGTATGGACGATCACCTCGCGGCCCGATCAATATAGTAGCCGACATTTGTAAAGGGAATGAGGAGGACAATAACGAAATTATGTTTGCTTACGAATATGTAAGAAACCTGAAAGACAGAATAGAGGACACGTGTAAGCTAGCACAGGAATCCGTCACTAAAAAAGCAGAGAAATACAAGGAATACTCTGATCGCAAAAGCAAATCAAGAAAATTTGAGATCGGTGACAAAGTACTAATACTCTTACCCGATGACTCGAGTAAACTTTTAGCTACATGGAAAGGACCATTCAAGGTATTAGCAGTACGATCTGGTGTTAATTACGAGATTCAAATTAACAACACAACAAAGACATTCCATGCAAACATGCTAAAAAATATTTTGATAGAGACAGATTATCACAACCAATATTTAACCATGTTGAAGCTGCAAATGTAGGATTAATCATCGAAACTCACAGCGATGATGTCGAACTACAACACACCCCACAACACGGTAACTCTAAAAATAGTACAATTAATGACGTCACAATCAATCCTCAACTAAACGAATGTCAGAAACGAGAAATCAGGTCATTATTAGAAAAGTACCAGTCAGTCTTTACAGACGCACCCGGACATACAACATTAGTGGAACACGACATAAAGTTAACCACATCTACCCCTATCAACGTGAAAAACTATCCTATTCCATCTCACGCACGAGAACAAGTTGAAAAGGAAGTTAAGGATATGCTAGATACAGGAATAGTTAGATATTCTTCAAGCCCATACTCATCACCAATAGTAGTAGTGAAAAAGAAAGACGGATCGATAAGGCTATGTATCGACTTTCGCAAATTAAATGAAGCAACAGTGTTTGATGCAGAACCAATACCAAATCAAGAGAATTTATTTGCTGCCTTATCTCAAGCAAAATACATGACTAAATGTGATCTTTCTAGAGGATACTGGCAGATTCCACTGAAAGAATCATGTAAGAAATACACAGCATTTCAATCACCATTAGGATTGTTAGAATTTAACTATATGCCATTTGGATTATCGACAGCCGCATCGACATTCCAAAGAATGATGCGTATGTTATTAAAAGACATCCCGTCTACACTCTCATACTTCGACGACGCATGTATTTTCTCAAACTCATGGACTGATCACATGACAACCTTAGAATTAGTGCTTGAAGCATTAAAACGTAATTCTTTAACAACAAAACCGTCAAAAACAAGCATTGTATTTTACGAAATTGATTTTCTCGGTCATACCGTTGGTCATGGGACACAGACACCCGAGACAGAAAAACAAACAAAAATCGCACAATTGCAACCACCTAAAACAAAAAAAGAAGTACGCAAAGTACTTGGGCTCCTAAATTTTTACAGGAAATACATTTACAACTTCGCGCACATCGCGACACCGCTAACAAATCTGACAAAGAAAGGGTCACCGAACAAAATTGTTTGGACAGAAGCGTGTCAGAATAGCTTTAATCAATTAAAGGCATTACTCTGTTCAGAACCAATTCTTAAATTACCCGTCATGTCAAAAGAATTTGTTATAAGAACTGACGCGTCTGATAAGGGCATCGCAGGTGTACTATTACAGGAGCATGAGGGAACTCTAATGCCTTGCTTATATGCAAGCAGAAAATTATTGGACAGAGAATCACGATACTCTGTAATAGAGCGTGAAGGACTGGCCATCGTCTTTGCTTTAAAGACATTCAGCAGATATCTACTGCTAAAAGAGTTTGTGGTCGAAACGGACCATAAACCACTCACGTACATAAGAAATAACAAAATGAATAATAGTAGAGTACTAAGGTAGAGTCTATTTTTGCAAAATTACTCTTTCAGTATCTCTCACATACCAGGCTGTGAAAATATTCACGCCGACCTACTTTCTCGATTAGTGTAAACACGTGAGAAGGGTATAACTTAACCTCCCATGCATACTGTTAGTTACCTCGCAAATTATGCCAAATCAGAACGCACAATTTCGATAATTTTATTTGTAGACATGATGACCCAACTTAATGTAACATAGAGTATTGTTTGGATATATATACCATACCCATTCATGATTTGGGAAATCTTCTCTTTATCTATTATTATTATGAATTTTCACTCATTTATGATTAATAATTGAAATGTCAATATTCCATTTACATTTTCATTCATTTCATTCAGTAAATTACCTTCATATCATCGACTTAAATCATGCTTCATTGCCATCACTATTGTTTATCACAATGATTTGTAATCACATTGCCATCATGTTGTTCATCACAATGATTTGTAATCACAATCTTTCATTGTTATTGTCACCCATTCATATACCTACGTTAATATAAACATTTCCATGTCTAGTTAATAAATAATTTAATTGTAGCACAAATCATAACAATGGATTAATGCTAGAGTATCATGATAGTAAATTTACTTCCGTTTGTAAAATCTATCTTTCCCATAATGGTTAAAGAGTATATTTTAAACGTGGGTGGGGGGTGTCACAGTAAAGGTTGTTCACAATTATCTTATTAAATTTTATTTTATTAAGAACTGAATTAATCTCACTCCAGTTATATTTCGGTAGGCTTAGATAAACTTTACCTTCTAATATTAGATCGTCTTTCCTTTTATAGCCTTCCCTCGAATTAATTTCTAATTAGTGAATACTTTTCTTTCTACATTCTGTCACGTAGCCACTTATTATAAAAGCTGATAGGTCTAACATTCTACACTCACTTCTCCCCACAATCTATGCCGGACGGCCAGTCGCTCTATTCCTTATATATACTGGAAGATTTTTATCTTTTGGGACTTTGTAGATATTATATCTACACCATTAAGTCGCCGGAGCTTTTAACTTTGATTGTATAATCTTCAAGGATCAAACCCGAACCCGCTGTCAAAGAATTACACAATAACCCCTTACCAATTGCCTGGAAGTGGAATTTTACGAGTCCAATCCTGTTATCAGAGGAATAGATCATCCAAGCCCATCAACTGCCTGGAAACGTAAACTTACGAACCTGACATATTATCATAAGTTACGTAATATATTCACATCTCTATTTGTAACTGCTACGATCACTGTTTATCTCTTTTAATTAAATTTCATCATTATTTTTATTTCATTGTGAACAAATCGTTAATTATTTTTCATTTATAGTAACTAGTAAATTCTGGGGCCTCATTCTACATATATTTTTATGCACAGTCGAGTAGCTCTTTACTCACTTGAGACCATGACACTGATCTCTCATAGTGGTTCTATATCATACATTACAGGGTTTTTCATATTTTACAACATATGTAATTTTCATGCTTTCAACCCTGATTTGCACAATTCAAGAGTTTTTTTGACCTAATTCCCCCTACTATTAGAGGAAGTACGATTTCAAAATGCTAAAAGTTAGAGAATGGTTTATAATTTGAAAGTACAGTTTTGAAACTATGTGAAGCCGGGTGAGCAGGGAACGAAATATCAAGAAACAGGATGAGAGAGAGGAAGAGAAAGAATAAGAGAGTAAGATACTCACACACACACACACACACACACACACGTGAGAGAGTGAGAGAGAGAGAGAAAGAGGAGCGAGAGGGGTAGGAGAGAGAGACAGACAGCTTGTGCATTAAGAGGGTGGGAGGGAAAGATTGAAGCCTGACTGTATAATTGTTTGTGTGTGTGTGTGTATGTGTGTGTGTTGGTGTGTGTGTTTGTGTGTTTGTATATGTGAAAGAAACAAAAGGGAGACGGATAGAGTGAGGTAGGCATGAAGAAAGGGATGGAGGCGGAGCAAAGATTTGTAGGCATAGTTTAAGAAAGCATCTATTTGTTTCAAAGTAAGTCATAGTCAATCAACTGGAAACGTATTGGCCAATGAGATTGCAATTAAAGAAATGGGTATGGTCAAATTATTCATTGCATTGTTTCCATTTTGAGTCAGATGACAGCTTGAGGAGGAGGGATTGGGGCTTATTGTGCAATGACTTACATGAAAACATGTTATTGAATCTCTCAAGTTTTTCTTAGGGTCCACTCACATTGTTGATTGTCTAAAAAGACCCCCCACCCCTCTCTTTCGGTATACAAAGAAAGCACGACAAAACGAACATCTCTCTCTCTCTCTCTCTCTCTCTCTCTCTCTCTCTCTCTCTCTCTCTCTCTCTCTCTCTCTCTCTTGTTGTCCCTCTCTCCTTTTCATCTATCTATCTATCTATCTATCTATCTATCTATCTATCTATACATCTATCTCATCTATCTATCTATCTATGTATCTATCTATCTATCTATCTGTCTATATATCTACCTATGTATTTATCCATTAATAGGTCTGTCTCTCTTTCTGTTTGTCTATCCATACATTTAGCCTTTTTCCTTTTTAGTTACACGTATATCCATCGGCAGTTTATTGATTGTTGAAGGCTCTATTTACTATTCTGCTTTTGTATTTAAAATTAAATTTTTATCCTACAACAATCTCTGTACGTATAAGATGGACAACTGTTGTTCTATTAAAGTCTTATGTTTTTTTGTTTTTGTTTTTTTAAAAAGGGTTTTACGGCGATTGCAACACATTAAGGTCAAATCAGCGCTAGTAAAAAGGAAGAAAATGGAATAGTAATAAGTTCTAGAATTACAATTAAAGCAACCAAGAAAAAGTAAGACAAAGGAGAATTGGATCAAATAGAAAACAGATGTAGATTCCAAGAGCAAACTATCGAAGTACTTAGTTTGAGATCACATAAAAGTCTCATCCAGACACAAGCACAGGTCCCCACTAAGAGGAATACACTCAAATGTTTACAAAGCATATATAATATAAACAAAACAGAATACATTGCATAACAGAGAGATGATTTACAAGGAAAAAAATATCATCTCCCAAAACTAACTATACATCTGTTTCCCTTCTCACCAAGGGTATCCGGTCAGGGCCAGGACAAAACCAAGTAAACTCATTCCAAGACAAAGACAGAAAGCTAGTTGGAAAACAAGTTGGAAAACAGATATAGGGGGATAGAAGACAGTAAGTACCTCCCTGCCCACTATGGGAGGTCAGGAACCCCACCCAATTAAAATCTTAGCATGTCCTATATTTTCATGAATAAAGAAAGAGGGACAAAGGACCCTCACCTCGGTCATTAACCAATGCAACTAGACAAAGAAATAATAGCACGTGGTGTGGATCAAAATGCACAAACACACACATATGTAACACACGCATGCTGACGTCATGACAAGTTGTCCGGGCATTTTAATGGCCAACAGGCGCAAGTAATGATCGTTGACCAATCAGAATCATTCATTTGTAAAGTGGTCAGGGAAAAACCTAGACTTGTTTACAGTTTTTAGAGTTCATTATTGGTTGAACCATGAAATTGTGGAAACAGTCATGCTTTCTCTGAGGTAGATAAAGACACGCCCTTTGCTGTGATATCTTACATGGTATTGATGGAGAAAAGACTTAATATTACTAAGTCTTGGAAATGGTTGCTCTCTGAGAGAAAGTCAACTCTCGTTTTGAATGTGTTATTGATAGTTGCTTTTTTAAACTTTAAATTATATAACTTATCCTCAATATATATGTTGAATTATTACGTCTACATGTATAAAAATGATTGTAGTTTCTGAAACAACCAAAAACTGAAATTTGATAATTTTGACCATTCCCATTTTAAACCGGTTTTCTTCGTTTTCAATATCCCGACTTAATACCGCTTCGAGGCGTAGGGTCACATTTAACGGTATTAAGTCGAGATAGTTAAGATGTTGAAAATTGTATTTATAGCCAGAAATATCAGACTTGTGTTGAGTTTGTATGTTTTATTGAGGAAAATGGATACCATATTATAAGGTGCTAATGCCAACAATTTATATTTTTGACCAGTTTGACATTTAATTCGGCTTTTAAGCATATGGTTCGTTCCGACATAATACCGTTTTGAGACGATGGGTCACATTTACAAGAAAAATTTAAGGTTCAACATCTAATAATTGTACCTTAAATTTCTCCTAATTTTCATCGTTTCTTCACAATTCCGTAAAACCGGTGAAAACTCAATGATTCAATGGTATGAAAACAAACAACATATGGGACTAGTGGGTTCTGACCGCTAAGGATGGGCGGTAATTGATATCAGTACCGAAGATCTCAACACGTACTTGGTACTTTAGACGCTTAATCTATATAGATCTATGTCAATACTGAGAAAAGTGTAGATAAAAGTGAAATTCTTGTCTTTGATATTTGTTTCGGAAACTGATTTTTGAAATTCAAAAAATAAACTAGAACAAACTTTTATCGCCTAAAATGTGAAATGGTATCATTTAAAAAAACAAAACACAGACATACTTTGACGACTTGCAATGCCTTTAGAGGACAAAATTTAAAACAAAAGATTCTCTATTCAACGAAATGTGAATAATATTATATTATACCAACTCAATCTCGGATTTTGTAAAGGTAAAATAACGTTAAGATCCATTGGATTTCGTCTGAAAGTTTCAAAGTTCTTCAATATCGATCAGTAATGAATGTATTTAGTCGACAGTCTTTTTGGTTCTGCTCAGCACCGATAAGTGTGACGAAAAATAGGGAATTCCTTGGAAGGTACTTTCTTACAGGTTTTGATGATGAACCAAACATTTTCTAAAATGATCACTAGAGATGACTTGATTTCATTGCAAAATGAAGCATTTTACAAATTATTGGTTACGATCTATCTAAGAAAATTACTCTGAAGAGACGAATATAAGGTATTCTTTCAGCTATGTGGTCTAATGGTATGACACTCGCTTTTGTATTGGAAAGTCCTGGGTTCGAGCCTCGCTCGGCGCATAATTGAGTCCTTGGAAAAGGCTCTTTACTCACATTCTCTCACCGTACTCGTGTGTAAAATGAGTACTTGACCGTTTACAGCCTAACAGGCGTCATGTCCCGTTCTAAATGTTAGATGTTGCTGTTGGCCAGGGTCCCCTTGTAAAGCGCTTTGAGCACTTTTAGTGGATATTGCGCTATATGAAAGCTCAACGCTAAAAACAAGGTATTATTTCACTGGTTGGCATTGATCAAATTCGTTATATTTTTCATCGTGAGTTATTTTGCGCGATAAAAGAGTATTAACTCATTTAATATGTCCAAAACCGTCAAAAAATCCTATATTAAAAACTTGAGCTTTTATATTGCGCAATATCCAATAACGTGCTCAAAGCGCTTTACAAAGGATTACTGACCAACAGCAACGCGCAGAACGTAACATGTAGAACGAGGCATGACCCATGTTAGGCGATATTACAATATATTTCTTTCGACAGAGATAACCTTGTACTCATTTTAATTTTACACCTGAGTACGGTGGGAGAATGTCAGTAAAGAGCATTTTCCAAGGACTCAACTATACGCCAAAGCAATGCTCAAACCCAGGAGCTTCCCATCCGAAAGCGAGTGTCATACCACTAGACCACATAGCCGCACATGTTATAATGAATTTAAAAACTGGAGATAAAATAGACATAGATTTATCATAATATCAATGTGACCATTCATTTTAATGTAAGAAGCGGTTGTTCACAACACTAAATTCCCGAAGATAAACAGAATAATAAAGGGAGAGGAAAATATAGTGAGAAGATACGTAGCTATCGTTATGTTATAGATAGAATGCGCTTGGCCAAGGAGTTCACAACATTGCCATCCGGAAGTATAACGGACCAACACACAAACTCTGTGTAACCATGAACTTTTATAGTCTGGTTAATACAGTTTAGTGAGAACAACTCACAAACGCGGATGGCAAAAACAATAACAAAGGCCTGAGTGACGTCATCTTCTAACTATCTATAGATAGAATGCGCTTGGCCAAGGAGTTCACAACATTGCCATCCGGAAGTATAACGGACCAACACACAAAATCTGTGTAGCCATGAACTTTTATAGTCTGGTTAATACAGTTTAGTGAGAACAACCCACAAACGCGGATGGCAAAAACAATAACAAAGGCCTGAGTGACGTCATCTTCTAACTATCTATAGATAGAATGCGCTTAGCCAAGGAGTTCACAACATTGCCATCCGGAAGTATAACGGACCAACACACAAACTCTGTGTAACCATGAACTTTTATAGTCTGGTTAATACAGTTTAGTGAGAACAACTCATAAACGTGGATGGCAAAAAGCAATAACAAAGACCTGAATGACGTCAACTGCATTCTATCTATAGCCTGATACTGAAATCCAAAAGGACTGGCAGTTTGACGTCATTATTTTGTTTTTGCACCGTCTAGTGAGTTGTCGTTAGTGGAGCTCATGGAAACAAGTTATTTCATCGGTTGAACTATTGAATACAACTCACGATATGTTTTGTTTTCTTTTGTGGCAAAAGACTGGCATTTTGACGTCATTTTTTGGTCAGTGTCAGGCCATAACTTAACGAAGGCCACGGTAGATGTGACTCATATATTATAGATAGTTCGAAGATGACGTGACTCAGGTCTTTGTTATTGTTTTTTGCCATCCGCGTTTATGAGTAATGCTCACTTAACTGTATTAACCTGACTATAAACCTAATTATTTGTGACTTATCGTCTCAAATCGGTATTATGTCGGAACGAACCATATGCTTAAAAGCCGAATTAAATGTCAAACTGGTCAAAAATATAAATTGTTGGCATTAGCACCCTAGAATATGGTATCCATTCTCCTCAATAAAACGTACAAGATATGAAGTGAGTAGAAAAGTGCCAGAAGACAATAGAGAATAAATTTTTTTTTTTTTCGCGGCGGTGGTGGGGTTTGAACCTGCGACCTTATTGGTACGACAACTCCGCCTGGCAGGTGAGAGCGTGGCTCTACCGTGTGAGCTATCCACGAACACAAAATATTCGTTTCAAACCCAAAGTCATTTCTAGATCCCCCTCTCACCCACTTCTTGAGATCGCCGATTCGTTCGCCACCATCGCGAAGTAATTTTGACCAGCAGTTAAGCTTAATAGCCAATATTCTCATCACAAACATATAACATAGAAACGATTGAGACATTGAGTATGCTCCGGTGTATGGGGTGAATTTTTAATTCAGAAAAGTGAGTGGAGCAGGCACTTATGTTGGTAACAACAAGATATGAAGTGAGTAGAAAAGTGCCAGAAGACAATAGAGAAAAAAAAAATTTTTATTCTCTATTGTCTTCTGGCACTTCTCTACTCACTTCATATCTTGTTGTTACCAACATAAGTGCCTGCTCCACTCACTTTTCTGAATTAAAAATTCACCCCATACACCGGAGCATACTCAATGTCTCAATCGTTTCTATGTTATATGTTTGTGATGAGAATATTGGCTATTAAGCTTAACTGCTGGTCAAAATTACTTCGCGATGGTGGCGAACGAATCGGCGATCTCAAGAAGTGGGTGAGAGAGGGATCTAGAAATGACTTTGGGTTTGAAACGAATATTTTGTGTTCGTGGATAGCTCACACGGTAGAGCCACGCTCTCACCTGCCAGGCGGAGTTGTCGTACCAATAAGGTCGCAGGTTCAAACCCCACCACCGCCGCGAAAAAAAAAATTTTTTATTCTCTATTGTCTTCTGGCACTTTTCTACTCACTTCATATCTTGTTGTCACCAACATAAGTGCCTGCTCCACTCATTTTTCTCAATAAAACATACAAACTCAACACAAGTCTGATATTTCTGGCTATAAATTCAATTTTCAACATCTTAACCATCCCGACTTAATACCGTTTTGAGGCGAAGGGTCACATTTATCGAATTTTTTTTTCAGAAATAAAGAGTTTCTAATAATTATCTTAACGATTACAATTAAAATGCAATGACGGCCAAGTTTCTGTATTCTTTCGAGAAATACAAATGATTTCTATTTTAGAAGAAAGACCATCACTGTAATACTCTAACAACAGTCGTAACGTCACTTCCTTGCTAATGGCGCATGGTAAATTAGTAACACTGGCTCTAAACTATCGGAACAATGGCGGACGCCCGTATGAAATATTTCTCCGACGAGCATATACGCGTATCCAGAGGGGAAAAAACCCAATAAATCTGATCATGTTTTGACTTTTACATATTCTGATCACAAGACATATGAAAAGTCCTAGCCAGCATGAAGAATAAAAAGTACATATTTTCTTTGTTTAGAACCAAGATGGCCGCCGTTGCCGGGTGGCGTGACATCAGACTACTGAATCCAATTATGATTTGTTATGGCTGTGGTGATAGATATCATCCATGGTGGCTTGTACTCTTGAGCACGTTGCCGGTCAGCTGTCTCCACGAATCATGATCCTCTGCCGTGCGCAGATAGATAAACTAAAACTAAATTGCATGAGAGTATAATTCTTTATCATCAATATTATTAAATTCTCATTAATAAATTATTATTAACACATACGTACTGAAATCATAGTCCGTCCCCACGAAAAGTGAACATAAGGCAAAGGCGAACTTGTTAATGACGAAGGATTGTTCCCGGGCCTTGATTTTGGTCACGTATGACTTGCTGCATATCAACACATTGCAATTATATAAATATATTATCGTCAACGTACAATTCATATAATTGTTTGTACACACACCCTCTCTCTCTCTCTCTCTCTCTCTCTCTCTCTCTCTCTCTCTCTCTCCCTCCTCTCTCTCTCTCTCTCTCTCTCTCCCTCTCTCTCTCTCTCTCCCTCTCTCTCTCTCTCTCCCTCCTCTCTCTCTCTCTCTCTCTCTCTCTCACACACACACACATACACACATACACACACAAACACGTGCATGGCATGCATTGCCCCAATGAAGCCCACGCACGATCTTTGGTCTACAATGTGATTATCCTCAAACCGAGGTCTGCTTATTTTAATGTCTCTTAATCCAAAGCGTGATGGCCCCATCGTTGTAAAGGACCTACACTCAAACCAAAGCAAGATGGGGATGTCTATAGTTTTCGTTATATATATTATATATATTATATTTCGTTATAGATAAAATGCGCTTGGCCAAGGAGTTCACAACATTGCCATCCGGAAGTATAACGGACCAACACACAAACTCTGTGTAACCATGGACGTTTATAGTCTGGTTAATACAGTTTAGTGAGAACAACTCACAAATGCGGATGGCAAAAACAATAACAAAGGCCTGAGTGACGTCATCTTCGAACTATCTATATCACCTGTCCGTGTCCTCGGGGTCATTGGTCACATTGACAAATTTGTTCAAAGTGATCCACTTAGTGAAAAGTGTTCACAATTTTTGAAATATCTAACATCACGATTGGTCATTTTGTTCAGCTTGACACATGAGTATGTTTACAACTTTCATAAACAAAGCAGCGTGTTTACATTTACTAAGAAATATCCAATCCTTGGACAGCAACAAATCATGTGATCGATGACTTGGATGGACTAAGACATGAATATAGATCGCTCCCATTGTTTCCATTATAAAAAATATTTGCGTTTGGTTATCAGAGCTGCCAATATCTATATGCATGTTGTCTCGTACCCAATGTCAAATAAATATTTATGTGGAGATCAAGAGGAGGCACTGGACGACTGCAAACAGACTAAGGTCTAACAGAGATCAACCTTCATCTGTGTGGCATTTCCACATGTCCTACAGTCACACGTTCCGGCAAATAATCCGAAACGGCAGAGCATCTGGTTGAGCGTTGTTGTATTGTGGCGAGGCTACCTGGCGTGTTCACGGCTGTACACGAATGCGGCAACGAGTAGATAGAACATCATAAGATTGTAGTGGGAGACTCAACCATTGCATTCTGATACCACCAGCTTCTCAGGCCGATCGAGAACCGCATCAACTGGTTTCACAATAAATTCTTGCGGGATGGAAGTCTTAACTTCAAGTATTCGACTTCAAGTTCCCCCAAATTCGTTGGTTTGGTTTAGTAAACTTGCTCTTTTTAACAAACTCCAAAGAAAAAATAATATATGGAATACGCTTCATCACTCGAGAAGACATTTTAAAGCAGATCAGACCAACCAAGGTAACAGCATCTCTCTAAAGACCAATGGGAACGATCTATATTCATGTTTTCTACCAACTTTGACGAAATGTGAAAACAAAAATTGAATCGGTCAATCATATCCATAGTCCGTTTTGTAGATTAACATCATTTTTACTTGCTGGCAAAGTTTCGATACCCTGCCAGGCAAAACTTTTAGAAAACGTTACATGCGTTGAGTATTCCTATTCGATCAGTGAAAATTTGAAATTATCACCAGAAAAAGCTCTTTTTCACAGTATACTTAAAACAAACACAGAAAAACAAATATATATTTTATGGATAATTTACTCCTTAGTGTTATATCCAAAGGGAAAGACTGTATCTTTAAAGCTCTATTTTTTAATTATTTTATTTGTGTGTTTCATGACCGCCTCCCCAGTGACCTTTACCCTTAATGTTTGTTGATGACTTAAATTATATCATGTATGTCTTACAAGCCGGCGTGTGTGTGTGTGTGTGTGTGTGTGTGTACATGTGTAAGTGTGTTTATTTGTTTTTCCATTAATATATTTAATTATTTTGCTCCGTGTCGACCTTTCAATCCAATGTAGGTTGCTGTGCAAGTTAAACTTCATTAACCCTCTCCTTACCAACTACAGGAAATTCACATTCGTTACGATACATTGGACAATTTTCTTACACAGAACTTTTATGTACATCACAAAATTTGAACACAAAGACTTTGTATTGTTTAAAACTACTTAATGTTATTTTGTAGAACAAAGTTGTTTTTAGCGAGCTCATAGCTTTGAACTTCAATATATCAATTTTAGTGGTTAAGAAGGAGTGACATTTTGGTTTTTTTAAAAACATTGAAAATGATTGGTAAGAAAAGATTTAATTTATCTTGTAATCCTTTCTACTGGGTCTAATGTCGCGTTCGACTCTCTATGTGTAATGACCGAGATTTCTGCCCAAAAAAGAGGTGGTGGGGCGGGGGGGGGGGGGGTGGAAACCCAACAAAATGACGTGTTCTGTCATTGTGCGGCTAACACGCTTTCGGATCGGAAGGTCCTGAGTTCCAGCCTCGCTCCGCGCATAGTTGTCCTTGGAAAGGACTCTTGACTCACATTCTCTCACCGTACTCAGGTGTAAAATGAGTACCTGGCCGTTTGCAGCGTTGTCTCTGTCCCAAAAAAAATTGTAATATCGCCTGACAGGCGTCATGTCTCTTTCTACATGTTACGTGTTGCTGTTGGTTAGGGATCCATTGTAATGCGCTTTGTGCACATTTAGTGCTCAATTCTGTGACACAGTTTATATTATGTGACTGTGTGCCTCTGCAGCACTGTGTATCGTCTTCTCACAACATTCAAGTGTGATCAGTTGCAGGATGGGTGACAGTCATCTCGAAAGCATCTGGGCCTGAAGACGTGTCCTAATAATATCAGGAATTTAACACGTTACCTCACTCGATTCACGTGTGAATGAATACCTGGCTACAGGCAGAGACGGATGTTATAGGAGTGTTGATATAAAAAGGGCGTCTAACAGTCGACAAGTACTTTATGTAATGGAAATATTGTCCAAATGAAAATGGCCTGCTGTGGGGGAATAAATTAAATTATTCAAAGTACATTAGAGAGCACGTAGAACACGATAAATGCGTGGAACTGTGTCATAGATAGAATGCGCTTGGCTAAGAATCCCACAACATTGCCATCCGGAAGTATAACGGACCAACACACAAAACTATGTGTAACCGTGAACGTTTACAGTCTCGATAATACAGATTAGTGAGAATTACTCATAAATATGGATGGCAAAAAAAAAATTTTAAAACAAAGACCTGAGTGACGTCAATATCGAGCTATCTATAGATAGAATGAAGTTGACGTCAGTCGGGTCATTTTGATCTATTTTTTTATTATTATTATTTTTTTGCCATCCACGTTTATGAGTAATTCTCACTTAACTGTATTATCCAGATTATAAAAGTTTATGGCTACACAGAGTTTTGTGTATTGGTCCGTTATACTTCCGGATGTGAATGTTGTGAGCTTCTTAGCCAAACGCATACTATCTATGTAAATGTTCATGTTTATTTATTTTGTATTATTTATTGAGCGTTGACAGCCTTATTGACACAACCATTGAGGTCATCAGTGACGTCACGTTTCACTCATTTACGTCAAGACTGACGTCAATTCGATTCAATAGTCTGGTGTCACGTCGAATAGCAACGGCGGCCATCGTGGTTCTAAACAAAGAAAATCGGTACTTTTTATTCTTCATGCTGGCTAGAACTTTTTCACTTGTCATTTGATAAGAATGTATAAAAGTCAAAACATGATCAGATTTAAAATGTTTTCTCTGGATACACTTTTATGCTCGTCGGAGAAATATTCCATAAGGACGTCCGCCACTTTTCCGATAGTTTAGAACCAGTTACTAATTTACTACGCGTCATTACGAGGGAAGTGACGTCACGACTATTGAGGCCTATTGGGTTCATCAACATGTGAGGCACAAACAAGAATATCCAACGTTATTGTATAGATAGAACGAAGTTGACGTCACTCAGGTCTTTCTTATTTTATTTTCTTTGATCCACGTTTTTGAGTAATACGCTTCAACAGTCGTAACGTCACTTCCTTCGTTATGTCGCATGGTAGCTTAGTAACTGGCTCTAAACTATCGGAACAATGGCGGACGCCTTTATGAAATATTTCTCCGATGAGCATAAAAGCGTATCCAGAGGGGGAAAAAACATAAATCTGATCATGTTTTGGCTTCTATAGATAGTTCGAAGATGACGTCACTCAGGCCTTTGTTATTGTTTTTGCAATCCGCGTTTGTGAGTTGTTCTCACTAAACTGTATTAACCAGACTATAAAAGTTCATAGTTACACAGAGTTTGTGTGTTGGTCCGTTATACTTCCGGATGGCAATGTTGTGAGCTCCTTGGCCAAGCGCATTCTATCTATATATTCTGATCTCAAGACATATGAAAATTTCAAGCCAGCATGAAGAATAAAAAGTAAGAGATGTCTCTTTATCACATACTGATCTTGAGTTAAATAAGCCACATTTCATAAGGGTTGACATTTTAATTTTACTCTGTAAGTGGTTCTCACACATTGTCACAGATTGTGTGTGGGTGTCCTCTCAGTTTCGTGACAAAGCTCTCTCACAGATTGACACAGATTGTGTGTGGGTGTCCTCTCAGTTTCGTGACAAAGCTCTCTCACACATTGTCACATATTGTGTGTGGGTGTCCTCTCAGGTTCGTTACAAAGCTCTCTCACACATTGACACAGATTGTGTGTGGGTGTCCTCTCAGTTTCGTTACAAAGCTCTCTCACACATTGACACAGATTGTGTGTGGGTGTCCTCTCAGTTTCGTGACAAAGCTCTCTGACACATTGACACAGATTGTGTGTGGGTGTCCTCTCAGTTTCGTTACAAAGCTCTCTCACACATTGTCACAGATTGTGTGTGGGTGTCCTCTCAGTTTCGTGACAAAGCTCTCTCACACATTGACACAGATTGTGTGTGGGTGTCCTCTCAGTTTCGTGACAAAACTCTCTCACACATTGACACAGATTGTGTGTGGGTGTCCTCTCAGTTTCGTGACAAAGCTCTCTCACACATTGTCACAGATTGTGTGTGGGTGTCCTCTCAGGTTCGTGACAAAGCTCTCTCACACATTGTCACAGATTGTGTGTGGGTGTCCTCTCAGGTTCGTTACAAAGCTCTCTCACACATTGTCACAGATTGTGTGTGGGTGTCCTCTCAGTTTCATGACAAAGCTCTCTCACACATTGTCACAGATTGTGTGTGGGTGTCCTCTCAGTTTCATGACAAAGCTCTCTCACACATTGTCACAGATTGTGTGTGGGTGTCCTCTCAGTTTCATGACAAAGCTCTCACACATTGTCACAGATTGTGTGTGGGTGTCCTCTCAGTTTCATGACAAAGCTCTCTCACACATTGTCACAGATTGTGTGTGGGTGTCCTCTCAGTTTCATGACAAAGCTCTCTCACACATTGTCACAGATTGTGTGTGGGTGTCCTCTCAGTTTCATGACAAAGCTCTCTCACACATTGTCACAGATTGTGTGTGGGTGTCCTCTCAGTTTCATGACAAAGCTCTCTCACACATTGTCACAGATTGTGTGTGGGTGTCCTCTCAGTTTCGTGACAAAGCTCTCTCACACATTGTCACAGATTGTGTGTGGGTGTCCTCTCAGGTTCGTGACAAAGCTCTCTCACACATTGTCACAGATTGTGTGTGGGTGTCCTCTCAGTTTCATGACAAAGCTCTCTCACACATTGTCACAGATTGTGTGTGGGTGTCCTCTCAGGTTCGTTACAAAGCTCTCTCACACATTGTCACAGATTGTGTGTGGGTGTCCTCTCAGTTTCATGACAAAGCTCTCTCACACATTGTCACAGATTGTGTGTGGGTGTCCTCTCAGTTTCATGACAAAGCTCTCTCACACATTGTCACAGATTGTGTGTGGGTGTCCTCTCAGTTTCATGACAAAGCTCTCTCACACATTGTCACAGATTGTGTGTGGGTGTCCTCTCAGTTTCATGACAAAGCTCTCTCACACATTGTCACAGATTGTGTGTGGGTGTCCTCTCAGTTTCATGACAAAGCTCTCTCACACATTGTCACAGATTGTGTGTGGGTGTCCTCTCAGTTTCATGACAAAGCTCTCTCACACATTGTCACAGATTGTGTGTGGGTGTCCTCTCAGTTTCATGACAAAGCTCTCTCACACATTGTCACAGATTGTGTGTGGGTGTCCTCTCAGGTTCGTTACAAAGCTCTCTCACACATTGTCACAGATTGTGTGTGGGTGTCCTCTCAGTTTCGTGACAAAGCTCTCTCACACATTGTCACAGATTGTGTGTGGGTGTCCTCTCAGGTTCGTTACAAAGCTCTCTCACACATTGTCACAGATTGTGTTTGGGTGTCCTCTCAGTTTCTTGACAAAGCTCTCTCACACATTGTCACAGATTGTGTGTGGGTGTCCTCTCAGGTTCGTTACAAAGCTCTCTCACACATTGTCACAGATTCTGTGTGGGTGTCCTCTCAGTTTCGTGACAAAGCTCTCTCACACATTGTCACAGATTGTGTGTGGGTGTCCTCTCAGATTCGTTACAAAGCTCTCTCACACATTGTCACAGATTGTGTGTGGGTGTCCTCTCAGGTTCGTTACAAAGCTCTCTCACACATTGTCACAGATTGTGTGTGGGTGTCCTCTCAGGTTCGTTACAAAGCTCTCTCACACATTGTCACAGATTGTGTGTGGGTGTCCTCTCAGGTTCGTTACAAAGCTCTCTCACACATTGTCACAGATTGTGTGTGGGTGTCCTCTCAGGTTCATGACAAAGCTCTCTCACACATTGTCACAGATTGTGTGTGGGTGTCCTCTCAGTTTCATGACAAAGCTCTCTCACACATTGTCACAGATTGTGTGTGGGTGTCCTCTCAGGTTCGTGACAAAGCTCTCTCACACATTGTCACAGATTGTGTGTGGGTGTCCTCTCAGTTTCATGACAAAGCTCTCTCACACATTGTCACAGATTGTGTGTGGGTGTCCTCTCAGTTTCATGACAAAGCTCTCTCACACATTGTCACAGATTGTGTGTGGGTGTCCTCTCAGTTTCATGACAAAGCTCTCTCACACATTGTCACAGATTGTGTGTGGGTTTCCTCTCAGGTTCGTGACAAAGCTCTCTCACACATTGTCACAGATTGTGTGTGGGTGTCCTCTCAGTTTCATGACAAAGCTCTCTCACACATTGTCACAGATTGTGTGTGGGTGTACTCTCAGGTTCGTGACAAAGCTCTCTCACACATTGTCACAGATTGTGTGTGGGTGTCCTCTCAGGTTCGTTACAAAGCTCTCTCACACATTGTCACAGATTGTGTGTGGGTGTCCTCTCAGGTTCGTGACAAAGCTCTCTCACACATTGTCACAGATTGTGTGTGGGTGTCCTCTCAGTTTCATGACAAAGCTCTCTCACACATTGTCACAGATTGTGTGTGGGTGTCCTCTCAGTTTCACGACAAAGCTCTCTCACACATTGACACAGATTGTGTGTGGGTGTCCTCTCAGGTTCGTGACAAAGCTCTGTCTTATCTCTCTTCATACATTTTCTCCCACATGTTTTATTTACATTTCTCAATTCGTGTCTTACTGTGTGAAATGCAAACAGTATCAGTGATTATATTTTGTTTGTTGGTAGTTTGAACACAGCCCCAGCTATAATTATTACATAACACACTGTTGACATTTCTAACGGTTTTATTTCGTTATATTATCGATAGTATGCGCTTGGCTAAGAAGCTCACAACATTGCCATCCAGAAGGACCACCACACAAAACAATGTATAACCATGATCACTTATAGAAAGTTCGAAGATGACGTCACTCTGGTCATTGTTGTTGTTTTTTGCCATCCGCGTTTAAAGTACTGCTCACTTAACTGTATCATCCAGACTATAAAAGTTTATGGTTACACTGAGTTGTGTGTGTTTGTTCGTTATACTTCCGGATGGCAATGTTATAAGCTTCTGAGCCAAGCGCATACTATCTATAGTCTGGTTAACACGACATGTAAGTGAGAATTACTCATAAAAGCGAATGGCAAAAAGCAATAACAAAGACCTGATCGCGTCATCTTCGTTCGATCTATAGATAGTATGCGCTTGGCTAAGAAGCTCATAACATTGCCATCCGGAAGTATAACGGACCAACACACAAAGCTGTGTGTATTCATGAACGTTTATAGTCAGGTTAATACAGTTCAGTGAGCATTACTCATAAAAGCGAATGGCAAAAAGCAATAACAAAGACCTGATCGCGTCATCTTCGTTCGATCTATAGATAGAATGAAGTTCACGTCATCCAGGTCTTTGTTATTGTGTTTGGCCATCCGCGCCTATGAGTAATTCTCACCAAACTCTTTTAACCAGACTATAAACGTTCATGGTTACACATGGTTTTGTGTGTTGGTCCGTTATATTTCCGGATGGCAATGTTGTGAGCTTCTAAGCCAAGCGCATACTATCTATACTCCGATGTCAGCTTCAGTTGGTCTTTGCCTCGAGATGAGATGAGTTCACTATGGTTGTTATTGTTGCACAGTGTTGTTTTTGTGGGAAAGGCAATTTGTTTTGACACCGCTCCAAAGTGATTTATTTTAACACATCTCACACTGTTGGTTTTTAACACAGGTGGTCGTGATTCTGCAGCTCGGCGTCATGTCGTAGCCATCATTATGGTATAGATAGT
>NC_088373.1:1395627-1403127 GCF_034508935.2 Berghia stephanieae
AATGGCCTTTCCAACGTGAGGCTTATGTTGACATATTTCAAATAAGACTTTTATATTGGACAAAGCTTAATGATTGACATAGTAATTCGACTGTATTAGTAACTTGACTGGTCACTCGTCTGTACTGATAATTTGACGGTGACTTGACTGTACTGATAACTTGATGTCATCGGTAACTCGACTGGACGTGTACTTTGACTGTCGTAGTAGCTTGACTCCACTGACAATTTGACTTACTTGGTAACTTGACTGTCTGATAACTTGACTTCATTGGTAACTTGGCTGGACGTATACCTTGACTGTCTGATAACTTGACTTCATTGGTAACTCGACTGGACATGTACCTTGACTGTACTGATAACTTGACCATATTGGTAACTCGATTGTACTGATAACTTGATGCCTTGACTGTCGTGGTAACTCGTCTGTACTGATAGTTTGACTTCATTGGTAACTCGACTGTACTGGTAACTTGACTGTACTGATAACTTGACGCCTTGACTGTCGCGGTAACTCGTCTGTACTGACAACTTGACTTCATTGGTAACTTGACTGGACGTGTATCTTGATTGTACTCATAACGTGACTTTTTTTGGTAACTTGACTGGACGTGTATCTTGACTGTACTGGTAACTTGACAAAATTGGAAACGCGACGGTACTGGTAACTGGACTTAATTTATAATTAAATGAGTTCTCTCTGCGTCACCGTCTGCTTCGACATATGTGTTCTTGGAAACCCACATATTCTGTGACTTTAGTTCACATTGGACTTTTCCCATTTAAAACATAAGCACTCTCAAACATTTATATGAAAGGAAATATCTGGACTTAACATGAGAATTTTGTGGAGGATTCATGGTTGATATTTCAGAGATAGAGCGTAGCCATCTTTAACTTGTAGCCTGACACCAAGACCCACTTGGACTTATATTTTGGCGTTATTTTTTTAGGTGTGTGCACCATCTAGTGAGTTATCGTTAGTGGTGCTCAAGAAAACAAATAATTCCATTGGTTGAACTATTGAATACAACTCATGTTTTATTTTCTTTTGTTGCGTCTTTTGGCGAAATATTTTGGTCAGTGTCAATCAATGAGTTTAGGAAGGCTATCATATGGATGAAGACTCAAATATTACTTTTCAATATTATCGGAAACGGAATAAAGCTATGCGGTCTTGTGGTAAGACACTCGCTTTCGGATCAAAAGGTCCTGGGTTTGGTTCCCGAGCAGCGCATAGTTGAGTCCTTGAAAAAAAGGACTCTTTACTCACATTCTCCCATCGTACTCAGATGTAAAATGAGTGACGGGCCGTCAACAGCGCTGTAATATCGCCGAACAGGCGTCATGTCCCGTCCTACGTGTCAAGAGTTGCTGTTGGCTGATGGCCCGCCCTTGTAAAATTCTTTCAGCAAATTTAATGGATATTGCGCTGTATAAAAGCTCTAGTTATTTTTTGTTGTTTTTGTTTTTAAACTAGCTACAATATCTCTCATGTTAGCAAATGAGAATAAGGCCGAGACGACGAAGGGTTAATGAAAGAAGGGTCAAGGACATCCCAAATAGGGTTACGTTTTAAATTGCAATTGTTCATTTTCTTATAATTTACTCAAATAATAAAATTAGAGTAAGACCTTTTATAAATGCTTTAGGGGATGATTTCATTCAACTTGGTTATAAATAAACAACAGAATTCAGGCAGAGATGAAGGTAGCAGGGATTTTAGAATAAGAACAATCCTATCCTGCTCCCTCATAATTGTATTCAATAGTCTGATGTCACGTCGCCCAGCAACGAGCAGCTTGGTTCTAAACAAAGAAAATCGGTAATTTTTATTCTCCATGCTGGCTAGAACTTTTTCACGTGTCATGAGATCAGAATGTATAAAAGTCAAAACATGATCAGATTTATTTATAATGTTTTTCTCCTCTGTATACACCATTATGCTCATCGGAGAAGCATTATTTCATAAGGGCGTCCGCCATTGTTCCGATAGTTTAGAACCAGTTACTAAGTTACTATGCGTCATTACGAGGGAAGTGACGTCACGACTGTTGAAGCCTCTTATATTATTTTGATGTATACGTTTAAAACATCTGGGTTCCCTGCCATTTGAATTGAGCTGCGGTCCTGCAGTTCCGCCATGGTATGACCTAGTGATGTCACTTTGATCAATATAGATAGAAAGAAGATGATGTCACTCAAGTCTTTGTTATTGTATTTTGCCATCCGCGTTTGTGAGAGATTCTCACTAAACTGTATTATCCAGGCTATAAAAGTTCATGGTTACACATAGTTTTGTGTGTTGGTCCGTAATACTTCTGGATGGCAATGTTGTGAGCTTCTTAGCCAAGCGCATACTATCTACGAGTATATCCAAGTTGTTACTGTAAAAACCCTTGTTAATAAGGGATGTAAAAATTCATGGCTCATGCATAAATGGTGTTTCACTCCTCTCATATAGTATATAATTATATTTTCGATGTTCCCCCACAGGCGTTTCGTCATGTATGGACTTTGTCGTAAATGTTGAATGGTTGATGGTGATGAAATGTCTAAAGCGTGTCGTTATCCTCCATGCTATTGGTCAGTTTGTAGTGAGCTGCTTGAGTAACCAAACTGGAAAGGAAGAGAATGAACTACGTGTTACAAGTACCAAACAAACAAACACATTAACACTAGAATATGTCTATATTTCAAATAAAATATATATTTAAAAAATATGAATATTTCACCCAGGCCCTACTAATTGCCGTCATGAGCCGTCCTGAGCCTTCTGGAGCCATACGGAGGTCATCTAAAGCATTCTCAAGCCATCCGGAGGCCCTCAGACCTGTACGAACCTTTCCAGAAGTCTTCCACCTCCCGAAAGCTCCTCAAATTACGAACGGCTCCGGACGGCAATCAGTATTCAGTGGCTGTAATTTGAGGAGCTCTCAGAAGGCGGAAGACTTCTAGAAAGGTTCGTACAGGTCTGAGGGCCTCCGGATGGCTTGAGAATGCGTTAGATGACCTCCGTACGGCTCTCCTGGGACCCCGGACGGCTACGGAAGACTCCGGACGGCATTGGAAGATTAGAAAAATCTCGTTGTGTTATTGGGCAGGATAAAAATAACTCGTGTTAGAAATACAAAGATACGAAAGAATAGAATATTGATCGCGTTGAATAAAAAATGTATTCAACGATTGCAGAATATTTTCGCACATTTTATTGGTGTGAAATAAGGTGTAAAAGACAGCTGATTGGCGATTATAAATAATCTTTTGGTGTGCATGAATACAAATCCAACTTTTTTAGTTTTGGGTCAAATTGTCATTCAAGCAGAAGGAGAAAGATACAAATTATGGTGAATAGAAGTACTAATACCATACCATTTGGTTACAAATTATCTAATAATCCTACTTGGAGGGGTGGAATAAACGTATTCTTTCATTTCTTTGTACTTCTTTAATTCGTTATATTTTTCATCGTGCAATAACACATAAGCTCAAGCTCGTTGTGTTATTGGGCTCGATAAAAATTACTTGTTTATTAAATACAAAGAGATGAAAGAATCGGATACTATCGTAGCCATCGCTTAGTTATATCCTGACACTGAAACCCAAAAAGACTGGCAGTTTGACGTCATTATTTGGTTTTTGCACCGCCTAGTGAGTTGTCGTTAGTAGATCTCATGGAAACAAGTGGTCCCATTGGTTGCACTATTGAATACAACTCACGATTTGTTTTCTTTTGTGGCCAAAGACTGGCATTTGACGTCATTTTTGGTCAGTGTCAGGCTATAAATTAACGATGACTACGATACTGTTCTAGGATTTTTTGCCAGTGCAAAGACTAAGAGATAAACATTACATACCTCTTACTATCATCCTCTTCCTCGGCAATTATTTCCATGTCTTGTTCCTTCAGCGCTTGGATCATGGATGGATTTAATTTAACAACTCTGTGGATGGGTGGAAATATAGATAGAATGAAGTTGACGTCACTCGGATCTTTGTTATTGTTTTTTGCCATCCGCGTTTATGAGTAATCCTCACTAAACTGTATTATCCAGACTATAAACGTTTAAGGTTACACATCGTTTTGCGTGTTGGTCCTTTATATTATACTTCCGGATGGCAATGTTGTGAGCTACTTAGCCAAGCACACACTATCTATACATAACTTAAGACAACTTTTTAAAAGTGAGCTTTTATATAGCGCAATATCCACTAAATGGCCTCAAAGCGCTTTACAAAGCTGCCCTGACTAACAGTAACACGAAAAATGTGGAACGAAAGCGAGTCATACCACATGACCATCTAGCCGATAGATGGATAGATAGATAGATAGATAGACAGATAGATAGATAGATAGATAGATAGATAGATAGATAGATAGATAGATAGATAGATAGATAGATAGATTGATAGATAGATAGACAGATAGATAGATGGATAGATATAGATAAAAAGATAGATATAATATAGATATATAAATAGATAGATAGACAGATAAATAGACAGATAGATAGATATATTAATTGATTGACAGAAAGATATATAGACAGATATATGGACATATTAGATAGATAGACAGGCAGATAGATAGATGGATAGATAGATAGATAGATAGATAGATAGATAGATAGATAGATAGAGAGAGAGAGAGAGAGAGAGAGAGAGAGAGAGAGAGAGAGAGAGAGAGAGAGAGAGAGAGAAGTTAATGAAAGAAGAGGAGAAACTTACATTCTACATCCGGTTCCTGTGATAATTGTGATCTTGTTTTTCTGTACTTGTACTGGATATGCCGGACAAGTGCCTCCTAAATAGAAAAATGGTTTGGGATGGGAGTTAAAAAACCGACATTTTGAAATTGCGTTAGCGTTATGGGTTTGTTTTTGTTTGGTCTTGTTTGTATTCTTTTCTTTTGTTTGTTTTTTTTCGTTTTGTTTTGTTTTGTTTATTGGTTTTTTTTTTGTTTTTTTTTTAAATTATTTTTTAAGACTTTAATTATTTGACATCAGCGGTAACAATCTTTGACATTAGTAATTTTCATTAATCCAGACACATTCTTTGACATTAACAATGGTCATTTCTTTCAGAAACATTCATTGACAACAGTAACATTCATTAACATCAGTACCATTCTCAAGTCATTTTAGTGTATGGGGAGGGGGGGGGGCGCAACAAACGCCTTCTTTAACACAATAAACTTTGATGTTTTAAGAGAAATGCAAAAGCGTCTACTCTGGGACAACACGTTATTAAGGATGACTGACATTTGTTACCCTTCGCCTCAAAACGGTATTAAGTCGGGTTGGTTAAGATGTTGAAAATTGAATTTTTAACCAGAAATATCAGACTTGTGTTGAGTTTGTATGTTTTATTGAGGAGAATGGATACCATATTCTAGGGTGCTAATGCCAACTATTTTATATTGTTGGCCAGTTTAACATTCAATTCGGCTTTTGAACATCTGGTTCGTTCCGACATAATACCGTTTTGAGACGATGGGTCACATTTCGTACCCAACTAACTACAAGAGTGGTTTCTCACATTCTCACACTGCCGCATCCACTATAGAAAAGGGGAGACGTCAAAAAGGGTAAACGAGATGCATTTTCCAATGATATTATTACTATAGGGAATGAGATTAGCGGAAGAGTAGCGTCCTTTGATTGGACGTCACCGGTAGAGAAGTTATTTATAAACAAACCAACTACAAACCAAGCCGCTCCAAATACAAAATTTATTATTCATATTTCTGTACAAAAATGCATAACGTTGATTATGATATGCATATTTGTACAGAAATATGAATAATAAATTTTGTATTTGGAGCGCTTGGCTTGTAGTTGGTTTCTTTACAAATAACTTCTCCGCCGGTGACGTCAAATCAAGGGACGCTACTCTTCCGCTAATCTCATTCCCTATAAAATAAATGTTTGCATCACATAAGACAAATTACAAAATACTGTTCTATTTACCTGGATGAGACGAAATGGCCACAGCGTCTAAGTTGGATCTTTGACCAAAGATTTTGGATAAAACAGACTGGACGGATTGCCTGTTGGAAACCTTCTGGAATACCGAGCTGCCAATTTTGGGAATTCTGAAAGACGTTCCTTCATTGTCGTTGTCAAAGTTCTCGTTTTCGTCATCGTTCTCACCAAAATGGTTTTCCATCAAATCTTTGTGGTTCTCGAAGAAATCTTCCACAGTTTCAGAGACGGATTCTTTTGAATTTGAAATCGCGTCTTGTGCATTTTCAATAATGTCGTTAATTTTTTCCTTTGCGTCAGAAATTGTGTCTTTTGCTGCCTCCAATAATTCGTCTGTTGTTTCATCCTGGGAACTGGACGAGGCCGACAAAGACGAGTCAGCGTTGTCACTGGAAGTGTCAGCTGCGTCAGATAATGCTTCACTGATGCTTTCAATGACTTCTTCAACGATCTTCATGTCCTCACTGGAAGTCGAAGAAGATGATGAGGATGATGAAGACAATTGTTCATCTATCTGTTCAACGAGGTCAGATTCGTGAGATGTTTTGCCATTGGACATTCCCTCTGTAAAATCAGAGATTAAATCTTGTTGACTTTCTTGAGCATCTTCCATGTTCTCGTTCATCTCACCAATCATATCACTCATCTTGTCCTTGGACTCTTCTATAGCTTCATTCATCTTCTCATAACCTTCCGCCATCATTTCACCTAGTTCACTTCCGGCATCAGGACCGTCGGATTGGTCCATAGCGTCTTTGAGGTCTGCAATGGTTTCTCCAAAAATGCTTTGAGAATCTGAGTCGGATTCTTGCTTGCTTTCCTGAGTATCTTCTATAGCATCTTCAATGTTGCTGATTGCCTCGGATATAGCTGATTCGTCAGACTGCTCATTCATGTTTTCTAACATTTCTTTAACTTCCTCTCCTGTCTTTTCAACGGTTTCGGATGCTGAACCTCCACCCAGGCTTGATGCGATGTCCTCGACAATGTCCAAAGCGTCACCGTGACTCTCAGCACTAGATGACCCCTGTGAGAGTTCGGTTATATCTTCAGCATTATCATTGCCTTCTGTCATGGCCTCTTTCAGATTCTCACTCGCATTTTCAACAATTTCTTCAATGGTTTCTACGGCCTCTTCTACTCCTTCTGCTATTTCCTCGTCGTCACCTTTCGCTCCTGCGATATTTTCTATACTTTCTTCCACCACTTCTTCAATTGGAGACTCTGCTGTACTTACAACATCAACTTGAGAGTCGTCTCCCCCTGGTACAATCTCCTCCACTATTTCTTTCACCTTTTCTACAGCATCTGCCATTTTGTCTTTCGCATTCTCAATTTTCTCTTGAACGTTTTCAACCATTTCCTTAGCAGGTTCTGTAGGATTGAGCACACCCTCTGCCACGTCATTGACCTGTTCTATCGCGGTGTCTACAGCATCGGAAAGAGCATCTTTGAGGTCGGGCGTGTCTTTATCATCCCCAGTAGGGAGCAGGGGGATCAAAGCAGCTGCATTTAAA
>NC_088373.1:1408127-1420627 GCF_034508935.2 Berghia stephanieae
TGGAGCTTGCATCGGTATTAATCACATGGGTTATAAGGCTATTTTTCACATGTTTTATTATCATCGCTCTGAATACTATTTCTTTCGTTGAAAACGTATTTTTACCATTGGATGAACGAAATAATAATAATAATAATGATAATAATGATAATAATAATAATAATAATAATAATAATAATAATAATAATAATAATAATAATAATAATAATAATACTTTATTGCACCCCAAAAGGGAGATTTGTGGACACAGTAAAATAAATATATAATGGAAATGTGATATATATTTATATATATATATATATATATATATATATATATATATATATATATATATATATATATATATATATATATATATATATATATATATATATAGTTAAGGAGCGGTTTCACAGCCAGAGAAGATATACTTTTGAGACACCAGGGAGTGGGAAATGTATTTCAAATTTCGTTTACGTGCCTGGGTCTGATCCCGAGACCTATGTGTCGAGAGAATATAGGGCTGGACCATAGCCTACGATATTAATTTTGATTTGAGCTTTTATATAGAGAAATATCCACTAAACCTGCTCAAATGGCTTTACAAGTGGTCGATGGCTCATAGCAACACTTAACATGTTGGACGTGACATGACTCCTGTTTGGCGATATTGCAATTTCTTTCGCACAGAGACAACGCTGTTAACGGCCAGGTACTCATTTTATAACTGAGTACGGTGAGAGAATGTGAGTAAAGAGCCTTTTCCGAGGACTCAACAATGCGCCGAGGGAGGCTCGAACCCAGGACCTTCCGATCCGAAAGCGAGTGTCATACCACTAGACAACATCGCCGGACATAGATCACATTACTTCCGGATGGCAATGTTGTAATCTGCTTAGCCAAGCGCGTACTATCTATATAAAAACTACTCTATAGATAGTTCGAAGATGACGTCACTCAGGTCTTTGTTATTGTTTTTTGCCATCCGCGTTTATGAGTAATGCTCACTGAACTGTATTAACAGGACTATAAACGTTCATGGATACACACAGTTTTGTGTGTTGGTCCGTTATACTTCCGGATGGAAATGTTATGAACTTCTTAGCCTAGCGCATACTATCTTTATCTTCAACACGTTTCACAAGATATTCGTGACACATCCTTCAAATTTCAATCTCACATATATCTTATCCTCCTGTTGCTATTCATATAAACTGACCGTGTCGTATGTGTATTTCTAATCGTTTTATATTTTAGAGAAGGGGATGTGAGGACATTCTTTGACGCTATTTTCGGTGTTCATGTTTTGCTTGCTTGTAACCATAGTAAAGTTGATACATACTTTATCTTTGTCAACCTACATACTCGGGGGTTGGGGTGGGGGGGGGGGGGGTTGATGAGGAGGAGAGTAGAAAAAGGCTTCATTACAGTTCCCATGCTGTCATTAAAGTTAATATTATTATTATTATTATTATTATTATTATTATTATTATTATTATTATTATTATTATTATTATTATTATTATTATTATTATTATTATTATCATTATTACTACTACTACTACTACTACTACTACTACTACTACTACTACTACTACTACTACACTACTACTACTACTACTACTACTACCCACTACTACTACTACTACTACTACTACTACTACTACTACTACTACTACTACTACTACTACTACTACTACTACTACTACTACTACTACTACTACTACTACTACTACTACTACTAATACCACACTATTACCATCGCCCCCACAGATTACACAACAATCTACATTCCAACCTAATGTCACTATAACGAAGTGCGAGCTGAAATAGCTGTTACTGTAACATCGTGTTAGAACAGCATGTACAACCGCCCCCCCCCCCCCCCCCCCCCCCACACACACACACACTTCCTTCCTTCAACTGGCAACCCCCGCCGCCCCTCCACCCCCCCCCCTCCCCTCTATTTCAACGGAATCCCGTGACGTAGATGTCTTTGTGACGTATGCCATTCTTCATCTGTTGACGTGTGGCGACCATTAAGATGTATTTAAAACATCTCAGGTCATGTCCACGGAGAGAGACGAGAACGAATGGCTCGTAGCCAATGCCTACCTTCAAAGGTGACCACGGACGTCGGTGTTGGATAGACTAACAGACCTGCCAGCTCGAACCTTTAAAAATTCCTAATTTTTAAGAGATAGAAATCGGATTCAATAATCTGATGTCACGCCGCCCGGCAACGGCGGCCATCTTGGTTCTAAACAAAGAAAATCATTACTTTTTATTCTTCATGCTGGCTAGAACTTTTCATATGTCTTGTGATCAGAATGTGTAAAAGTCAAAACATGATCAAATTTATGGGGGGTTTTTTTCTCTGGATATGCTTTTATGCTCGCCGGGGAAATATTTCATACGGGTGTCCGCCATTGTTCCGATAGTTTAGAGCCAGTGTTTCTAAGTTACCATGCGTCATTAGGAAGGAAGTGACGTTACCACTGCTGTAGAGTATTGTAGTCGCTGTCGTTAACTTTATAGATCAACAATTATTTTATCCTCACAAGGAATAAATAAAGCCTAAAAATCCTTTAATTTATGTAGTTTGGTATTAAACTTAATTTTGAATAAGTTATAATGATTTTGAGGCCTCTCATAAAGCTCTGAAATGAGAGCCAAATGTTCGTAATTTTACGAATTTTTCGTAACACTGGGCAGCTCTGGGTTTGGTATATTTTAACACTCCATGTGTTAGACCAGCATCATGACGTGCGGCACGTTTTGAAATTATTTGTTTTAAATACCAAAAAACAAGCATTTATATAGCGCAATACCCACTGAACGTGGTCTCATAGTTACTTTGTTACTGTTTTTTTTTTGCCATCCGCATTTATGAGTAATTCTCACTAAAGTGTATTAACCAGACTATAAACGATCATGGATACACATAGTTTTGGGTGTTGGTCTGTTAGACACTTCCGGATGGCAATGTTATGAACTTCTTAGCCAAACGCATAATATTATAGATAGTATGCGCTTGGCTTAGAATCTCATAACATTGCCATCCGGAAGTATAACGGACCAACACACAAAATTGTGTGTATCCATAAACGCTTATAGTCAGGTTAATACAGTTCAGTGAGCATTACTCATAAACGCGGATGGCATAAAACAATAACAAAGACTTGAGTGACGTCATCTTCGAACTATCTATAGGACGAGGCACGTCGATCCATGTTAGGCGATAACAATTTTTATTACTACAAAGACAACGCTGTTTACTGTCAGGAGGTACTCATTTTACACCTGAGTACGATGAGAGAATGTGAGTAAAGAGCTTTTTTTAAAGGACACTACTCAACAACAAAAATGACACAAAATATTGTCTATTACAACAATGTTAAACTGGGCCCATAAACCGGTTAGAATGTCAGACCTGTATATATGTATACACGTCGTTTCGACTCAATCAAAACGCTTGCCATCAATGTTAATAGACACTTAGATAACCACGCCTCTCGGACACTTGTCATAATGTAAACAATGACAGTGATTGGTAAACATAGCGAACTACACAGGTTTGACTATCGATGGTATGTGTCTAAGTAAAATACCCACAGTTCTACCGCTTGATCAATAGAACCAATGCAGAAAACTCTGTGTAAACTTAAACATTAAAATCTGATGGAGAAAATCGTATGATAACTAACTACTCACCCATTTGGCGGTATGAAAACAATAACAATGATCAGAGAGAGGTAGAATTCATTCACGTTACTGTTTATAAACAACTAACCATGTTTGTCTGAGCATACTCAGGTGTAAAAAGAGTACCTGGCCGTTAACAGCGTTGTCTCTGTCCCGTCCTCCATGTTAAATGTTGCTGTTGGCCAGTACCCCTTGTAAAACGCTTTGAGTACGTTTTGTCGATTTTGCCCTATATAAAAGCTCAATATATTATATCTGTATCTGTTGTTTCATTTTATCGCCTACCTCAAATTAAAACAAAAGGTTTTTTTTATGATTTGCTTCTCCTGACATCATGGACGGCCGGAAATAATAGAAGGAACAAAATTGACGTTACTCAGCTCTCTGTTATTGGTTTTAGCCAGCCATTTTTGAGTTCTCACTAAATTCTATCAATCAAACGTTCGCTTAAAACATATCTGTTAAGTCTTTAGTAGATGGTATGAGAAACAAGATAGGTCTGTCTGGTTTGTGTTGTGTGTTGTGTGTGTGTGTGTGTGTGTGTGTTTGTGCGTGTGTGTGTGTGTGTGTATTCTTGTGTGTTTGAATGAGTATGTGCCAAAGTAATTTGTAATTTAAGCGCTTAGAGTCTGGTGTCTCGGAGTTATAGCACTATATAGATAGAACGAAGATGACGTCAATCCGGTCTTTGTTATTGTTTTTTGCCATCCGCGTTTATGAGTAATGCTCACTGAACTGTATTAACCAGACTATAAACGTTCATGGATACACACAGTTTTGTGTGTTGGTCCGTTAACCTTCCGGATGGCAATGTTATGAGCTTCTTAGCCAAGCGCATACTATCTATATAAGTTTTCAGCATTATTATTTTCGGTATTAATGGTGAGCTGTACTCACTAGATTGGCCAATGGGATCATTTGTTTCCTTGAGCTCTACTCGCTCACAGCATTACTAATGAATGAAAATATGGCTGCCCTGTCTCTATGGACGCTTGTCGTGAATGTCTATGTGTAACGAAATGCTTCCGTGTAGGCGTCAGTTTACGACAGGATGTACGTCGTCGTAGTATTAGTTGTTGTTGTTATTGTAATCCCTCCGGAACAACCCTTCTTTTGTTGATACAGGTCGTATCAGATCATGCACCTATGGCCCGGAAGTTTGAATTAAACTACATAGTGTGGGTGTTATTGTGAGAAAGGCATCAATCTTGTTTTCTCCGTAAACTTATAAGCAAAGTAGGATCCCTGTATTCTACGGGAGTGACTTTGTTATGGTATGGCTTGATTGATATCTCGTAACTATGGGGCTGACGAATTTATTTATCCTTGATATGAGGATGTCCGGTATCAGGATGGGTTGTTGTTGTCCATGATTATGGAATCTGGGGGAGTTTTAAGGAATTTCAGATGTTTACGGATATGACTAACATCCGGTTGTGTGGGTAGAATTTTGCTTCGTTTGCTTGATTTTTGCCTATAAATGCCAGAGTTTTGAGCAGTTTCTTCAGACCACTCAGCGGAGTCTTTTAGGCTCATTGTCTCAAAAGAGACCAGACAGCGGAGTCTTTTAGGCTCATAGTCTCTAAGCGATAACCACAGCGGAGTCTTTTAGGCTCATTTGTTTAACTCTTGTGTAGAGTTGGATTAAAGTCTTGTGTAGACTTTGTAGTGCTCAAAGTTCGAGCTGAAACACGTTTTGTGTTAACTCTTGTGTAGAGTGTGATTTAAGTCTTGTGTAGACTTTGTGGTGCTCAAAGTTTGAGCTGAATCAAGTTGTGTTATAACTCTTGTGTAGAGTTTGATTAAAGTCTTGTGTAGACTTAATTTGTGATTTCTATAATCTGTTCGGCTCTGGTGAGATTTTGAATAATATGTTGTGATTACAATTATGATTGTGTTTTGATATTAATATCATAATATCACTTTAACTTTTGAGTCTCAATTGATTAATCAGATAATGAAATTAATTGTATAATATATTCTTGTTGTAAAGAAAATAAGCTTTTCTTGCTATAAAGCAATATTATTTCATATCTACAAAGTAAAGCAATATTAATCAACATTAATAAATTGATTGGTTAAAGTAAAATAATATTTACTCATTTAAAGTAAACATATTGAGTGAGTTCGAATATAGATAGAGTTATATTCGTATAATTATCATATTATAACAAAATCATTTTCTTTCTTTAAAGTGAATGAGCCGTTGGAGGCTGGGCTTTAACAAGCCAACTTTAGGCTATACACTCATAGCTTGACCCTAATAGAAACTGAACATTTGCCTGTTTTATAAGTTACCTGTGAAGAACCATTTGCTTATTTTAATATCAGAACATTGAGAAACAATTGATCTGTTTATGAATACTGTGAAACCAGAACAATTTCAAGAAGAGACTAATTAACAATATTAGAACAACCTTACGGTTTTTGTTGAATATCAAGAACACTCTTTTGACTTTCTTCCACACGTCTGGATTGTGTTTAGTTAGCTAGTTAATTATTAGTTGCCTGTATGACTGTGATGGTTGCAACCTATCTGTGAGATTGTCTGATGTGGTAGCGGTTTGGTAAAGTATTGATAATTAATTGATTTAATTATATATTTTCATATCGCTTTCATATCATATTCATCATCACACCATCTCCATCAATTTGTCATCCATCCATTTGATTTCATACTTATTACATCTATCATTTCATCTTTATATCTCATAATATCTTTGTTATATTGTAATAAAATATATCTTCATTTAGCTTCAAAACCTTTATCAACGTATTGTGTTTGGTTATTGATCGATGTCGTAGCTTGAATATAGCACACATAAACATGGTTGCAAACTGCGCTACATAAGCATACGGTTTACGTGCACACTTTGTGACATAATTTGGTGTCAGAAGTGGGATTCTTATTGTTGTGCATTCAAGAGACATCGCGACCAAACAAGTGTTGAGACAGGTTAGGGAGTTGTTTGAAACTTGAGATAGATAATATCTTTGAGCTTAAAGCAAATTGGTATCCATTTAATGGTTATAAGACTGTCATTATACGCAAGGTGTAATACAAGTTATTCTGGTAATTTTCATTTGTTCGGTTCTAAGTTGTCAGTCATCTGACATAGTGATACGGATCACTGACTTAGCGCGTAAGCGGTACTCGCGCTGTAAAGCCTCCATTTTCCCCCCTCTCCCTTTTGTAAGGAACGAAGGTGGTTGTTGGGTTAATTTGATTCCGTGTAGGAATCTGGGTGAAGATATTTTGTTGATTCTAAGAGAGAATCTGGGTGAAGATATTTTGTTGATTCTAAGAGAGAATCTGGGTGAAGATATTTTGTTGATTCTAAGAGAGAATCTGAGTGAAGATATTTTGTTGATTCTAAGAGAGAATCTGGGTGAAGATATTTTGTTGATTCTAAGAGAGAATCTGGGTGAAGATATTTTGTTGATTCTAAGAAAGAATCTGGTGAAGATATTTTGATTCTGAGAAAGAATCTGGGTGAAGATATTTTGTTGATTCTGAGAGAGAATCTGGGTGAAGATATTTTATTGATTCTAAGAAAGAATCTGGGTGAAGATATTTTGTTGATTCTAAGAAAGAATCTGGGTGAGGATGTTTTGTTGATTCTAAGAGAGAATCTTGGTGAAGATATTTTGTTGATTCTAAGGAAGAATCTGGGTGAAGACATTTTGTTGATTCTGTGTAAGAATCTGGGTGAAGATATTTTGTTGATTCTAAGAAAGAATCTGGGTGAAGATATTTTGTTGATTCTGAGAGAGAATCTGGGTGAAGATATTTTGTTGATTCTGAGAGAGAATCTGGGTGAAGACATTTTGTTGATTCTAAGAAAGAATCTGGGTGAAGATATTTTGTTGATTCTGAGAGAGAATCTGGGTGAAGACATTTTGTTGATTCTAAGAAAGAATCTGGGTGAAGATATTTTGTTGATTCTAAGAGAGAATCTGGGTGAAGATATTTTGTTGATTCTAAGAGAGAATCTGGGTGAAGATATTTTGTTGATTCTAAGAAAGAATCTGGGTGAAGATATTTTGTTGATTCTGAGAAAGAATCTGGGTGAAGTTATTTTGTTGATTCTGAGAAAGAATCTGGGTGAAGATAGTTTTTATGATTCCGTGTGGGGAATCTGGGTGAAGCTATTTTGTTGATTCCGTGTGAGGAATCTGGGTGAAGCTATTGTGTTGATTCCGTGTGGGGAATCTGGGTGAAGCGTTGGTTCCGTGTGAGGACCTGTATTAAATCAGTTGTTTTGACTCTAATATACGTCTATATTAAGTCAATGTTTTGATTCTGTGTAGGAATCTGGGTGAAGCGTTGGTTCTGTGTTAGGACCTGTAGTAAATTTGTTTTGATTCTATATTTGAGTCTATATATAGATCAATGTTGAATTCCGTGTAGGAATCGGTATTAATTGCCTGTTTTGAATCTGTTTTGGGATCTATATTGACCGCATATCGTTAATAAGGTTACTTGTAATACCACTTTATTCTACGTGAAAGTAACATTTACGGCAACAGTGTCGATAAACATATTGAAGTTTGTTTATTTGAATTTGAATTGGTTTGATTAATTGTCCTAGAGATGGATGTGGAGGGATTAATTAAACTTGGAGAAAAATTGGAGTTAAGGGGTGAAGATCTCCGTGCTTGGGTGACAGCCCAGTTACAAGAAGATGAAGAGAGAAAAGAGAAGGAGAGAGAACGTGCCAAAGAAGAGGAGGAGATAAGCAGAGCACGAGCTCAAAGGCAAGAAGCTCTGATGGAGAAAGAGCTTGAACTGCTTAGGTTAAAGTCGGAGTGTCAGGCTTCCTCCAACAACGACAGTATGACAAGTGACATTCGATCATTTACTCATGCTCCCACTGTTAAGAGTCCTCGACTTCCATGTTTTGACGAAAACAAGGATCATGAACCACCGAAATGCATGACACACGGCAAGGTGGAGTTGAAGTGTGGATGTGTGATGCCGATGTTGTCTGTTGAAGGAAGGGACAACCATGAGCCCAAATAATTGTCGAGATCGATGTGATCTTGAGGCATTTCGATGATCTAACTAAATGTTGTACCAAATTTAGTCTTAGGGGGGAGATATGTAACGAAATGCTTCCGTGTAGGCGTCAGTTTACGACAGGATGTACGTCGTCGTAGTATTAGTTGTTGTTGTTATTGTAATCCCTCCGGAACAACCCTTCTTTTGTTGATACAGGTCGTATCAGATCATGCACCTATGGCCCGGAAGTTTGAATTAAACTACATAGTGTGGGTGTTATTGTGAGAAAGGCATCAATCTTGTTTTCTCCGTAAACTTATAAGCAAAGTAGGATCCCTGTATTCTACGGGAGTGACTTTGTTATGGTATGGCTTGATTGATATCTCGTAACTATGGGGCTGACGAATTTATTTATCCTTGATATGAGGATGTCCGGTATCAGATGGTGTTGTTGTTGTCCATGATTATGGAATCTGGGGGAGTTTTAAGGAATTTCAGATGTTTACGGATATGACTAACATCCGGTTGTGTGGGTAGAATTTTGCTTCGTTTGCTTGATTTTTGCCTATAAATGCCAGAGTTTTGAGCAGTTTCTTCAGACCACTCAGCGGAGTCTTTTAGGCTCATTGTCTCAAAAGAGACCAGACAGCGGAGTCTTTTAGGCTCATAGTCTCTAAGCGATAACCACAGCGGAGTCTTTTAGGCTCATTTGTTTAACTCTTGTGTAGAGTTGGATTAAAGTCTTGTGTAGACTTTGTAGTGCTCAAAGTTCGAGCTGAAACACGTTTTGTGTTAACTCTTGTGTAGAGTGTGATTTAAGTCTTGTGTAGACTTTGTGGTGCTCAAAGTTTGAGCTGAATCAAGTTGTGTTATAACTCTTGTGTAGAGTTTGATTAAAGTCTTGTGTAGACTTAATTTGTGATTTCTATAATCTGTTCGGCTCTGGTGAGATTTTGAATAATATGTTGTGATTACAATTATGATTGTGTTTTGATATTAATATCATAATATCACTTTAACTTTTGAGTCTCAATTGATTAATCAGATAATGAAATTAATTGTATAATATATTCTTGTTGTAAAGAAAATAAGCTTTTCTTGCTATAAAGCAATATTATTTCATATCTACAAAGTAAAGCAATATTAATCAACATTAATAAATTGATTGGTTAAAGTAAAATAATATTTACTCATTTAAAGTAAACATATTGAGTGAGTTCGAATATAGATAGAGTTATATTCGTATAATTATCATATTATAACAAAATCATTTTCTTTCTTTAAAGTGAATGAGCCGTTGGAGGCTGGGCTTTAACAAGCCAACTTTAGGCTATACACTCATAGCTTGACCCTAATAGAAACTGAACATTTGCCTGTTTTATAAGTTACCTGTGAAGAACCATTTGCTTATTTTAATATCAGAACATTGAGAAACAATTGATCTGTTTATGAATACTGTGAAACCAGAACAATTTCAAGAAGAGACTAATTAACAATATTAGAACAACCTTACGGTTTTTGTTGAATATCAAGAACACTCTTTTGACTTTCTTCCACACGTCTGGATTGTGTTTAGTTAGCTAGTTAATTATTAGTTGCCTGTATGACTGTGATGGTTGCAACCTATCTGTGAGATTGTCTGATGTGGTAGCGGTTTGGTAAAGTATTGATAATTAATTGATTTAATTATATATTTTCATATCGCTTTCATATCATATTCATCATCACACCATCTCCATCAATTTGTCATCCATCCATTTGATTTCATACTTATTACATCTATCATTTCATCTTCATATCTCATAATATCTTTGTTATATTGTAATAAAATATATCTTCATTTAGCTTCAAAACCTTTATCAACGTATTGTGTTTGGTTATTGATCGGTGTCGTAGCTTGAATATAGCACACATAAACATGGTTGCAAACTGCGCTACATAAGCATACGGTTTACGTGCGCACTTTGTGACACTATGTGTGTGTTACTTCGAGTGTGTCAGTCTGTTTAATGTGTTTCCATAAATTTCTCTCCAGTGCAAGTGTTCTTCGCTTTTGAATGTCATCATGTGTTTTAAGGTGCTGAGGCAATTGGATGTTTCCTTGTGTTGATGAAATCAGTTCTTCGGTTGTTGTTTCTAAATGTATTTGATATTTCTTGAGATCTTGATTCAATGTTGTTGGAAGTGAAGTTGGTGTACGTCCCCTGTGTTTGGCTGCGTGTTTAAAGTCATCATTCGTCGTCAACTTTAATCAACGGTGCATGAACCTGGAAAGGCCATCAAAATACAAGCCGTTGTGTCAGGCTAGAAGATTCTCGTCTGTTTTGGATTCCCTCACGAGGAAGCAGAAGCTGAAACAGCGTTGTAGACTGAAACACAAAAGAGGCGAGAGCATTGATGTGATTCGCGCGGCAGGGCTTCCGTAGTTTCACAACACGCCTAAAGAGGGCATTTGTTTGTTGTTGTTTTTTAAATTATTACCCGAACCCCCAACCCCTCAACCTAAAGATACTATAGATAGTATGCGCTTGGCTAAGAAGCTCATAACATTGCCATCCGGAAGAATAACCGACCAACACACAAAACTGTGTGAATCCATGAACGTTTATAGTCGGGTTAATAAAGTTCAGTGAGCATTACTCATAAACGCGGATGGCAAAAAAAAACACATCAACAATGACCGGAATATCGTCATCTTCGAACCATCTTTCACTTGAAAGTGTTTGCCACCACTTGCAATATCGAAACTGAAGGGAAACACACAAAGTAATAATGGCGTCGGCCGGAGTCGTCAACGACAACCCACTCAGCAAATTGTTTTTGAAATTTTAAATATCACAGCACACCACTGATAAAAATCAAATTTATCTTAAATTGAATAATAATATCGTAGTTTTCAGGGGAAATAACACAGTAGACATTATTCGGTGAATACGGTTATCACAAGTTATGTCCCTTGGTTGTGTCAAAGAGTGAAAACTATTAAGAAGACAGCACACTTGTAAACATCAATTGGATTCAATAGTCCGATGTCACGTCGCCCAGCAACGGCTGCCATAGTGCTTCTGAACAAAGAAAATCTGTACTTTTCATTCTTCATGCTGGCTAGAACTTTTCATATGTCTTGTGTTCAGAATGTGTAAAAGTCAAAACATGATCAGATTTGTAATGGTTTTTTTTCCCCTCTGGATACGTTTTTATGCTCGTCGGAGAAATATTTCATAAGGGCGTCCGCCATTGTTCCAATAGTTTAGTGCCAGTGACGTCACGACTGTTGAAGGCTATTATGTCCCTTGGTTGTGTCAGAGTGAACACTATTGAGAAGACATATTTTATTTAATTAAATGTCTTTATATTAGTTTTCACGTTGGAGCTGAAAATTCGTAGGATAATAAAGACGAGTAAGGTATTTGTCTGATTACAGTAAACTGTTTTATGTCATAGTAGCTAAATTGCACAAACCTCTCCCTCCTCCACTCCCCCTACTCCCCCCCCCCCCCCCCCCCAAATAAAAAAAAATTAATATGTATATATATATATATATATATATATATATATATATATAATAGGCTTTGTTCTATAAATAAACCAGTTTATGTGTATTCTTTTTCTTGATATGAACGTCTTAAGCGTGTTTTGTGTATGACCTGTTATTGTTGTTTTGATGTTTGTATTGAAAAGGCACCTAGAGCTGTTTATATATGGTATCATCATCATCATCATCATCATCATCATCATCATCATCATCATCATCATCATCATTATTATTATTATTATTATTATTATTATTATTATTATTATTATTATTATTATT
>NC_088373.1:1423127-1425627 GCF_034508935.2 Berghia stephanieae
ATTGCCGGCTGCTCTGTATGGCCTTGAGCAAGTCAACTCGCCCTAGCTCAATTTGAGGGGCTGCACTGCGGTTAACGCCTGGGTTATTTCAGTCTTCCCTTGGAATCGACCATAGAGACAAATTTCCACTCTGGGATGAATAAAGGGAATTTTATTTTATTATGTGCATGGAGCCGGGGTTTATCCCGGTTTCTATGGCGTGAACCGGACAATAGCAATTGCTTGCTCCCCGTTGGATGGATAGTACGCTAGTCTATCGCAAAGTACTTTCCACCAGATCTAACAGACTCAGCTACCCAATCACTGCTGGGTGGACAGAGGGTCAGAAAAAATGTCGACTGTACCCGGGATGGATCTCGGTCCCTTTGATTGTGAAGCGAGTGCTCTACCAACTGAGCTAACGAGAGAGATGGTTTACAGGGGAAAAAATCATATCTGTATAAGAATAAAATAAACTAAAAATCTAACTTTTTTTAAAGTTGAGCTTTTATATAGCGTAATATCTATCTATCGCTTTTATATAGCGCAATATCACCTAAAAGTCTCATCCAGACACAAGCACAGGTCCCCACTAAGATGAATGCACTCAAATGTTTTACAAATCATATTACAGTGTATAACAGATAGATGATTTACAAGAAAGACATATCATCTCCCAACACTACCTATACATTTGACTGTTTCCCTCTCAGTCAGGGTATCCGGCCAGGGCCAGGACAAAACCAAGTAATCGCATCCCAAGTCAAAGACAGAAAGCATGTTGGAAAACACATATAGGGGGATAGAAGAGACTCGGTAAGTGCCTTCATGCCCACTATGGGAGGTCAGGAACCCCACCCAGCTGCCCACTATGGGAGGTCAGGAACCCCATCCAGCTGCCCACCATGGGAGGTCAGGAACCCCACCCAGCTGCCCACTATGGGAGGTCAAGAACCCCACCCAGCTGCCCACCATGGGAGGTCAGGAACCCCACCCAGCTGCCCACTATGGGAGGTCAGGAACCCCACCCAGCTGCCCACCGTGGGAGATCAAAACCCCACCCAGCTGCCCACTATGGGAGGTCAGGAACCCCACCCAGCTGCCCACCGTGGGAGGTCAGGAACCCCACCCAGATGCCCAGCATGGGAGGTCAGGAACCCCACCCAGCTGCCCAGCATGGGAGGTCAGGAACCCCATCCAGCTGCCCAATATGGGAGGTCAAGAACTCCGACCCAGGATGCTTACAATTCATTACTTATCGTTATAAATTGAATCAGAAAGGTACGGGAAGGATTGAGAATGAGGAAGGGGGAGAGGTTAGAGAGAATGAAAAGCAGGGAAAATGGAAATGGAGGGGGGGGGGGACATACTGACACGGACGAGGATAAGGAAATGATGCATTTTTATTGGTTGTATTGCTTGTGATCCAGCGGTTGTCTTTCATAATAATAATAATAAAAAATTAATAATAATAATAATAATAATAATAATAATAATAATAATAATAATAATAATAATAATAATAATAATAATAATAATAATAATAATAATAATAATAATAATAATAATAATAATATTTACATTGAATGATAACATTTATGATAATCGTATATGAATCATAGCGAGTATGCATGGGCATGATATAAATAGACGTTAGAAATAATATTGAGTGTGGATATTCGTGATAAATCTATAATTAGAACTAAAACAATATCTATGAAATGAATGGATAAAAAACGACAAAAGCGAAAATTGATCTCATTATGCTGGCTTGGAGAGATGGATAGATAGATTTGATTAGATAGATAGAATCTAGACAGGTAGGATGGTAGGTAGATAGACGGGCAAATAGATATGTAGGTAGGGAGAGAGAGAGAGAGAGAGAGAGAGAGAGAGAGAGAGAGAGAGAGAGAGAGAGAGACGAGAGAGAGAGAGAGAGAGAAAGAGAGAGAGGGGGGGAAGAGAGGGGAGGAAGGTTTTAAAATGGCTTAAAGGCAACCAAGAAAACGTAAGACAAGGTGACTAGGCCGTGTATAAAACAGATGGAGAGAAGGAAGAGGAGGTGATAGAGGGGAGAGAGAGAGAGAGATAAAGATAGAGCGATAGAGAGGGATGGGAGAGGGGGAGGGAGAGAGAGGAGGAGGGGGAGAAGGAGGTGAGAGAGAGAGAGAGAGAGAGAGAGAGAGAGAGAGAGAGAGAGAGAGAGATCTGTCCGAGACGACCTGGTAGTTCCCATCTTGTCCACAAGAACAGAAACCCAGTCTAAAGAGACACAATGACAATGCTATTCAAAATCCCCACTAAATCCTTCAGTTCATCTCACAATAATAATAATAATAATAATAATAATAATAATAATAATAATAATAATAATAATAATAATAATAATAATAATAATAATAATAATAATAATAATAATAATAATAATAACAGATAAACAAAATATGAATAAATAAATGTTTCATTCACCTCGACAGCTATCATGAAATTATTTTGTGTAATATCGAACAGTATCTTCCAT
>NC_088373.1:1430627-1445627 GCF_034508935.2 Berghia stephanieae
ATTCCAGTTTGTTCAGGAGTATTTCAATAAGACAATCGAAGTAAAAAGCAAGTGAAATTTATCCCACGTCCCCAGAAGCTGTGGAAAATTTACTTCTCACGGAGAAAATATTTTACTTAAAATTTCCCAATAAATGGACTACAACATAAAAAAATAAAATATATATTATATATGCACATAAAAATACGAGAAAAAATAAAAATCAGATTCTATCCGGAAATACACACGAGACTGTTTCCCTATCGGAGATGAATACCAGTTACCATCCCGCCAAATAATAATATTGTAAAAATATACTCCAGGATACACAGCACGACAAAAACGAAAAGGTTAAAAGACGAAACAGGAAGGGTTTCCTCCCGTGACCGGCTGCAGCTCAGAGGCCGCCATGAACGCGACACCTTTGACTTAATCATATTATTTATATTTATTTATATTTATATACACAAAACTGTGAAATATCAATGGCTGTTGAATGAACGTTTTGAATTTGAATAAAACACACTAGATAGATTTACCCACAATTCGTGATTATATTGAAAATTATTTTAACAATTAGAAAATAGTTTTTTTTTGTCATTCTGTGATTCTCGTTTTAGTTAGGTTTGCATTTTGGATATTTACATTGGGATGAAAAACAACAACAACAACAAAGACGATGATGACAACAATAAACACAGTTCCATGTTGACCAGGCTTGGCGTGATCAACGAAATGTGACCCATCGTCTCAAAACGGTATTATGTCGGAACGAACCAGATGCTTAACAGCCGGATTAAATGTTAAAACTGGTCAAAAATATAAATTGTTGACATTAGCACCCTAGAATATGGTATCCATTCTCCTCAATAAAACAAACAAACTCAACACAAGTCTGATATTTCTGATTATAAATTCAATTTTCAACATCTTAACCTACCGTTTTGAGGCGAAGGGTCACAAATAATCAAGACAAGTATAATAGTCACCATTACTTCACACACGTATCTGACTAATAAATGTCTTCATTGACCTTGTCCAGGCAAAGCAGCTCACAGTAAACGCGACATACAAACTATGTATCCCCTATATCTTCGTGAGCAGTGGAAGGAAATGACACGGATGATTAGAGAGGCAGCCGAGGCGTCCCGATCGGATACAATATGATTAGGAAGCGAAAGGCCTTAAGTCAGTAAATAAGTCATATCTTCAATATGAACGTTTTCATCGAGTCTGGTATAAAACATAATATTTCCTATATCTATAAATTTGGTTGTATCGTTGTTGTCACAAAGTCTGGACTATCAAGCCACGGATTCAAATAGAAACCAACAGAAGACAATTAAAATTATTAACTCACTCAACCCAAACACCGACTAGTATATCCGTAGTTTACCCGGATTACTTTTACCCAATGTCTATTTATTTCATTTTTCTGAGACAAATTATAGGAGCAGTATCATTTTTAGTAGTATTTGCATGTGAATGATAGTTGAATAAAACTATATATGTAGGCTACATGCTCAGTTTTAATACATTTCTTCCAATTTTGAAAAATAGCAAAAATCTCTTAGGATTGAGTGAGTTAAAAAAAAAAACTTGAATTTTCTTTATTCATCCCATTGTGGAAATTTGTCTTTAGGATCTATTCCAAGGGGAAGACTGGAATAACAGCCGCAGTGCAATGCCACAAACTGAGCTACGTCGAGGTGACTTAATTGCTCATGGCCATGCATACAACACCAGCGGGTATTTGAACTCGGTACCTTTCGGCTACGAAGCAAAGACCGTAGGTACCACTAAGCCACGTTGCACTCTTAATCTTAATTCAAGAAAGAAGTCTATCTATCTATCTACCATTTGTGTCAACAAACAGAATGTAAACAAACAAATTGAGACCTAGATATATCAGTATCATTTCATTGTTTCAATTAAAATTCATAACAAGTTGTATGTTTCTAAATTAGCAACAAATCAACACAGAGTTTCTGCATCTTCATCATTTCGAACTCTTCATAATCTTCTGGCTTAACAAGTCTTATAAAGGGATATGATTTTTCATACAAACTTGTCCGTATTTCCATTTTAATATTTTGTTTTAAATTAAACATTTTTTAATTTAAAAAATACAGCTTTTATCTAGCGCAATATCCACTAAATGTGCTCAAAGCGCTTTACAAAAGGGTCCCGGACCAACAGCAACACGAAACATGTAGAACGAGACTATTCGATTTTGCTTTGGTTCCATTTGTTTCCTGGTTTTCTTTTTGTTGGGGGGGGGGGGGGGGGGGGGGGGGATTTGCACTTACAAGATTGAGAGAAAGAGGGTCTAGTTATTACAAACAGGGCTTCCAAGAACAATCGATCTATCTATCAACGTGACGTGGTGTTTAAAATTTGAGTCTTAACTAACTGGTGTCGCATCCAGACACTAGCACCATTTCCCCGTGATCCAAATATAATCAACACAGAGTAACACATTGCCTAAATATTACTTTCAATTTCAAAACATATCAGCATAGGTATAATAAGTCGGCTAGAGAACACAGCTTTAAGATTCGACACACATAAAGATGTCAATTATAAATCAACAATACCATCATCCTACGCGAATAAAGATGTCAATTATAAATCAACAATACCATCATCCAACGCGAATAAAGATGTCAATTATATTATAAATCAACATTATCATCATCCTACGCGAATAAAGATGTCAATTATAAATCGACAATACCATCATCCTACGCGAATAGAGATGTCAATTATAGATCAAAATTTCCATATGTCAGACATATAGATATGTCAAGTGTAGATGAAAATTTTTTCCCAAACAAATACAGATGTCAACTATAATTCTAAAAAGTTCATTTGACACAAATAAAGATGTCAATTATAAATCAACACTTCCATCTCCTACGAATAAAGATGTTGATTAAAGATCAAAACTTACATCATAAATCATAATTTCCACTGACCTGACACGCCCAGAAATGTTAATTAAAGATCAAAACTTCCATTGGACTCGCATAAAGATGTCCATTATAAATCATAATTTCCACTGACACGCATAGAAATGTAAATTATAGATCTTAAAAAATTCATTCTGGAACACATAAACATGTCACGCATAAATCGGCAACATGTCACGCAAAAATCGGCAACATGTCACGCATAAATCGGCAACATGTCACGCATCATAAATCGGCAACATATCATGCATAAATCGGCACTTCCATCTAAAACAGCTAGGAGGTATAGATTATGTGAATTGTAGGCCAAAACGTCATCCCACTTACACACACAAAGACACCAACCAGTTTTAGATCATCCCTTCCGTCCAACAACACACGCATTAACATGTCATTATAAAGTGTAACACTCCACCCATACGTACTGATATAAATATATATATATATATATATATTATATATATATATATATATATATATATATATATATATATAATTTATAGCACCCATTGAAATTAAACGATGACAAAAATGAAGAAGAAAGAAAAAGAATACACACAACATTCATATTATTAATTATGGCAAGCCTAGTGTCTAAACGCGGTCCGACTAAAATCCGTCCGGAGCCGTCCGGCGTAATTTGAGGAGCTTTCGGAAGGCGGAAGACTTCTGGAAAGGTTCGTACAGGTCTGAGGGCCTCCGAATGTTTTAGATGACCTCCGTACGGCAATGAGTCGGACCCTATAAATGGTCATTATCGTTGTTTTAGCTTTGTGATTGTGACGGTCTGTTTTGCTTTGTTTTGTTTTGCTTTTTTCTTCTTTTTTTCCACTATCTAACTGCCAGTCCATTTTCAAAAAAAACAAACAAAAAAACAAACAATTCAAAACACAACAAACCAATGGCCCCCCCCCCCCCTCTCTATCTTTCATTTTATCTTCTTTTGTTTGGTATAGATAGAACGAAGATGATGACACTCAGGTCTTTGTTATTGTTTTTGTTTTTTTTGCCATCCACATATATGAGTGGCCTACTTATCACTAAACTGTATTAACCAGACTGTAAAAGTTCATGGTTACACATATTTTTGTGTGTTGGTCCGTCATACTTCCGGATGGCAATAATAATAAATAACGATAACATTAACGTGCTATATCAATGATATTAAACACACCGTTCAACACACACACAATTAATTTGACAAATCACTAGTGTGTTCTACACATCTACGACAGTCAACACACGTTCCTATATTATCATAAAACACAGGAAAGCGATCGCTACGCCACAATAGGCTTCATCAACACCATTCATAAATTGAAAGAATCCATCATTGCAATATCCTAATATTGTCAATACATCCCATTAAATTTCATCAATATTTTTACTTCGATTTCATTAGTCAGGCTCTCTCTCTCTCTCTCTCTCTCTCTCTCTCTCTCTCTCTCTCTCTCTCTCCCTCTATTCATCTCTCTCTACTCTCTCTCTTTCTCTCTCTCTCTCTCTCTGTCTGTCTCTCTCCACACACACACACACACACACACACACACACACACACGCACACACGCACACATCAATAGTATTGATATCATAAAGAACATCGCTTTGCATGGTAATAAAAAAATCATTAATTAAATGTTTATTTTTTTACATGACAGAAAAAAAAGAGTATTTGTTGTTGTTTTGTTTTTTTATTCATGCGACAACGTCATCAACACCAGCTAAATCCTTTATCAACGAATTCATGTTTTAATATCACAAGAGGCTTTCTATACAGAAATCATAGCATCAATATAAATATTAAAATTAAACAGACAATAGATCATATTTATATAGAAATTTATGAAATATAAAAATGGGATAATCGTAGCAATGATGATGATGATGACGACGATGAAGGTGATATATATCGTCGTCGTCATCATCATCAATATCATCACCATCTAATTTACATACTTTTTTTTATCTAAGTTTATTTCACCAGTCAATTATTGGCATTTTTCATTCTCAAATCCAGTCCATTACAAAAACATAATCTAATATAAAACAGCATAAATGTACAATCATGTACATAATAATAATAATAATATAAACAAGTATATAAAATTTAAAAATAATAATAAATATACAATATTATCATCGTTTTCAAAACACATTTAACTGTGTATGATTAACAATTATTAAACTACAAGCACCAACTCACTCGCAACAACTCTACCCATTAAAACCATCACAAGTCGTGTTATCATGAGATAGGAACGTACATTTGGTAGTAACACCCTGTATAGACGAAGCTTATCAGGAACCAAGTTCTTATACTTCTTGCCACACTGTGAGAAAACCCACTGATTGAGGAACACTTATTCCTATTTTTTTTTTTTTTTGCGACACCCTGTGACAAAATTCACTGTCTGGAGAACAAATGTTCTTACATTTTTGCTCACCCTATGAGAAAAAACCCTGTTTACGAAACACTTGTTCCTATATTTTTTTTTGCTACACCCTATGACAAAACCCACTGTCTGGAGAACACTTGTGCTTACATTTTTGCTACACCCTATGACCAAACCCACTGTCTGGAGAACACTTTTTCTTACATTTTTGCTACACCCTATGACAAAACCCACTGTCTGGAGAACACTTTTTCTTACATTTTTGCTACACCCTATGACAAAACCCACTGTCTGGAGAACACTTGTTCTTACATTTTTGCTACACCCTATGACCAAACCCACTGTCTGGAGAACACTTTTTCTTACATTTTTGCTACACCCTATGACCAAACCCACTGTCTGGAGAACACTTTTTCTTACATTTTTGCTACACCCTATGACCAAACCCACTGTCTGGAGAACACTTGTTCTTACATTTTTGCTACACCCTATGACAAAACCCACTGTCTGGAGAACACTTGTTCTTACATTTTTGCTACACCCTATGACAAAACCCACTGTTTGAGGAAAACACTTGTTCCTATATTATTTGCTAAACCATTCATTGTAAAGTGCTTTTGAGCACGTTTAGTGGATATTGTGCTATATAAAAGCTCACAGAGTTTCACCATCATCTTCTGGATCTCTGGATTGAGACAATAGACTTGTACTTGGCCGGCAACACATACAAAGAACAAAGGGCGATCCCCCCCAAAAAAACAGCTTGAGGGTGAAAAAGGATTCATTCAACACGAATCCGAATCTTCTTCTTCCTCCACGAATCCAGGGAAAGTGTGTGTATTTTATACAACACGCCACGACAACGTAATCAAAAACTTGATGGCGTGGCGTGCCGTGGCGTGGCGTGGTGTGGCGTCTCTTGTTTCCTGTCTGTTTGCGGCATCAAATGGACACAGACTTGGGGGGAACTTGTGACGGTTGGGATGGTGCAATAATACCCATCACGTGGCGAAAGTATCGGGGTGTAAATAGTAAATAGTTGACGCTGGTGTTTTTCTAGGATTTCACACTATAGGGATCTGAAAGCCAAAGAAATAAAGGGTAGAAAGTCAGAACAGTGGATGACTCAATCACGTTTGAGGCAAAACTCAAAACAGAAAAAAAAAAAACCCAACAAAAAAAAAAAACAAAAAAAACAACAACAAACAAAACAAAAAAAGCAAAATCAAAAATGATAAAGACATCAATTTTTTAAAATACAGGATTTATATAGCGCAATGTCCACTAAATGTGCTCAGAGCGCTTTACAAGGGGTCCAAATCCAATATTAACTCTTATCATGTATGACGAGATATGACGCCTGTTAGGCGATATTACATTTTTGTTTTATCCAACAGTGTCAACGCTGGTAACGGTCAGATGCTCGTTTTACACCTGTGAGAAAATGTGATTAAAGAGCCTGTGCCAAGGACGACTATTCGTCGCTCAAATTGGGTCTCGAACCCTGGACCTTCCAATCCGAAGGCGAGAGTCATACCACTAGACCAAATGGGGAGGACAAAAATGGGTTAAACAAATAGTCGAAATGGATGAATGGATGAACAATTTAAATCCAGGTTGTGTGGCTATGTGGCCTTGTGGTATGGCACTCGCTTTCGGATCGGAGGGTCCTGGGTTCGAGCCTCGCTCCACGCATAGTTGAGTGCTTTGGAAAAGGCTATTTTACCAACAATATCTCACCGTACTCAGATGTAAAATGAGTACCTGGCCGTTACAGCGTTGTCTCTGTCACAAACAAAATGTGTAATATCGCCTAACAGGCGTCATGTTTCGTTCTACATGTTACGTGTTGCTGTTTGTCATGGACCCTTAGTAAAACGTTTTGAGCACATTTAGTGGATTTTGCGCTGTAACGTTTGGTAAAAGGGTTGGTTCAGAAATCCATCATTTCATTCAGGATTACCATCAACAAAGGATACATGGATAAAAAAAACATTGACGGAATAGAAATGAATGGAGACGTGTAAGGAATGGTAAATAGACTGATGAATAAAGATCAATAAAGAACAAATGGATGGACTTTAACAAATTAATACTATACAACATTTTTTTAAAAGAAGAAGAAGAAACAAAAGCAGTAGTTAATTTACGGTACATCTATGCATGTATGTATGTATGTGTATATATAAATATATATATATATATATATATATATATATATATATACATATATGTATATATGTGTATATATATATATACATATATGTATATATGTGTATATATATACATATATATATATATATATTATATATATATATATATATTGTGTGTGTGTGTGTGTGTGTGTGTGTGTCCAAACTACCTGCATAGTGCAAAGTAATGAAACTTATCCCTTGTGTAATATCATTTTTACATTGAGTAATGACACACTAGGTGCATGATGCCTATATATCCGTAGTGTAATGGAACCCCAGGTGCATAATGCCCCAGCTATCCATAATGTAATGACACCCTAGGTGCATGATGCCTAGATATCCGTAGTATAATGACACCCTAGGTGCATGATGCCTAGATATCAGTAGTGTAACGACACCTATTGATCGTTTAGTGACAACCCACCAGCATGATGCAAAGCTATATTTAAGTGTAATGACACCTATCCATTGTGTAATGTCACGCATATATTGTTTAATGACACCCTATGTGCACAATGCCCAGCTACCCGTTGTATAATGACACCCTAGGTACACAATGCCCAGCTATCCATGTTATAATGACACCCTCGGTGCATGATGTCCAGCTATCCATGTTATGACACCCTCGGTGCATGATGTCCAGCTATCCGTAGTATAATGACACCCTAGGTGCACAAAATGCCCAGCTATCCATTGTATAATGACACCCTATGTGCATAATGCCCAACTATCCACAGTATAATGACACCCTATGTGCATAATGCCAACTATCCACAGTATAATGACACCCTATGTGCACAAAATGCCCAGCTATCCATAGTATAATGACACTCAAGGTGCACAAAATGCCCAGCGATCCATAGTACAATGACGCCCTATGTGCACAAAATGCCCAGCTATCCACAGTATAATGACACCCTATGTGCACAAAATCCCCAGCTATCCATAGTATAATGACACCCTAGGTGCACATAATGCCCAGCTATCCACAGTATAATGACACCCTATGTGCATAATGCCCAGCTATCCTTAGTATAACGACACCCTAGGTGCACAATGCCCAGCTATCCATTATATAATGACACCCTAGGTGCACAAAATGCCCAGCTATCCATAGTATAATGAACCCTGGGTGCATGATGCCCAGCTATCCACAGTATAATGACACCCTAGGTGCACAATGCCCAACTATCCATTATATAATGACACCCTAGGTGCACATAATGCCCAGCTATCCATAGTATAATGAACCCTAGGTGCATGATGCCCAGCTATCCATAGTATAATGACACCCTAGGTGCACAAAATGCCCAGCTATCCATAGTATAATGAACCCTAGGTGCATGATGCCCAGCTATCCACAGTATAATGACACCCTATGTGCATAATGTCCAGCTTTCCTTAGTATAACGACACCCTAGGTGCAAATAAGAACCAAAAAAGGTCAAAAGACATGTAAAGGCTTGGTTATGAAGCAAGAGGATGTGAAAATAAAGCGAAGCAGGGCTGCATTGTCGGCATACTTACGTCAGACACAGCAGGAGGTTGCGTAGGGTGAATGGTGGGATTGGTTTGTGCTCCAAATGTGGACGATGGGGGACGTGGATGGAAATAGGGAGCTGGGGAGGAGGTATATACGGGGCCGGGGTCAAGGTCGGGGACGGGGACGGGGTCAAGGACGTGGTGGTTCGATGACGTGTTAGGATTCGGGGATGAAATTGAACGGTTGAAAGATTTGGATGAAATGTAGGGATTGGGGTGGGGGGATTGGGAGGTCGTCGCGGGCATGGGATATCCCCCACTAGCCGTGGATCTCAGCGTTCCGTTGTGGCCTCGATGTTTGTAAGGGGGGTCGGAGGTCACATTGTTGATGCTGTCGTTGAAGTTTGAGAAATGGCTGCTGTTGTTGTTGGTGGTGGTGTAGCTGTTGGGGTGGTTGTAGTTGTGGTGGAGGGGGAGGGTAGGGTAATAAGGGCGATGGTAGGCGGGTAAATCCATTTCTATAGCATGAAGATTGGACGGGGGAAAGGGAGAGGGGTAGGGGGGAGGAGATGGGTAAGAGAAAGAGAGAGAAGCGTTTGTTTTGATGCGATAGAAATAAGCAAACGACAATGCAAGTTAATGACTCATTCTATTCCAGTGAATTGATGCTATGCGCTTAGGTAATTTATATGAGGCTCTGCAATTTTTTTTTAATTCCTGGAATGGAATGAGTCAATATCAGCAAAAGCCAAAAAAAAAGTTTAAAATATTTCAAAGTCGAAAGGCTTTTCACACCAAACGTCCATCACCAAGTAAAACAGAGGAAGTGAAAATTCATTTCCTGTCTGTTTTAACGGTATAGTTTGATGGTCAAAGGGATAAATTTAACAAAACGATAAAAATCAACACGTACTTCTTTAACAGGTCTGGTAAGCCAATTTCTTTTGGCCTCAAATCGTATTATTGTAAATACTTTCAAACCAACGTGAAACATTATTCAAGAAAAACAACGTTGAATCAAGTTTTATTTATTGTGTTGGGATATCAGACCTACAAATGTGTACACGTTGATTAAACAAGATAGTGCCAGTTAGTACTTAAAGCAAAAGCATTTCTAAAAAAATAGTATGCTTGAGACACGAAAAAAAAAAATAAAAAAAAAAAACATAAATTTGTATTGCGCATGACTTGGACAAAGCATTGAAAGATTAACAGCGACTATGGGTATGAGCAAGCCATGAGGTAGTAAGAGTGACGTCATAAAGTGTGGTGCAGCAGTGGTGTTAGTTAAAAGTAGAAAATACAGTCAAACCTGTTACAAAGGAATTCATTTGGTTTCTCGCTCGGACACCCCCCCCCCTCCCCTCCTTTTTTTTCCTTTCTCACTTCCAACTTCAAGAAAGCTAAGTCAATCGGGGAAACTTTGCCTCAAATTTGGAGCATTTTGAATAATCTCAGCTCTGTTGGATTTATTGGAGGCGTTAACTCACTCAACCCTAACACCAACTATATCCGTAGTTTACCCAGGTTACTTTTACCCCATGCCTATTTAATTACATTTTTATGAGACAAATTATTGGCGTAGTATCAAAGCTAATGTTTTATAGTGTATGCATGTTGATGATAGTTGAATAAAACTATATATATATATATATATAGTACATGCTCAATTTTAATCCGTTTTTTTCCAATTTTGAAAAAGTAGCAAAAATCTCTAGGATTGAGTGAGTTAATCTTGTATAACATCAGAAAACTGCCCAATACCAAATAGTGTAATTTCCATTGTGGATTAAACAAAAGTTGATCTCATCTTTTTTAATGTTGTTCCGTTTTGAAATGTGCTCTGAATCAGGTCTGACTGTATTTTCTATAGGCAACGAGTGACAAGGTGGGTAAAGCAGAATGTCAGGAAATAGGAGACTGTTTGGTCAATCTGCAGGTCCAGGACAATCAATTAACGCCCTGGGATAGAATACTTGTATAACACCAACACGAACACGTCAATCATTGTCACGTCATAAGGAGGTCAGATTGCAAAATGATTGACGCTATGTATTACAATGAATGACGCTATGTGTATCAATGATTGACATTATATTTATCAATGATTGACGCTATGTGTTACAATGAATGACGCAATGTGTATCAACGATTGACAGTATATTTATCAATGATTGACGCTATGTGTTACAATGAATGACGAAATGTGTTTCAATGATTGACGCTATGTGTACCAATGAATGACGCTACGTGTATCAATAATTGACGCTATATCAATGATTGACGCTATGTGTACCAATGAATGACGCTACGTGTATCAATAATTGACGCTATATCAATGATTGACGCTATGTGTACCAATGAATGGCGCTACGTGTATCAATAATTGACGCTATATCAACGATTGACGCTATGTGTACCAATGAATGGCGCTACGTGTATCAATAATTGACGCTATATCAACGATTGACGCTATGTGTACCAATGAATGGCGCTACGTGTATCAATAATTGACGCTATATCAACGATTGACGCTATGTGTACCAATGAATGGCGCTACGTGTATCAATAATTGACGCTATATCAACGATTGACGCTATGTGTACCAATGAATGGCGCTACGTGTATCAATAATTGACGCTATATCAACGATTGACGCTATGTGTACCAATGAATGGCGCTACGTGTATCAATAATTGACGCTATATCAACGATTGACGCTATGTGTACCAATGAATGGCGCTACGTGTATCAATAATTGACGCTATATCAACGATTGACGCTATGTGTACCAATGAATGGCGCTACGTGTATCAATAATTGACGCTATATCAACGATTGACGCTATGTGTACCAATGAATGGCGCTACGTGTATCAATAATTGACGCTATATCAACGATTGACGCTATGTGTACCAATGAATGGCGCTACGTGTATCAATAATTGACGCTATATCAACGATTGACGCTATGTGTACCAATGAATGGCGCTACGTGTATCAATAATTGACGCTATATCAACGATTGACGCTATGTGTACCAATGAATGGCGCTACGTGTATCAATATTGACGCTATATCAACGATTGACGCTATGTGTCCAATGAATGCGCTACGTGTATCAATAATTGACGCTATATCAACGATTGACGCTATGTGTACCAATGAATGGCGCTACGTGTATCAATAATTGACGCTATATCAACGATTGACGCTATGTGTACCAATGAATGGCGCTACGTGTATCAATAATTGACGCTATATCAACGATTGACGCTATGTGTACCAATGAATGGCGCTACGTGTATCAATAATTGACGCTATATCAACGATTGACGCTATGTGTACCAATGAATGGCGCTACGTGTATCAATAATTGACGCTATATCAACGATTGACGCTATGTGTACCAATGAATGACGCTACGTGTATCAATAATTGACGCTATATCAATGATTGACGCTATGTGTACCAATGAATGGCGCTACGTGTATCAATAATTGACGCTATATCAACGATTGACGCTATGTGTACCAATGAATGACGCTATATGTTTCAATGATTGGCGCTTTGTGTATCAATGATTGACGCATTGTGTTTGAATGATTAACGCTAAGTGTATCCATGATGAAATGAGGGAATACCTTGTGCTTCGTCCTCCATTCCTTGAAGGCCTGACGTGTCTTTTCGTTGTTGACCATATTTACGAGCTGTTTGAGTGGATGGTGAGAGACGGGGGTGTGGGTAGGGGGTTTGAGAGGTGGAAAAGTATAGACAGTCGAGATTAAGGAGAGTTTGATGACTGAATGTGTCTAAGCTGAGGTTAGTTTAAATATATGGAATAATAATAATAATAATAATAATAATAATAATAATAATAATAATAATAATAATAATAATAATAATAATAATAACAACAATAATAATAACAATAATAATAATAATGACAACATCGTGTAGACTGTACATAAGTGAAAAGTGAAATATCTAAGTGGTGACAACAAATAAGAAAAGTAAGATGTTAGTTCAAAATGACTTGTGATAAACATACACAATTTATCTCAAGACTAAATAAATAGGGTACAAGAGTTAAAATACTCTTCGTTTCCGGCACGTCAACTGGGGCTACTGAGGCCACCCGGGGTAACTTAGGCCACTTACTGAAAACAAGATATTGCTTTTTAAAAGATAAATTACATGTAGACTTTATCTTTTAAATAATTAGAACCCAATAGATCTAATAATAATCACTCATGAATTTAACAAGCAACCTTTTTTATTCTTCTAAGTGGCCTGAGTATAACCGGTTGACGGCACCGAATTCTTTGGTAGTGTGGAAACCGGACCAGTCCTCTGAAGGGCCTTGATACTCAATGTTTTGTGTAAGTGGTTTTGGATTCAATAGGTCTGATGTCACGTCCGCCCAGCAACGAGCAGATTAATATTGGTTCTAAACAAAGAAAATCGGTACTTTTTATATTTATTCTTCATGCTTTTTCACATAATGTCATGTGATCAGAATGTATACAATTCAAAAACATGATCAGATTTATAATGTTTTTTTTCCTCTGGATACACGTTTATGCTTGTCGGAGAAGTATTTCATAAGGGTGTCCGCCTTTGTTCCGATAGTTTAGAACCAGTTACTAAGTTACTATGCGTCATTACGAGGGAAGTGACGTCACGACTGTTGAAACCTATTGATAGCAGCAGCTTATGTATCCATAGTATACAACGTTCACTTATTTACAGGTCTGATAGAACCCAATTCCTTATGGGGCCCATTGGTGTAGTGGAAAACTCAACCCATAATTGGAGCTCGGATGTCAGACCTGCATATATGTACACGTTGGGGTATGGGACATGTATATATATATATATATATATATATATATATATATATATATATATATATATATATATATAAAACATCAATAATAAATCCAGCAAAATCTAAAAAACTATAAAGGGGCATAGACACCCAAAATGGCAAAATACAGAAATTATTGATTTTCATCTCATAACTGTATTATATGAATGTACACACATAATTTGTGACCCATCGTCTCAAAATGGTATTACGTCAGAACGAACCAAATGCTTTAAAGCCGAATTAAATGTAAAACTTGTCAAAAATATAAATTGTTGGCATTAGCACCCATTAGTATGGTATCCATTCTCCTCAATAAAACATACAACCTCTACACAAGTCCGATATTTCTGATTATAAATTCAACTTTCAACATCTTAACCATCCCGACTTAATACCGTTTTGAGGCGAAGGGTCACATATATAAAAGTCATTAAAAAGGGGGGGGGGGAGTCATCAGAATTACACAACCAACGGCGGCCATCTTGAAAATTTAGGGTATTTAGTAGGCGGTATATTTAATAATAATAATAATAATAATAATAATAATTGAGCTTATATAGCGCAATATCCACTAAACGTGCTCAAAGCGCTTTACAAGGCCGACAGCAACATATAACATTTAGGACAAGCCATGACGCCTATAGGGCGATATTATAATTTTTTCGGACAGAGACAACGCTGTTGACGGCCAGGTACTCATTTTACACCTGAGTACGGTGAGAGAATGTGAGTAAAGAGCCTTTTCTAAGGACTCAACTATGCGCCGAGCGAGGCTCGAACCCAGGACCTTCCGATCCGAAAGCGAGTGTCATACCACAAGACCACATAGCCGCACGAAAAATGAACAAGATATTCATAATAATTATTATCCCCTTGCAGCAGATCCAAATACCAAACACACAGTCAAACTACGTGTGCAACAACTGCGGTAGAGACTGCCATGCTCTCAACAAGACTGATGAGACTAAAGCCATACAGGGCGCAAACCATCGTCTCTTGAGACGGAAGGATGCCTACCTACCATCCCCTTGTGTGTGACTCACCTTGTTCCTGTAGCTGTTTCTTCCTCTCAGACTTGGGGTAGGGTTTGTGGACGACGGCGCTGAT
>NC_088373.1:1450627-1460627 GCF_034508935.2 Berghia stephanieae
ATTAAATGAACAAGAGACATTTCTTTGTCTCGTTGAAAATATTGAATTGAATCGAAATGAGATCAAATTTCGTGTTATTTCTAGGACACCCTGGAACAATCTGTAAATCACAATGGGATGGTTAGTCATAGTTTGTGAAGTATTAGACAAATCATGGTGATGATGGTGATGATGATGATGATGATGATGATGGTGATGATGGTGGTGGTGGTGGTGATGAAGATGGTGATGATGATGATGATGATGATGATGATGAGTCAAAAGCGACTATATTATATGTTATATTAACACAATAATGATGATCATGGTTGTGGTGGTGATGGTGGTGGTGATGATGATGATGATGATGATGAAGATGGCGATGATGATGATGATGATTGTGATGATAAAGATGATGAAGATGATGATGATGAAGATGATGATGATGATGATGATGATGATGATGATGATGATGATGATGAGTCAAAAGCGACTATATTGTATGTTATATTGACACAAAAGGAACTAGAATGGCAATAAAAAAAGCTCGCAAATCAACAACAACAGGCATTATAGATACAAGGGAGATAATTATAATAAAAACAGTAATGATTAAATCTTATTTAGAGTTATAACTCCATAACATCACACTCTATGCGCTTAAAATACACATTACAAAGTCAAAAGAAAACTAAAAGAAACACACACACAGACACACATGCACACAATCTCTCTCTCTCTCTCTCTCTCTCTCTCTCTCTCTCTCTCTCTCTCTCTCTCTCTCTCTCTCTCTCTCTTCCTCTCTCCCTTCTCTCTCTTGTCCACACATTTCATTTACTCCTTCTTTAATCCAGTCTATCTCTTTCCCTCTTCCGCTCCTTTTTTCATATTTATCTCTATCACCCCACTTTCTCTCGCTCTGCTCTCTGTGGAGAGGATATAGTTCAGATTTTATATATCGCAATATCCACTAAACGTGCTCAAAGCGGTTTACCAGTGGTCCCTGACCAACAGCAACACGTAACAGGAAGGACGAGACATGACGCCTGTTAAGCGATACATATTGCAATTTATTTCCGACATAGACAACACTGTTAACTTCCAGGTACTAATTTTACACCTGAGTACGGTGAGATAATGTGTATACAGAGCCTTTTTCCAAGGACTCGACTATGCGCCGAGCGAGCAAGGCTCAAACCCAGGACCTTCCGATCCGAAAGCGAGTGTCATACCACAAAACCACATAGCCACACATGAGCATATTGATATATATTATTGCTCGTGTAATCCTCTGTTTCCCCTTTGAGCGAGTCCCTTTGTCTAAGTTTTTCCACTTTCTCTGTGTCCCTCTCGGTCTTGTATTGTTTTGTTTGTTTTTAAGGGTTTTAAAGCGCTTGCAACACATTAAGGTCATATCAACGCTAGTAAATAGGAAGAAAATGGGAAAGTAAAAAGTTATAGAATTTAATTAAAGCATCCAAGAAAAGGTAAGGCAAAGGGGAACTGGTAGAAATAGGAAGCAGGTGTAGATTCCAAGAGCACACTATCAAAGTACTTAGTTTGAGATCACTAAAAGTCTAATCCAGATACAAGCACAGGTCCCCACTAAGAGGAACACACCTAAATGTTTACAAATCATATAATAATATGTAAACAAAACAATACAGTGCATAACAGAGAGATGGGGAAAAAAATATAATCTCCCAAAACTAACTACACATTTGACAGTCTCCCTCTCAGCAAGGGTATCCGGCCAGGACCATGACAAACCCAAGAAATCTCATTCCAAGACAAAGACAGAAAGCAAGTTGGAAAACAGATATAGGGGGATATAAGACACAGCAAGTGCCTCCCTGCCCACTATGGGAGGTCAGGAACCCCACCCAGGTAGACACAGTAAGTACCTCCCTGCCCACTATGGGAGGTCAGAAACCCCACCCAGGAAGACACAGTAAGTGCCTCCCTGCCCACTATGGGAGGTCAGAAACCCCACACAGGAAGACACAGTAAGTGCCTCCCTGCCCACTATGGGAGGTCAGGAACCCCACCCAGCCCCTCTCGCTCTACTCTCCGTGGAGATGATACACATGCTATGTTCGTACCTGATATGCTGCCTTCCCCATTCGAACTGGAGTCTGGGGTGGGACAATCTGTAGCCCTTTGGACCTCCATGTCTGACTCGGTGGCGTAATCGGGAACTTCGGAATTTAGAGACACTCTGTGGATGGACGGATGGATATATATATATATAAAGACACAGAGAGAGAGAGAGAGAGAGAGAGAGAGAGAGAGAGAGAGAGAGAGAGAGAGAGAGAGAGAGAGAGAGAGAGAGAGAAAGAAATGTATGTAAGGGGATATAACTCATGACAAACTATACTCAACGAATATTATTACACGATTGTCTCTCTTCGACCATTAAATGCATTATTTCTAAAAGGCAAAACTCAATTATTATTATTATTATTATTATTATTATTATTATTATTATTATTATTATTATTATTATTACTATTATTATTATTATAATGCGTGTTTCGTCAAGATGACTTTCGCTATAATAACGTGATAAGAATCATAATAATCAGACCTGCCAAGTACTATGAAAAATTCGTAGAAATACGAATTTTTGCCTCCGGCTACAGAGCTGCAAATGTGACTTTGACTCAATAAATCTTATTGAAAAGGAACGAGTCATTACAGAGAACCTATATTTAGGACTTTGGAGATATTTTCCATCATGCGGAATGCAAATTATTATTTTTAAACCTATTTTTATGAGACTTTTCTTTTCTTTTTCCCTTGGAAATGTTACATTTCTGAAATTTCAAGTTGGCAGCTCATGATAAAAGGTAACCACTTACCTGAGAGGCAGACCATCGTCAGAGAGCCCTGGTATAGAAGACTGGCAGCCTCTTTCAAGTGTCCCGCGACCTTGAACTTGGTGGTGGCCTAGACCTTCATTTTCATCCGGGATGTTGGGGTACAGATGACCTTGGTTTGCTGTCTGTTCAAGGTCACTAGAATCTCTCCTGTTGTTGCCTCCGACATTTTGACCTAAGATTGATATTCTGTAGCCTGGTAAGGAAGCAGGAGCGTTTGGGTAGGCCGGGCTGTAGAGGTGGACGTTCGGGTCTCCTCCGACGCCCATATATGGCCTTTGAGATAGTGACGTCCCTGATGAGTTCATGTGGGGGTGGTGGGGGATATTGTGCTGGGCTGATGATGCAGTAGATGATGATGAGGAAGATGGGTGATGGAGTTGTTGTTGCAGTTGTTGTTGTGATGGCTGCACATTTGAACCACAATTGTGGCAAGAGAGAGGCGACTGGCACCGGTGAAGCATCGTTTCCGCTGACGTCATATTGCTGTTACTATTATTAGAACTACTACCGCTCTGTTGCAATTGCATTCTGGGGTTGTTGCACATTATGTTACCGTTAAGTCCGGCCGGGGATTGTGGTCTGAAATTGCACTGGCTGCCTCCACTGCCACCACCAGAACTACTTGCACCACTCCCTTCGTGGTAGCCACAACCCCCGCACGGTTCGTGGAGGTGGTTGTGGTGGATATTCCGTCCTCCGTGGATCACCGGATGGGATATCGGGAAATCGATGTCGGAATATGCCGGCGGATTTCCTCGGATGTTCGGGAACATTCTCTCGTGAGGGGCTGGGCAGGAACAGGCTGATATTTTGGAGACGGGAGATATGGGACTCCTGTTTTCGATAAACCGAGTTTCGGCCATATTGTTTGCATTATTATTGTTGCTGCTGCTACTGGTGCTCGTGTTGCTGTTGTTGTTGTTACAGTGGGGGTGGTGGGGGTGGGGATGGTGGTGGATATGGCGGGGTGGAAGATGAACAGCGGAATCACCCGAGTGTTCTCCTCCGCTACAACTGGTTCCACTCCCACCACCGCCTTCGCTAGGGGGTGGGGGGCGATCTGGCGGAGGGGGGATAAGCTCCGCCCAATTCATGACTGGGTGGCCAGATGGTTGTTGTTTTCCAGTGGCCACACAGCTGGGACACGTGATCTTACAGTATTTGTGATCATGACCTCTTCGAACTGGAAGTCCATTTTCATCTAGCAGTGAAAAGAAAAATAATGAGAGCTTAATTTAAACTTTAAATCTTTTTTATCTATTCTGAGAAGACATTCATAAAATTCATTGCCGTTTATAAGCAAACCATCTGCCATGAAAGTTGTCAAGGTTGTGCGGCTATGTAGTCTTTGAAATCGGAAGGTCCTGGGTTCGAGCTTCGCTCGGCGCATAGTTAAGTCCTTGGAAAATGCTCTTTACTCACATTCTCTCACCGTACTCAAGTGTAAAATGAGTACCTGACCGTTAATAGCCTTGTCTCTGTCCGAAAAAATTGTAATGTCGCCTAACAGGCATCGTGTCTCGTCCTAAATATTAAATGTTGCTGTTGGCCAGGGAGCCCTTGTAAAGCGCTTTGAGCACGTTTAATAGATTTGCTCTGTATAAAAGCTCAATTTTAAAATTTTTTTTAAAGGTTGGAAATACAACCTAATGACTCCATCAACAATAGGCAGATTTTCTAATATTTCCAGTTTCAAGTCTAAACAGAGCTGGGCTAAACTTGGTTTCCATAATCATAAATAAAAATATGAAATTAATACAATCTAGACTACGAGACAACTATAAAGAAATCGATCTAGCTTTTGTGGTTTAAAAATTATTTCTAGCTTTTGTGGTTTAGGAAATCTTTCTAAATATATATATTTTTTGTTGTTTTTATTTTCTTGTTTTTTTTTTGTTTTTTTTTTTTTTTGCCTGTTTTGTTATAATAAAATTTCCGAGCTTTTTTCTTATGAATTATCTGTCCTGCTTTTGTTGGACCGGGGGGGGGGGGGGCGGGAGTTCGCACAAAATTTTATTTTAGTCAGGCTAAATGACGTAATCAAATCTATTTTGTGCTTGCTCATTAAGGACAAAAACACAGTGCAAAGTGACCAATACTGACCTGTAGTAATGACACTGCTATCACTGCCTGGGCTGGTCAAGCACTCACAATGCTCGTGGGGACAACCGGCTGCTGGATAGACAGAATGGGGAAAAATGAATGAAAGGATGAAGAAATGGTGGATGGTATAGAAGAAGAAAGAAAGAAAGAAAGAATGAATGAAAAGAAGGAAGGAAGGAAGGAAAGAAAGATAGAAAGAAAGAAAGATAGATAGAAAGAAAGAAAGATAGAAAGAAAGAAAGATAGATAGAAAGAAAGATAGAAAGAAAGATAGAAAGATAGAAAGAAAGAAAGAAAGAAAGATAGAAAGAAAGAAAAAAAGATAGAAAGAAAGATAGAAAGATAGAAAGAAAGAAAGAAAGAGAGAAAGATAGAAAGAAAGAATGAGAGAAAGATAGAAAGAAAGAAAGATAGAAAGAAAGAAAGATAGAAAGAAAGAAAGAAAGATAGAAAGAAAGAAAGAAAGAAAGAAAGAAAGAATGAAAGAAAGAAAGAAAGAAAGAAAGATAGATAGATAGATAGATAGAAAGATAGAAAGAAAGATAGAAAGAAAAAAAGAAAGAAAGAAAGAAAGAAAGGAAGAGGAAAACCCAAAATATATCATATCACAAGCATTATATTCTACATGCTGTGACAAAAACATACACAGACTGTGGTTCTGCTGCAATCTGCAAACACATTACATGCTGGTGAAATCTACACACCACAGGGACACATTGGGAATTGCAAGCATGGATGGACGGAGAGAAGGTGATGTTTTAGTTGTTTTGAAGGGGTTTCTTTTACGATGCTTGCTTGCAACACGTTTAGGTCATTTCAGCGCCATTCATTAAAAAGGAGGGAAATGGGATAGCAGTCAAAATAAGTTAAAGATTTACAATTACAATACGATTCAATAGTCTGATGTCACGCGCCCGGCAACGGCGGCCATCTTGGTTCTAAACAAAGAAAATCATTACTTTTTATTTTTCATGCTGGCTAGAACTTTTCATATACCTTGTGATCAGAATGTGTAAAAGTAAAAACATGATCAAATTTATGTTGGTTTTTTTTTTCCTCTGGATACGCTTTATGCTCGCCAGAGAAATATTTCATACGGGCGTCCGCCATTGTTCCGATAGTTTAGAGCCAGTGTTACTAAGTTACCATGCGTCATTAGGAAGGAAGTGACGTTACGACTGTTGAAGAGTATTGAAAGTGAGGGAGCTCGAGATTTTTAGTGGGTTCTTGGTTAGGATTCAAGACATTCAGTCAGCCATTGATTGTTTACAACTTAAAACAAGGGACATAATTCATGTATCAAATTTCCAAACAGTATCGTAATAGTTATTTCCTTTGAAGGGTCCGTTATAAATGTTACCTACTATTACGTTATTACAGAAAGCACTTGAGAAAGAAAAAAAAGTGAGACAAAGGGGAAGGGTGGAAATAGGGAGCAGGGGTAGATTGCAAGACTGCACCAACAGTGTATTTAGTTTAAGATCACCTAAAAGTTTCATCCAGACAGGGACAATCATATATATTATATATATATATATATATATATATATATATATATATATATATATATATATATATATATATATATATATATATATATATATATATATATATATATTGCGTGTGAAGCGAGTGCAATAACAACTCAGCCATCGGGACTCCTGATAACAAATTAGTCTTAATTCGAGAGAATGGAAAATATACAAATATCTATAAATAGACGCAGTCTCACACACATACAGGTACACAAACATACATATACACACACGTACATTCACACACACCCACACACATACACACATACAAACATACATACATACAAACACACACACACACACAACACTCATGCATACATACAAAAGTGCTATTAGACAAATAATAGAAACAGGCGAACACAAACATAAGTCAATTAGAGAATAGGGTATCAAAAGCTATCAGCCAGGCAGACAAACAAACAGACAGTCAAGCAAAGAGTCATACAGACAGACTGACAATCAAGACAAGCATCCAAACAGACATGCATTCAGACAGATAAGATATTCTCACAGACGAGTAAACAGACAGACAAGCGGACAGACAGACAAGTGGACAGATAGACAAGCAAACAGACAGTCAAGCCTACACAGAGAGAGAGACAGAGAGAGAGAGAGAGAGAAAGAGAGATAGATAGAGAGAGAGAGAGAGAGAGAGACAAACAAACAGAAGTACAAGCAAACAGATGGATAAGCAAACAAACAAACAGACAAGCAAACAGGCAGGCACACAAACCGTAGCCATCGTTAACTTCTAGCCTGACACTGACCAAAAAAATGACGTCAAAATGCCAGTCTTTGGCCACAAAAGAAAACAAATCGTGAGTTGTATTCAATAGTTCAACCAATGAAATAACTTGTTTCCATGAGCTCCACTAACGACAACTCACTAGACGGTGCAAAAAACAAATAATGGCGTCAAAATGCCAGTCTTTTTGGCTTTCTTTGTCAGGCTATAATTTAACGATGGCTACGGTCAAACAGTCAGGCAAGGAAAAAAAGACAGTGTTAGAAAAATACAAGACTGGATGGGGTGGATTAGGGGAGTTGGTGCGAAGCCATCGTTAACGTGTAGCCTGACACTGACCAACAAAAGACGTCAAAAGACAAGTCTTTGGCCACAAAAGAAAACAAATCGTGTGTTCAACCAATTGTCAGGCAGTCCAGAGACCAGCGATCACATCGTCCTCCACTGTCCAGTCACTAAACTTGAAGGTGGCTACGAAACCGTCCTTAGGGCGGAGGAAGACTTTAGAAGCTGGGTTGACGAAATAAATTTGGAGGTGCAGCCATACGCTACTACTACTACTACTACGACCTGTTTCCTTGAGCTCTACTAAAAAAAAATGACGTTGAAAGATAAGTCCTAGAGGGTTCTAGTGTCAGGCTATAAGTTAACGATAGCTACGGTTGGTGGGGGGAGAGGAGGCAGGAGGCAGGTGGTGTGCGGTGGGGGGGGGGGGGGGGGGGGGGGTTGGGGCGCATACCATATGAATAATGACCTGTATTGGCACGAGACAAGTCGGTCTGGTTTGACTCACTCGATCTCAACTCGGGCTTGTGGCACGAATCGCCTGAGCCGCTGGCGCTGGAATGGACGTACGCATGGTTGATGGGTCGAAACCCCGAGTCGGTGGCCTGAAATGACAAGAAGATGAATAATGAAAGTGACTGGGCAGTGAGAAATTACAAAATTTAGTCAGGCCAAATGACATAATATTCAAATCTATTGGGCTATTGGATATCACGCTATATAAAAGCCCAATGTTGTTTTTTTTTTTGTTTTCTATCTTTGTTGTCGTTAATTTTGTTTGCTTAAGTTTGTTGGATTTTTTCTGCTGTTTGTTTTTATTATTTTAATGGGGTTTTTTTTTTTGTTTTTAGTTATTAATTTTTTTTTATTGGGGGGGGGGGGGGAAGGGGAGTTATTTTGTTCTTTTTAAACATTGAGATCTAAATGACTAAAGATGGGAGGAAGAAGTGTCCACTCACATTGGTCTTGCCTTGACCTCTGTCCCCCAAGGTACCCCCACTCCCAGGTCCGGCAGCCCCGGTATTGATAAGGGTGGTCGTGGCGTAGGGGGCTACTGACAGGCCCACGGAGGTGTGGCCCCCGGCGGGCCCCGGCCTTTGGTAGAACGTCTTCATCTGCGGCAGAGTGGTGGAGGCACTGCTGTACACTTGGCTTCCGCCTCCGTCCAGCCCGTCTTTGGGACCAGCGCAGTCCAGGAGGGAGGTCAGGTCTGACTGTAGACCACCGTAGTCTGAGAGAGAGAGATGGAAGAGTTTGATATAATATCAACACATTTTTTAAAGGGTTTTACGGCGCTTGCAACACATTTAGGTCATATCAGCGCCAGTAAAAAGGAAGAAAGTGGGATAGTAAAAAGTTCTATAATGACAATTAAAGTACCCAAGAAAAAGTAAGACAAAGGGGAACTGAGAACAAATAGGGATCAGATGTAGATTCCAAGAGCATACCAACAATGTACTTAGTTTGAGATCACCTTTAAGTCTTATCCGGACACAAGCACAAAATCCAACAAAGAGGAATACACTCAAATGCTTACATTATAAATTCAAAATAACAAATATAATAATACATAACAGAGATGATTTACAAGGAAAAAAATATCATTTCCCAAAACAATAACTATGCATTTGACTGTTTCCCTCCCATCCAGGACTCTGGCCAGGGCCAGGATAAAATCAAGTAATCTCATTCCAAGACAAAGACAGAAAACAGATATAAGGGGATAGAAGACACAGTAAGTGCCTCCCTGTCCACTATGGGAGGTCAGGAACCCCAACCAGGATATCAACATTAGTGAGGTGGGTGTTTACATCATTTATCATTTATCTATGCATTCAAAGGCGAAAAAAAAAGTCCCCATAAATACGTTAGAATTTAATTATTTGCTTTCAACGTGATCAAAAAATACTCCAAAAGTCCTAAATAAAGTTTCTAAGCTACCAAATTCTCATTTTCAACAAGATTTACTTCATCAAAAACGTCTAGCTACGGAGTTCTATAACTGGAGTCAAAAATTAATCATTCTACGAATGTTTCGAATGTTTTCGTAGTAATAGACACGTCTGCTATTGTCTGGCCACTTACTGTGTACGGTCCCTTCCTTCTGGGAATACATGACGTCATCACGTTGTATAACCACACTTCCGGAACGCCCCGATTCTTCTGACTTGTGGACGGGGACGGCTGAAAGAAAAACAAACAAACAAACACGTGGTCTGAAAGTGAAATCTGGGTCAAAATATCCTTGACGATAATTCCCGACGTGTACATATAATATACAGGTCTGACATCCGAACGCAATTATGGGCCTAGTTTAACATTGTTGTAATGGACAATATTTTTGTGTCATTATAAAGAAGAAAAAAAAGATTTCCATTACAACAATAAGCCCATAATATATTGGATTACCAGACCTGCAAATAAGTGTGCGTCGATAATGGCTCCATATTACCTGATTAAGATTTCCCTGA
>NC_088373.1:1465627-1488127 GCF_034508935.2 Berghia stephanieae
AAGAATGGCAAACAACCTACCACGTATCCAAGAATACGTCCATTCTGGTGGTCCTCAGGGGGCGGAGACCACTGGAGTTTGAAGGTATCGTCGTCCTTGTGGACCACAACGTCCTGAGGTGGGCCGGTGGGGACTGGGCATTGGGAAATACACACACAAACAATAAATAAATAAATAAATAAATAAATAAATAAATAAATAAATAAATAAATAGAACATACACATGCATAGGACTGTCTGTGAGCAAAGTCGATGGTTGACAGTTCAAAACCCTCCCCGAAGAAATAGAAGGGGGAAATAACTCCCACCAAGTCTAGCGGAAATATTAGATCTATAGATAGAATGAAATTGACGTCACTAGGGTCTTTGTTATTGTTTTTTGCCATCCGCGTTTATGAGTAATTCTCACTAAACTGTATTATCCAGACTATAAACGTTCAAGGTTACACACTGTTTTGTGTGTTGGTTCGTTTTACTTCCGGATGGCAATGTTGTGAAATTTTTAGCCAAACGCACACATCTATAGATAGTATGCACTTGGCTAAGGAGTTCAGAACATTGCCACCCGGAAGTATAGCGGACCAACACACAGAACTATGTGTAACATGGAACGTTGATAGTCTGGTTAAATAACAAAGACCAGTGTGACGTCATCTTCGTTCTATCTATAGTGTGGATGCCCAACTGCTCATGTTCACCCCCTTCCCCCCCCACCACCCACACCCCCACACACACACCCCCCCCCCCCCCCCCCACACACACACACACCACACCACCATCCCCCCACACACACCCCACACCACCCCCCCCCACACACACACCCACACACCCCACACCACCCCCCCCCTACACACACACACACACATCTTACCCGATTCATTGGTCCGTATCTTGAGTGAATTACTACACAAACTCGTCATGTTCAAGGAATAGGCTTTCACACAGACCTCATACCAGGTGTACGGCCGGAGGCTGGTCAGGTGACAACCAAAGGTGTACGAGTCAGAAATCCTCACTGACCGCCGGACACCTTTCTGGTTCGAGTCCAAGTCCTTGACCAGCGTGTAGAAGACGATGTAACCCTCGATGGCCGTTAGACTAGTGGACACCTGCAATGGTCAATTCAAAGATAAAAATGAATTCCAAAAGTTCGTTTCACAATCTTTTCCAGGTCAATTTATTTAATAAAAGAAAAGAAAAAACGAAAAGTAGACAGAACGGCTTCTAAAGAATTTTTCACGTTAATATCTGTGCTATAGATAGGGAATGAGATTAGCGGAAGAGTAGCGACCCCTTGGTTGGACGTCACCTTACAGAGAACATCAATATGGTTTTGCGCATGCGTCTCTCTCGTCCTCGCTTTCGGTGAAGTGCCTCATGCCGCTTTCACCGGAAGCGAGGACGAGAGACGCATGCGCAAAAACAATATGACGTTCTCTCTCTAATAATTTCTCCGCCGGTGACGTTCAATCAAAGGACGCTACTCTTCCGCTAATCTCATTCCCTATAGAGCGACAAAATTGTTTTTTTTTTTGTTTTGTTTTTTGGGTTTTTTTTTTTTTTTTTAATTGAGCTTTTAAATAGCGCAATATCAACTACGCGTGCTCAAAGCGCTTTACAAATGGTCCCTGACCAGCAGTAACAGGTAACATGTAGAACCGTTTTTGTTTTTTTTTTACATCACACGTCTGTTCCCAATTTTCAAAACATTCTAAGTGCAATGTCACACTGACCTCCCACTTGACCTTGACCGCTGTCGAGTTGATGCCGTTCCCAGACTTCAGTTGAATGTTCATCATGGCAAGCTCTTTACGTATCTCCGGTCGGGGCATGTTGACGCCATGTCGGGGACGCTTTTCTGTTTGGAGTGACAAGGAGAGTGCTGATAATAATGGAACCAATGTGGTGGTGCTGTTTTTTGTTGTTGGTGATTTTGATGATGTTGTAGTGGTGGTGGTGGTGGTGATGGTAATGATGGTCATGATTTTTTGATGATGATGAAGATTGATGATGATGATCATGATGATGATGATGATGAGATGATGATGATGATGATCATCATCATCATCATCTGGGGATGATGATGGGAATGATGATGGTGATGATAATGATGATAATGATGATAATGATGACGACGACGACGACAACGATTGAAGACAATGACGACAAATAACACAACAAACTAGCTTATACTACCTCTGGTCATAATGGCGTCCGATATAGGGGATGGCGGGCTGATTCCATGAGAGTTTCTGGCCCGTACCAAAAAGACATACTGAGTGTCCGGTCTCAGGTTAGACAGAGTGTAACCCTCACGTGATATACTGTCTGGTGCTTTCTGCCATCCCTGGGAAGTATACAAGGTCTCTTTAATATACAGGGTTGCTAATTCAGGAGGCAAACATTTACTGAACTTTGACACAAACCTCATCGACCGACCTTGACCTATCTACCCCTTTCTGAATGCTGAACTCCAGTAAATAGACATTTTGTACTTACTGTATTTTTTTCAGTTCAGCGGGTGATTGGAAAATATACTGAGTTGGTTTATAACATACTGAATCCCTGGAATCGATCACATTCCTAGCTCCCGTTGGTGCGAAGCGAGTGCTCTACCATCTGAGCTATCATCAGGACCCCGGAGAATCTAATAATTTATAATGTGATTATTTGTTTTGTTTTGTTTTTAAGGGTTTTACGGCGCTTGCAACACATTAATGTCATATCAGCGCCAGTAAAAAAAGGGAAAAAAAGGGATAGTAAAAAGTTCTAGAATTACAATTAAAGCAAAAAAGAAAAGGTGAGACATAGGGGAATTGGTTCAAATAGGGAACAGATGTAGATTCCAAGAGCACACGATCAGAGTACTTAGTTTGAGATTACCTAAAAGTCTCATCCAGACACAAGCACAGGTCCCAACTAAGAGGAATACACTCAAATGTTTACCAATAATATAATATAATATGTAAACTAAACATAATACAATGCATAACAGAGAGATGATTTACAAGGAAAAAAATATCATCTCCCAAAACTATAACTATACATTCGACTGTTTCCCTCACAGCTAAGGAACTCCGGCCAGGGTCAGGACAAAACTAAGTAATCTCATTCGAAGACAATGATAGGAAACAATTGGAAAACAGGTATGGGGGGATAGAAGACACAGCATGTACCTCCCTGCCCACTATGGATAATGTGATTAAAACTAAATTAAATGTTAAGAATAATCTAATTATTTCTGTATCGAAATTTATCAGATGGATTTTTAAAAAAAATAAAAATAGAATGAAAGAGATAAAATATCTACCCCTGGAATGTCTCTGCTGAAATATTCCACGATGTAACCAAAAACAGACGATTTTCCGACCAAAGGGGAGGGAACCCATGTCAGATGGACGGACGTGTCAGTGATGTCGGAGACACGAAGCTTGCTTGGAGATCCTGGTAGCGATGACGGGTCTTCGAATTTGTGAAACGGTCCTTTTTCTGTGGACGATGATATAATTAGAATAAAACACGGCGTCCAAATTCAACATTGGTAACTTACGAGATATGATTTTTTTCACTACACAGTTATTGATGTGTAAGGTGTATACTGTGTACTGACCTTCGATAACAGCACGGATAAACGTTTCATTACGTGAGCGTGTTGTTTACTGTGTCACCATTCCCTTTAAGACCAACACACACAACTCTAAGTGACCATGGACTTTTATAGACTGCAGTTAAGTGAGATTTACTCAAAAACGTGGGGGGAAAAAAAGACCCGAGTGACGTCAACTTCATTTTATCTATAGATTGTAATATGCCGTTGGCTCAGGAGCTCACAATATTGCCAGTGCCATGCTCTTAGTTAACAATGGCTACGCTAGAACCCTCTAGGACTGGCAGTTTGACGTCATTTTTTAGGTTTGTGTAGCGTCTAGTGAGTTGTCGTTAGTAGAGCTCAAGGATACACGTTATTTCATTGGTTGAACTACTGAATACAACTCACGATTTGTTTTCTTTTGTGGCCAAAGACTGGCATTTTGACGTCATTTTTTGGTCAGTGTCAGGATATAACTTAACGATGGCTACGATCTCAGTCTTCAGTTTCATGAATCATAGCGGTAAACTTTTTCAAAGAGCTTACTAAAATGGGCCAAACCAAACACACAATACTGTCATGACCCAAAACACGAGTATGTTTGGACTACTATATAAATACTATAAGATTTTCATTTCTTTGTATATTATATTAAACAAGATATTCTTATCGTACCAAATAACACAACGAGCTTGCGAGTATGTATGTATGATTGCACGATAACAATAGAACGAGTTTAATAAATAAATACAAAGAAATGAAAGAATACGTTTACTCCACTACAGAATACAACGAAAGAAACGTTGCGAACCTAACCCTTCTCCGGTCAAGGAAACAACAACAACCATAGTCTGATCATAAACATTTTTAAAAGTATCGATAGGGCCATGAAAAACTTGTGCGGCTATGTCGTGGTCTTGTGGTATGACACTCGCTTTCGGATCGGAAGGTCCTGGGTTCGAGCCTCGCATAGTTGAGTCCTTGGGAAAGACTCTTTACTCACATTTTCTCACCGTACTCAAGTGTAAACTGAAAAAAAAGTGTAAAGTGGTCGTTAACAACGTTATCTCTGTCCGAAAAAAAATTGTAATATCGCCTAACAGGCGTCATGTCAGGTCCTACGTGTTGTTGTTGGCCAGGGACACATTGTAAAGCACTTTGAGCACGTTTAGTGGATATTGCCCTACATAAAAGCTCATTTAAAACTATAATTTAAAACTTACTGGTCACAAGAAGCGATGCCTTCCATTTGGTTTCCCCTGTCTCACTAATGGCCGCACACTCGTACAGACCGCTGTCTGACATCCTGGCATCTGGAAACACAGAATCAACCAATGTGTCAACACGCTTCAATCATTCAATATCATGATAATATTATACAATCTGAAAGATGTCGTGAGGAAGGAAGGTTGATTTGATGACGTAAAATATAGAGGAGCAGAGAAATAGGAAGATGGATGGATGGATGGATGGATGGACAGATAGATAGATAGATAGATAGATAGATAGATAGATAGATAGATAGATAGATAGATAGATAGACAGACAGACAGACAGACAGACAGACAGACAGACAGACAGACAGACAGAAAGACAGACAGATAGATAGATAGATAGATAGATAGACAGACAGACAGACAGACAGACAGACAGACAGACAGACAGACAGAAAGACAGACAGATAGATAGATAGGAGGAACCGGAAAAAATACATAATACAATTAAATAGTATCATTGTGTACAGCTTTACCTTTAATTTTCAGCGAACCTGTGGACAGGACAGAAATCCTATCTTCCAGGGTTCTTAAGAGATGGCCATCCTTATACCAGCTGATAGAGGGGGCCGGGGTACCCACCACTTGGCACATCATTAGGGCTGTTTCTTTGGGTTCCACCGTTAGGTTGGAGGGCCCCTGGGTTATGACAGGGGGAGGCCGAGAATCCTCATCTGTAAGGAAATAAGACATTTCGACAACCAGTCTTAAGACATTGGAATCCGATTATTGGTTTATATCATTGTTATTATCATCATCATCATCATCATCATCATCATCATCATCATCATCATCATCATCATCATCATCATCATCATCATTGTCGTCATCATCATCATCATCATCATCATTATAATCATCACCATTATCATCATCATAATCACCATCATCATCATCATCATCATCATCATCATCATCATCATCATCATCATCATCACCATACAATTCACAACTCGAAAACTTCGATACTACTACTACTACTACTACTACTACTACTACTACTACTACTACTACTACTACTACTACTACTACTACTACTACTACTACTACATCATCATCATCACCATCATAACCCACACCATCACCATCATCATCAAAATATCCGACAACTCAATTGTCTACAGTGACCATCAAATAAACTCCAACATTTCTACACCACAAAAAGCACTCACCCACAACCGTCAGTTTGGCCGACGCCTTTTGGTTTCCAAGGTTGTTGAGTGCCTGACACGTGTAAGTGTGCTCATCCCGGTACTCCACATTCACGATGCGCAGCGTCCCGTCCTCTGACACAGAAAATCTGCCGTTTGCTTGGTTGGAGAATATCAGAGGCTGGTGGAATATGGAAAAGGGAGAAGAAAAAAGGGCTGAAATGGTGAGGTGAGTTCTATTTTAGGGGGGAGCGTGGCTCAGCGGTACGGTCTATGCTTCGTACCTGAAAGGCACCGAGTTCGGTCACCTCCTTCTGCGATGTGTGGCCTTGAGCAAGTCAACTCGCCCTGCTCAATCAACGCGCTGCACTGCGGCTGACGCCTGGTTATTCCAGTCTTTCCTTGGAATAGACCCTATACATAACGGGAATTTTAATCATTTAAACAAGTATATTATAACAGCTGACGACAATGACATAATATATATATTGTCAGTGACCTTTGTTCCTTGTGCATAACATCCGTTATATTATCCACCATCGTTTTATCCTTTGGTCTGTTATATTATTTCAAAGCAAATGTTGATTTTCAAGTCGGACCTCCACCTAAGAGACGGCACCGGAAGTTGCTGGAATGGAACATTTCATTTACAATTAAGTCAAAATTAAGTCTTCGTTAATTACAATTGAAGGATCCATTCCATTTAATTATCAAGATATAGATAATATGCGCTTGGTAAAAATAACCCATAACATAACCATCCGGAAATATAACGGACCAATATACAAAACTGTGTGTAATCTTGTTTATAGTCCCGTTAATAGAGTTTAGTGAGGATTACTCATAAACGCGGATGGCAAAAAGCAATAGCAAAGACCTGAGTGACGTCAACTGAATACTATCTATACTATTTTAAGAAGCTTTCAGAGATAATGCAACACCATTAAAGAAGCGGAATTAGAAGGTAAATGACCGAAATTGATTCAATAGTCTGATGTCACGTCCGTCCAGCAACGAGCATCTTGGTTCTAAACGAAGAAAATCGGTACTTTCTATTCTTCCTGCTGGCTAGATAGAACTTTTTCACATGCCATATGATCAGAATGTATAAAAGTCAAAACATGATCAGATTTATAATATTTTTCCCAACGGATACACTTTTATGCTCGTCGGAGAAGTATTTCATAAGGGAGTCCGCCATTGTTCAGATAGTTTAGAACCAGGTACAAAGTTACTACGCGTCATTAGGAGGGAAGTGACGTCACAACTGTTGAACCCCATTGGTGGATGACTCCCGAGAGAGTCTCACTCACCTGTTCTTGGTCAGTGTTCCAGAAAACGGTTGGTGCCGGGTTTCCGGTGACCACGCATTGCAAGGTGGCCGTCCTGCCCAGGCCCACAGTGATGTCACGGGGTCTGACCACGAAGGATGGACGGGCTGTGGACGAAAGTTGGACATTGGGGTGGTCAGTTATCCATAATAATGAATGGTCGGATAATATAAGATTTTAAAAAAAAACCGTTAAAAGTTAGGATGTATCTAAAAAAGTAGTAACGAAAAGCGTGGCTCAGTGGTACTGTCCTTGCTTCGTACCTGAAAGGTACCGAGTTCAATCACCCGCCGCTGCGTCGTGTGGCCTTGAGCAAGTCATCTCGCCCTAGCTCACTTTGCGGCGCTGCTCTGCGGCTGACGCCTGGGTTATTCCAGTCTTCCCGTGGAATAGACCCTATAGACAAATTTCCCCTTGGGGATGAATAAAGGAATTTAAGGAGAAAAGGTGAAAATGGGAAGGTCGAAGGTCAGTTCAACGTCTTTCTCCGCAAAAGGCGGATTGCTCATCATTGCAGATTTTATACAATTATGTGGTGACTTTCTCCATTATTGTGTTATTGAGTTGAAAATAAATGTTTAAGAGTTGATTAAGTATGTCGTTGGCGGGAGAGTGTACAAGACCGCATCGCCGCACAAACTAGAAGAATGAAAATGGTTTATCCAAGGTATATCTCTGAATTGAATATTCTTTGTCAGTGGCTAAAAAGCCGACGAGTTACCAAAATGAAGAAACGAAATTAAAAGCGCAGTGTTTTTTAATACTGTCATTTCATGGTCGATGACTTACTTTGAACAGAAAGTCGTCCCACGGCCTCCACTGTACCGGCGCTATTCTCAGCTACACACACGTACAAGCCATCGTCAACGATACCGATCTTCTCTATACGAAGGGTGCCGTCTCCCAATTGTCTTGCCCTGGGAAAAAAATTCAACAACCAATATGAGTGAATATGCCGATAGGACTAGTGGTGGTGGTGGTGGTGGGGGTAGTAGTGGTGGTGGTAGTAGTAGTAGTAGTAGTAGTAGTAGTAGTAGTAGTAGTAGTAGTAGTAGTAGTAGTAGTAGTAGTAGTAGTAGTAGTAGTAGCTAGCAGTAAATATATTTCTTTAGTTAAAGCACCCGAATGCCAACCCCCACATAGTCACACTTATATATATACATTTATATATAAAATTTTTAAAAAACATCTTTTGACCCTGAAGACTATTGAGTATAGCCTAGGCATTCATTCAAATGTAAATTCAAGGAAAGCACTAGTAAAATATATTGATTTTTTTCCCCTCCATTTGATGGAACTGTAACAGATTCCAACATTACTGTATTCAATCCCCACTGAAGCATTCTGATAGAAAGATTGTTTATAAATAAACGATTACAACTTACCTCCCAAAATTAATCCGCCCGTTCTCCTTCCGCCATTCAATCTTGGGGTCAGGGTCACCGGAAGCTCGGCATTTCATCTCTACAGTTTGTCCTTCGTTCGCCAGAATGTCCTCGGGCATCTCACGAAACGTTGGCTTTTCTAGAAATCGAAAGATTGGTGGACATCGTGTACATTGTGACAGTCAAATAAATAAATAACTAAACAAAACTAGGCACATCGATGACACAAAGTCATCGAACAATGAATAACGTTTTCTAAACGAAGTTTTTTTTTTTTTAAAACAGGTTGTGACAAAAATAACTCTGCCCTGTCTTTGGTGGGACAGCGCGTAGCCATCATAAAGTTATATCCTGACACTGACCAAAAAAACGACATCAAAATGCCAGTCTTTTGCCACAAAAGAAAACAAATCGTGAGTTGTATTCAATAGTTCAACCAATGAAATCACTTGTTTCCTTCAGCTCTACTAACGACAACTCACTAGACGCTACACAAACCTAAAAAATGACGTCAAACAGTCAGTCCTAGAGGGTTCTTGTGTCAGGCTATATTATGTTAACGATGGCTACGGACAGCGTGGCTCAGCGATATGGTCTTTGCTTCGTTCCCGAAAGGTACCTAGTTCGACTACCCGTCGCGCTGTGTGGCCTTGAGAAAGTCACCTATTCTTAGCTCATTTTGCGGCGCTGCACTGAGGCTGACGCCTAGGTTATTCCAGTCTTCCATTGGAATAGATCCTACAGAAAGCATCGTGAGCTTAACTCTGTCATGACATGTCCACACATAGGACTAACATCATGTACTTTACTTCACGCATGGCATGTCCATACATTGGACAACATCATGTACTTTACTTCACGCATGGCATGTCCATACATTGGACAACATCATGTACTTTACTTCACGCATGGCATGTCCATACATTGGACAACATCATGTACTTTACTTCACGCATGGCATGTCCATACATTGGACAACATCATGTACTTTACTTCACGCATGGTGTGTCCACACATAGGACTAACATCATGTACTTTACATCACGCATGGTATGTCCACAGATCGTTTGTCCACACATTGGATTCGAATATGTGCTTACTTCAGGTATGGTATGCTAACACCTTTCAAGCTATCACGATTAATGATCCTCATATTATCATGTGCTTAAAGCACAAAAACAAGGGCTCAAAAAATGCACAAAAGCACAAAATCAATAGAAAAAATATAACAAAGATTTTTTCCGATGCAACACCTTGTCATCATGACAAATATAAATGTTACAGCTCGAATCAAGAAGAAACAAATAACAATGTTAAATTGAATGGAAGCTTCAATTTAACATATGAAAACATATAAAAATGGACGTTTCGTGTTTCCCCTTCATCAACAAAATAGGATTAATGAATGAATGAAACATCACATTATCTTATTCGTCTGTAGTGTTTCTTTCATTCATCCTGTTTTGTTGATAAAGGGAAACCCGAAAGGTCAATTTTATCCTGTTTTCGTATATTAAATTGAAGCTTACATTCAATTTCACCATGACAACGGGCATTTGATGAATCATACCTAACACTGTAAGGGCGGCCGCTTTGCTCTCCTTTTCCCCGTCTTGATTCCTGGCTTGGCACGTGTACTGACCAGCGTCCTCCGACCGGACAGATGTGATGACCAGAGTCCCGTCCAAGTGGACGTCGAACCGTCGTTGGTCCGTCAGCCGCTTGCCGTTTCTGGCCCAGAACACCTTAGGGGGAGGCTCGCCCCTGGGCGGCTTGCATCGGAACGTGGCCGTTTCACCTGACGCGACCGTCACTGGTTTCGGGTTTTCTCGGAAGTCGTCTCGAAGAACTGTGGGCGGGATGGAAGAGGAGGGGGAGAGGGGGGGGGGGTGTAGTTGATTAATAGTTGTGATATGGTGGTTGTTGTTGTTGGTGGTGGTGGTGGTGGTAGTGGTGGTGTTGTAATTGCTGTTGTTGCTGTTGTTGTCGTTGCTGTTGTTGGTGTTGTTGTTGTTAGGGGCGGTGATGATGATGATGATGATGATGATGATGATGATGATGATGATGATGATGATGATGATGATGAAGTGATGATGATGAGGTGATGTTGATGATGATGATGATGATGACGACGACGGCGATGTTGATGATGTTGATGATGGTGATGGTGATGATGATGATGATGATGATGATGATGATGATGATGATAATGGCGATGATGATGATGATGATGTTGATGATGTGATGATAACCATCATGATTATACACACACAAACATACACAAATACACAAATAAACACATACACCTAACTCAAACAGAAACCCTTACCTACCTTGAGAAAGGAAAGAAAAAAACAGGATAGAGATAAGAATAAATAAATAGCTTTATCTTCCTAGGAGTAATCAGTTTGTTGAGAGATAAATAAGTAAATATAATAAATATAGAGCGTTCAATGAGACGAAATCGCGGCTGTGCTACAATAAATGACGGGAAAGGGTGAGGAGTGGGTTGGTGGGTGGGGAGGGGGGTGGAGGAGGCAGAGAGAGGGCATGATGGGTAATTTGAAAAAGAATCTAATCTCATCATTTCATTGGGAGCCGCTTCCACTTCAAGTCGGAAACAAAGGAGACTTTGGCCCCTGAGGTCACCCCTTATATTGGACTATTCCCTAATTCATCACTAGGGGTTTGTGAGTGGCAGAGTCCATTAAGGGAAGACGGGAGGGGTGACGGCTCAAGATGAATTGCGTGGAGGCAATCCGCTGAAATCCAATGAAGTGATTTGGCGGACAGAGATGCCAACCTATAAATAAATATCTTGGATAGAGAGAGAGAGAGAGAGAGAGAGAGAGAGAGAGAGAGAGAGGAATTGCCAACCCGAGAACGTGTAGAAAAACTCTCTCTCTCTCTCTCTCTCTCTCTCTCTCTCTCTCTCTCTCTCTCTCTCTCTCTCTCTCTCTCTCTCTCTCTCTCTCTCTCTCTCTCTCTCTCTCTCTACTGTGTACTTCTCTGTGTGTAACCGAAATATAAACCAAGATCGAACTAAATTTGTGGTTTACATTATACTTTAAATATATATATATATATATATATTATATATATATATATATATATATATATATATATATATATATATATATATATATTCTCGGGAAAAAAATCCCAAAACATTTGGTGATATTCTTTAAGATAATTCATTTCGTAATAATTCTGTAAAAACCATCAGGGTTGGCACCTCGAAAGGAAATATTTCTTGTTTTCATTTTCGTTCGTTTTTTTTTTTTTTTTTTTCTCTTTTTTTTTTTTTTGGTTATGGTTTTTAATGTTTTATTTTTTCTTGACGTTTAGGAAAATTGAAGAAATAGCATTTTGTCACAGGATGATGGGAACGACTTGTGTCTTGAAATGAGTGGGGGGAGGGGGGGAGGTTATGAAATGGGGGGGGGGGAGGGGAGGTTATGGAATTGGGGGGGGGGGGAGGGGAGGTTATGGAATTGAGGCGGGGAGGTTATGGAATTGAGGGGGGGGGGGAGGTTATGGAATTGGGAGGGGGGGGGGAGGGGGAGAAGAGACTTTTATAATTTTATGATTATCTCGGTATGGCTGGAAAGGGAGAGAGAGAGAGAGAGAGAGAGAGAGAGAGATAGATAGAGAGAGATAGATAGAGAGAGAGAGAGAGAGAGAGAGAGAGAGAGAGAGAGAGATTGCTAGGTTGAGGTAAAGAAATAAACATGAATATTACTCGTAGCAAAGCAAACCAAGAATGGAACATTGGTTAAGCTGATAGGTGAAAAATGTGGTTTCTATTATATCACGATAATCTTATTGTTGTTTTGTTGTTGTTGTTGTTAATAATAATAATAATAATAATAATAATAATAATAATAATAATAATAATAATAATAATAATAATAATAATAATAATAATAATAATAATAGCAATAATAGTAATAATAATAATAATAATAATAATAATAATAATAATAATAATAATAATAATAATAATAATAATAATAATAATAATAATAATAATAATAATAATAACTAGGGGAAGAAGAAGAAGAAGAAGAAGAAGAAGAAGAAGAAGAAGAAGAAGAAGAAGAAGAAGAAGAAGAAGAAGAAGAAGAAGAAGAAGAAGAAGAAGAAGAAGAAGAAGAAGACGTCGAAGAAGACGTAAAGGAAGAAGAAGGAGGAGGAGGAGGAAGGGGGGGGGGGGCGGGATATTTAGAACTGAGGGGGAGAAAATCTACTCAAACGCAAGATATTCTAAGTGTCGACATGAGAAATCTAGAAAGGTAACGATTGATTTCAATACACATGTAGGGAAGAGATACTATCACAGATACCATGACAGATACCATCACAGAAAACGTCACAGATAGTGTCAATCTGGGCTAAAAATCGATGAGATAAACGAAATGATATCTGGTTATCTTTTAATTAAATCTACAGTCAACCATTTTGGATGGAGGATGTACGTTCTACAAGAAAATCAGAGAATGGATGCTATGCAGGAAAATCAGATAATGTACGCTATACAAGAAAAGCAGGGAATGTACGCTATACATGAAAATCTGGGAATGTACGCTATACAGGAAAATCTGGGAATGGACGCTATATAGGAAAATCAGAGAATGTACGCTATACAAGAAAATCTGGGAATGTACGCTATACAGGAAAATCTGGGAATGTACGCTATACAGGAAAATCATGGAATGGACGCTATACAGGTAAATCAGGGAATGTATGTTATACAGGAATATCTGGGAATGTACGCTATACAGGAAAATCTGGGAATATACGCTATACAGGAAAATCTGGGAATATACGCTATACAGGAAAATCTGGGAATGTACGCTATACAGGAAAATCTGGGAATGTACGCTATACAGGAAAATCTGGGAAATTTACGCTATGCAGCAAAATCAGAGAATGGACGTTATACAGGAAAAGCATAGAATGCACGCTATTTAAGAAAATCAGAGAATGTACGCTATACAGGAAAATCAGAGAATGTACGCTATATAGGAAAATCAGAGAATGTACGCTATATAGGAAAATCAGATAATGTACGCTAAGCAGGAAAATCAGAGAATGTACGCGACAGGAAAATCAGGGAATGTACGTTAACTGAACAGGAGCTCAACAGTGCAAGGGGGATAACTTTTAAAAAAGGCGTAAGACCATGCTACTAAAAATACAGATTGACTTTATAAAATGAGATCATTTTTGTATTTTGACCACACCACTGTCGTTATGTGAGAATGAATGATTGCTATATACATTCGGATATTGAACTGTTCTACTGAGAACATATTGATACCAGGCCTCTCTCTCTCTCTCTCTCTCTCTCTCTCTCTCTCTCTATATATATATATATATATATATATATATTATATATATATATATATATATATATCCCTCTCTCTCTCTCGCCATGTACTCATTTTACACCCTGTGAATGGCGAAAAGAATGTGAGGAAAAAAATAGCATTTTCCAATGACTCAACTATGCACCGCTCAGAGCGCGACTCGAACTCAAGACCCTCCGATCCGAAGGCAAGTCGTGTCAAACCACTAGACCAGATAACCGCACAACAACTCATATTATATTATAGTCATGAGAAGAAAAGTTTTAGGAAATAACAAGTAATGACTCATAAATTCTGGAACATTCCACAGTTAAGACAATGATAGACTAGAAACGATTATTCTTCCAAATACCAACCATGGGATAGTCAAAATATGGGAGGGGGGGGGGGGGTTAATACAGAAGGAAAACAAAACAAGTTGATGGAAAACTAATCCATGTTTTCAAAAACAAAAAATAAAAAAAAAACTTTGATTGATTAACTCATTAGGGGAAGAGGATTGAGGACGGAAATTTCATTATGAAATAGGGGGTGGGGGGGGAGGGGGGGGGGGGGGACAGAACAAAGAGCGAGACGGCAATGGAAAACAATGGTGATGTGGATGATGATGATGATGATGATGATGATGATGATGATGATGATGATGATGATGATGATGATGGTGGTGGTGGTGGTGAAGATGATGATGATAATGATGATGGTGATGATGTTGATGATGATGATGATGATGATGATGGTGGTGGTGGTGGTGGTGGTGGTGGTTGTGGTGGTGAAGATGATGATGATGATGATGATGAGAAGGAGGAGGAGGAGGATGATGACGACGACGACGATGACGATGATAATGTCGACGATGATGACGATAATGATAAAAAAAAGAAATATGACACGTATTACAAATGTAAACACAAAGTAAAAACAAAAACTCGAACCCATCCCAAAATAAATTTGTTTACGACAATGCTTGACAACGAAAGCTGTTTGTGAAGTGGTTAAAATCTCATTTGTGTCGGCCATGTTTTCTAAACAAGCCAATCAGCCAATCAGACAACGCCTTCGAACAGGATATGTAGGTCACGTGATGTGATAACGTTTATTATGGATTTATGGGTGTATACAGGAGGCATAATATAGATAGAACGAAGATGACGTCACTCAAGCCTTTGTTATTGTATTTTGCCATCCGCGTTTGTGAGTGAATCTCACTAAACTGTATCAGCCACACTATAAAAGTTCATGGATACACACAGTATTGTGTGTTGGTCCGTTATACTTCCGGATGGCAATGTTATGAGCTTCTTTGCCAAGCGCATACTATCTATATCTGAGTGCTTCGAACCGCTTGATGAAAACGCTACAATTGCCCGGCGCATAGTTGAGTCCTTGTATAAAGGCTCTTTACCCACTTTCTCTCACCGTACTCTGATGTAAAACGAGTACCTGGCCCTAACAGCGTCGTCCCTGTCCGAAAAAAATGGTAATATCACATAACAGGTGTCATGTCTCGTCCTAAATGTTAAGCGTTGCTGTTGGACAGGGACCCCTTGTAAAGCGCTTTGAGCACTTTAAGTGGATATTGTGCTATATATATTATATATATATATATATATATATATATATATATATATATATATATATATATATATATATATATATATCTCAATTATCACATTTTATTCTTGAAAGACAACAACAAATAAAACGAAGTTCCACCATCTGAAATCTCTATCTATCTAGCCTATCAAATTCCTTATACACACAATACGTCCTTCTCAACGCAAGCAGCCGAGATCCAGGATTAGGACCAGCCGGCCGAACGGGTGTTTAAATTGGATGAAATGGACACCGATTTAAGACTTCACGTCTTGCAGGAAATCGTTATCGTCTAACACGGTCTTCGAATAGGGCCACGCGCTTCCCTAGGGATTTACCCAAGGATACAACGCCGTCTCATCCTCACGCCGCCCAGTGTTTCATCAGGGTTTTACTAAGCTCATCCCAAGCGCTGATAATTAAAGAGAGGTAACTCTTGTATAATCCGTGTTAAGTCCCCCAGGTGGCGATAGTAGTGCCCGTCCGTGAGTTGTTGGGTTTTCTAATAATAATGGCCGCCGCCTGTCGGCTTGTAAGTTGTAAGGGAGGTTAACTCTTAAATTAACTAAATTGGGTCGGCATGAGATGAAGGGGCGGATTCAGTTACTGATTACGTCATGGAATTTGGGGGGAATGGGGAGTTTGAAGGGATTCGAGAATCGAAGAAAGAAAGAAAGAAAGAAAGAATTCGTTGAGAAATGAAACGCTTGTTATACAAACCGAAGCACAACGTCTGCTCTGCGTTACTCTTGAAAAACACATATTTAAAAATTTGGCCAGAAAACTCGTCCTTTCAAATATCGATTGATTTAAATGACTCTCGTCTTAGCAAAAACTTTCAAACCTGGGACTTCGAGAAGTCCCAGGTTTGAAAATTTTTGCTAAGACGAGGGTCATTTAAATCGATCGATATTTGAGGGGCAAGTTTTCTGGCCAATTTTTTAAATGTGTGTGTATTTCCAGAGTAATGCAGAAGAGTAGATGGAGAAGAGGGAGATGGGAAGGAGGGGGGGAGGGGTGATGAAGGACTAAAATACGAATGGTTTTTGGGACCTGGTCATTTCTCTTTCTTACTTATCATGTTTAACTTGAACGAAGAAATTAAAGGTATATATTTGTGTGACGTGATGTCGTGCGTGATAAAAACATCCGCGAAGACGCACACAAAAATTATAATCAAATCGATGTACGCAGTGTGTAAGTTGTATAAGTGTTGAACGCAGTGTGTAAGTTGTATACGTGTTGAACGCAGTGTGTAAGTTGTATACGTGTTGAACGCAGTGTGTGAGTTGTATACGTGTTGTACGCAGTGTGTAAGTTTTATACGTGTTGTACGCAGTGTGCAAGTTTTACACGTGTTATACGCAGTGTGTAAGTTTTATACGTGTTGTAAGTAGTGTGTAAGTTGTATACGTGTTGTAAGCAGAGTGTAAGTTTTATACGTGTAACACATGACCTTGACCTTGAGTCATATTGTACGTAGTGATCGAATGAATGCAAACATCAGTTAATAATAATATAAAAAACAATTAAATCAAAAATAAAGAGGAAATGTATAAACTGAAAGAAAAAGCAAAGACAAAACTAAAATTCAAACAAATCCTAAAGAACAAAACAAAAGCAAAAATATAATAATAATAATAATAATAATAATAATAATAATAATAATAATAATAATAATAATAATAATAATAATAATAATAATAATAATAATAATAATAATAATAATAAAGAAAAGAAATAATTCGAGATTCTTTTCGTAGAAGCGATTCGACCAATAATCTTACAGTATAACTGTCATGTGATACACGATTAGCTGCCGATTCAATCATCGAAGAAGGACTACGTATGAATGAACGACGACAAATGGCAGAAGACAATCTTGATCCTGTGTAATGACAACGGTTAGAACACCATCCCGATGACAGTTGGGGGGGGGGGGGGGCGATGTCACAGATAGATAGGGTCGTTGACATAGAACCAAGAGATCACGTGACGATTGATGAGGGATTACAGGGTCCGCCCCCCCCCCCCCCCTACTTGTTCCCAAAATGTCACATCGACTTATCCTTAAAATGGTCTAAAAACCGGATCCACATCATCATCCAACGCTTTCAGACGACGAGAATGGCCACGGATTGATTGTGTTGAAAATCGACGCATTCTACACGTAATTGGTCTTGGCAAATTCATAAAACTCAAGTTCGGATTTGTTTTCTTTTTCCTGTTGTTGGTTTGTTTTTGTTTTTTGTTTTGTTTTTGTTTTTTTTTTGTGTTTCTGTTCTGTTTGGGGGGGGGGGGGGGGGGGTTTCTTTGTTCTTTTTTTTTCCTTTTTGCTTGTTTTCGTTTTTATTCTTTGTTTTTTTGTATTTTTTGTTGTTTTCTTTTTTCTTTTTTTTTTCCTTTTTCTTTTTGGCAGCGGGGGGGGGGGGGGGGGTCATCTGGGAATTTGACTCAGTTATCCCAACCAATATTTTACAGAAACACATCTGGTGCAACGCGAATAAGTATGTAGTTAGGTGATACGAGCAGTTTGTTTAACGGGCTTATAAGCGTAGACTGCTGTATCTTATTGGTGTGTGTGTGTGTGTGTGTGTGTGTGTGTATGGGGGTGGGGGGGGGCGGGGGGGGAGGAAAGAGGCGGGAAGGGAGATAATCTGACATTGTAACAAGCGTTATCTAGCCGTCATCGCCATGACGTTTAAACATGGCGGCCGGCGGCGATCTTGAAGTCGTCACAGAACGGATTGTAGCCTGCCTGCCTTGCTAACTGTGAGAAGTGATCGGGACCGCAAGGTGTTCGTTCGTTCAGACGATTAACAACGTCTTGTAACGTCTTTGATTAGAGACCTTTGTCCGCGGTAATATGTCACTGTCTCAGGTGATGAGCCATTGTCCGGGGTGATCAGCCATTGAGCCGTGGTCTCATGGAGTCATTTGTCATTATCGGCGCTGATTAGGCCGTTGGAAAAACGTTGGATATGACAGGCTCTAATCATCGCATCTTGTTACAACGTTGTACAGAGGTGACAATTTCATCCGGAGGAATTTGTTGTTCGTTCATTCATTGTTGACGTCAACGGCAACAGCAAACTACAATAACGACAGGAAAAATGTCTAAGTCACGTGGCCAACTGGTCACGTGCATATCAGACATTTTCTGTTTCTAAGAAAGAAATTGTTGTAAAACAAGCATTTTTTTTTTGGTTCATGGGACAAGTTGTTATTTATTTAAGTCGCATTGTGAAATTTCAATTTAAGACAAATAAGAAGATTTCGCCTTAATTTATGAATTTGATTTTTTTTTTTAAATATTCTCCTACCTTTCATTTCTACATAATCAGACGTAAATGTGAGCTGAAAAAATCATGGAACCCACAGTGAAGTCAAAGACCAGGAAATCAACGTAATCGTTCCTTTGGAATTCAACTATTTATTGTGTTTGTGCAGAGGGGCAGGTGAGAGTAAGGACGGTAATTCTGTGCTACGATCGAATTTAATACCCGTTGTATTTTACTCGGTTACCTTTCTTGTCCTGCATTTTGTAATAATATGTGTATAACGTTCTCGACTTCCAACTAGATCTCAAATTATGCTGCTGCTGCTACTACTACTACTACTACTACTACTACTACTACTACTACTACTACTACTACTACTACTGCTACTACTACTACTACTACTACTACTACTACTACTACTACTACTACTATTGCTACTACTACTACTATTGCTACTACTACTAATACTACTACTACTACTACTACTACTACTACTACTACTACTACTACTACTACTACTACTACTACTACTACTACTACTACTACTATTGCTACTACTACTACTACTATTGCTACTACTACTACTACTACTACAACTACTACTACTACTACTACTACTACTACTACTACTACTACTACTACTACTACTACTACTACTACTACTACTAGTACTATTGCTACTACTACTACTATTGCTACTACTACTACTACTATTGCTACTACTACTACTACTATTGCTACTACTACTACTACTACTACTACTACTACTACAACTACTACTACTACTACTACTACTACTACTACTACTACTACTACTACTACTACTACTACTACTACGACTACTACTACCACTACTACTACTATTGCTACTACTACAACTACTACTACTACTACTACTACTACTACAACTACTACTACTACTACTACTACTACTACTACTACTACTACTACTACTACTACTACTATTGCTACTACTACTACTACTACTACTACTACTACTACTACTACTACAATTACTACTACTACTACTACTACTACTACTACTGCTACTACTACTACTACTACTACTACTACTACTACGTTTTTAATACGATAAATAAATAAATAAATAAGAAATAAATCAATAAATATATTGTACCATCAAGTCTGACTGATCCTAAAAACCAAACAGGATGTTATAGCAGAGTCGTGTGTGTAAACGTTTATTACGTCAATAATCGAGGGGAAGTAACTATCGATGTAATGAAATGGTTTTATATATATATATATATATATATATATATATATATATATATATATATATATATATATATATATATATATATATATATAAAATAAAGCATTTGGAAAACCACTAGAAAAGGCATAAATCTCGGAATTTTAGATCTTTACTAGCATTTATAGCAGTTTGTCTCGCCTGCTCATTTTCCAAGGGAGACAATTCCAGACACACAAAGGTTGTAAATCGTTTGGATTTGTCTGTTCTCATTGTACAAAATGGATTGTCGTTCTTTATGGTGATTTTAATGGATGTCTGAATGTGTTTGGCTAGGGGGTGAGTGGGGATTGGGTAAAGGGGTTTGATGGGAGAGGTGGGGGGTGGGGGGGGGGGGAGTTGAAGGAGGGGGTAGGAGGGGGGGGTGTATTGAGAAATGTCTGTTAGGATGAAAGGATCACGTCAAATGGATTACGATTATGATGTTGGTGTTGATGTTGATGTTGATGATGTTGTTGATGATGATGATGATGATGACGACGACGACGACGGCAAGCAATAAATGGCACTAAATCCTATCAACATGTAAGAAGCGCCCCCCCCCCCTTTTTTTTTTTTTCCATAATTTAAAAAAAAAAAAAAAAAATTTAATTTTTACATTTCAAAAATAAAACGAAGACAAAACTTCTAATCCAACCAGCTATTGATTGGCAGAACGAAGACAGGGACAAATAGACTAAAATACGTTCTTCTGTTCTTACCAGCAATCTTGAGGGTGGCGTTCTTACTGATGGTGCTGCCGTGGATGTTGGTGGCGTTACAGTAATACGTCCCCACATCCGGTTTCTGGTTCTTGGTGTGGATGATTCGCAGGAAGAACAGTTGCTGCCCTTTGTTCAGGAGGAGTCTGGAATGGGGAGATACGCGTGGGGGGTTAGATCTCTTACAACAACAACAACAACAACAAAACAATAATAATAATAGTATACTTTGGAATGCTAATATCTGAATAAATATTAACTCACTCAATCCTAGAGATTTTTGCTGTTTTTCAAAATTGGAAAAATGTATTAAAATGAGCATGCATGTACATAGATAGTTTTATTCAACTATCATCATCATCCAAAAACTAAAAACATTAGTTTGATACTACGCCTATAATTTGTCTCAGATAAATGTAATAAATAGGCACGGGGTAAAAGTAACTCAGGTGAACTACGGTCATAGTCGGTGTTAGGGTTAAGTGAGTTAAACTAAATACAAAGATTTGATGCATTGGATTGTCGGAAACACCACAATCAATTTGACAGTGTTTGTTTGGAAACGCAATACTTATTGTCTGTTTTGAATTGTCAATTCAAACATACTTGGTAATTTTTATTTTTTTTAAATTATGCCCTTTCGCCACGGCATCATAATATACCGTCGCCTAGGCATTCCACGGAGGAATATAGATATATAGTATGCGCTTGACCAAGAACTTCACAACATTGCCATCCGGAAGTATAAAGGACCAACACACAGAACTCTGTGTAACCATGAACTTTTATAGTTTGGATAATACTGTTAAGTGAGAATTATTCATAAACGCGGATGGCAAAAGACAATAACAAAGACATGAGTGACGTCAACTTCATACTATCTATAGATAATCCATCAAACAAGATGTCTGATGTCAACAGGAATCTCCCGTGTTGTCCAAAGTAATAATAAAGGGTCCAAATAATATAATATCGTTCAGACAAACTGACCTATGGGCGTTGAGGGAGTCCTTGTTGGTGCTGACCTTGACCCCGTTCCTGTACCACGTGATCTTGGGTTCGGGGTCGCCCTGAGCTTTACAGTGTAGCTTGGCGGGTTCATTCTTGGCGACGTATTGGTCTTTGGGATGCTCCATGATTCGGGGATTGTCTGGTAGAAAAGACAGAGGAAAAGGGGGGGGGGGGGGGAATTAGTTGTTTTTTTTTTTTTGTCTTTGTTAAATAAATAAATTACCTTTATTCATCCCATAGGGATAATTTGTCTCTAGGGTCTATTCCATGGGAAAACTGGAATAATCCAGTTGTCAGCCGCGGTGCGGCGTCCCGGAAACTGAGCTAGGGCGAGGTAGTGATTTGCTCAAGGTCACACAACGCAGCGGGTATTCGAACTCGGTACCTTTCGGGTGCGAGGCAAAGACCGTACCACTGAGCCACGCACAGATGACAGAAAATGTGATATATTCCAATTCTGGGGGGAGGGAGGGGGGGGGGTCAAAGGAGGGGGGGGGGGGTACATAAGTTCTGCCACAACCAGTCCCAGAATGGAC
>NC_088373.1:1493127-1495627 GCF_034508935.2 Berghia stephanieae
AAATATTATAATTGATCTTTTATATAGCGAAGTGACTATTCTCACCCACGGGATGCTAGTCTTCATAATAGTATAAAAAGTAGTCCACAATCGTTGTATGTTTAATCCAAAGGTTGTAATGCAGTAATTTGTTAAGTTTCTTGTCACAAGTTGCACAATTAAACAAAAAAAAAAAATCAATCAAATCCAAATCGCAAAAAGCCGGCGACGTTTTTTTCGGTAATCCAATCGGCCGTGAGGGGGGGGGGGGGGGGGGGCTGAGAATAGAGGCAGCCTTGATATAGCGCAATATCCACTAACCGTGCTTAAAGCGCTTTACAAGGGGTCCCTGGGCAACAGCATCATTTAACATGTAGGACATGACGCCTGTTAGGGGATATTGCAGGGTTTTTTTCGGACAGAGACAACGCTGTTAACGGCCAGGTACTCATTTTACACCTGAGTACGGTGAGAGAATGTGAGTAAAGAGCCTTCTCCAAGGACTCGACTATGCGCCGAGCGAGGCTCGAACCCAGGACCTTCCGATCCGAAAGCGAGTGTCATACCACAAGACCACATAGCCGCACGACAGTACAGGTGAATCAACTGGCTAGGACGTGTACAGCAAGATGGCCGAAGACAATAGAGAATAAAAATTTTCGCGGCGTCTACTCACTTCATCTCTTGTTGTTACCAACATAAGTGCCTGCTCCACTCCCTTTTCTGAATTAAAAATTCACCCCATATACCGGAGCATACTCAATGTCTCAATCGTTTCTATGTTATATGTTTGTGTTCAGAATAGTGGCTATTAAGCTTAACAGCTGGTCAAGTAACTTCGCGATGGTTTAGTGGCGAGCGAACCGGCGGTCTCCAGAAGTGGGTGAGAGAGAGCTCTAAAATTGATCTGAGTTTGATACGAATATTTTTGTATTCGTGGATAGCTCACACGATAGAGCCACGCTCTCACCTGCCAGGCGGAGTTGTCGTACCAATAAGGTCGCAGATTCAAACCCCACCAACGCCGCGAAAATTGTTATTCTCTATTGTCTTCTGGCACTCTTCTACTCCCTTCATCTCTTGTTGTTAGCAAGATGGCCATGTAGATATGACTATGCACTATAATACCTGTAAGACCCGAGTTCGATCCCAGTGTGAGGTTTCCCATTTTTTTCTCTTCTTCAGGACACTAAACCCCAGTTTTAAATAAAAATAAAATAAAATATAATAAAATTCCTTTTATTCATCCCATAGGGGGGAAATTTGTCTCTAGGGTCTATTCCAAGGGAAGACTGATGGAATAACCCAGGCGTTACACGCAGTACAGCGCCGCAGAGTTAGATAGGACGAGGTGGTGACTTGCTCAAAGGCCACTTAGCGTAGCGGCGAGTGTTTGTTCGAACTCGGTATCTTTCGGGTACGAAGCAAAGACCGTACCTCTGAGCCACGCTGCCCCCAGGAGGGGGTGGGGGGGGGTGTTAAAAGAAAAACGTGGATGAAATATAAATGAAATAGTAAGACTAAGGTCATTCCAGACAGCGACAGTTGAGTAAAAATGCACCCAATGCCCCCTACCCCCCCCCCCCCCATCCCCCTCATCCCCCACCCCTCTCCCTCTTCAAACTTTATCCCCCCCCCCCCCTCACCCCGCGACCCACTTACACATAGACAAAAATTACACACTGACCATTACCATCAAATTCTACTCTGGGCTGACTATTGAGAGTCAAAAAGAGTATCATACAGCCCCTCCCCCCCCCCCTCCCTCCGCCTCACCCCGCCCCTGGCCATCTTCAAACAACAAAATTAAATAGTAAATAGATGCCTTCTGTAGTTTCTATCACCCCAGCACCCTCTCCCGTGTGTGTGTTGTATAAGCCGAAGGTGGAGTACTATAATATTATTCGAGACATCATAAAGGTAGTACTTGATTCGCTTGGAACAGACCGGAAGTAGATGAAGCGATATCCGGAAGGCATCAAGGACGAGCATGCGCACTGATCGATGACAGTACATAATATATACTATTAGATGGTCTCATGTAGGACAAAAAAGATACGATGTGTTTATAATGGATTATCACCACCAATACCATCATCATCGTCATCGTTGTCGTCGTCGTCGTCGTCATCATCACCATCATCATCATTACAGGGTCCATCTTTAAAATACGATTGACCAAATGAGTTGTGGCCACTTAGCCCAAATTAAGAATAGTTGATAGCCAGTCAAATGACCACCGACTCCAGCCTACAGCTAAATGACCAACATGATTATGGAATGGACCAATCATTTCTCGTGTTTTTTTCCCCATCTCCAAACACGCACTAGTCGTGTCATAACAAGATATGAAGTGAGTAGAAAAGTGCCAGAAGACAATAGAGAATAAAAAAATTTTTCGCGGCGGTGGTGGGGTTTGAACCTGCGACCTTATTGGTACGACAACTCCGCCTGGCAGGTGAGAGCGTGGCTCTACCGTGTGAGCTATCACGAACACAAAAATATTCGTTTCAAACCCAAA
>NC_088373.1:1503127-1517943 GCF_034508935.2 Berghia stephanieae
TATCCACCCCCACATACACACAAACACACACACACACACACACACACACACACAACTACCCACCGCACACTCAAAAACAGAACACATCCCCCCCCCCCCCTACACACACATGCACGTGTCCACCCACAAAACATCTACCACACAAAAAATCGTTCGTTGGTGTTTTGTTTGTTTTAATGCATCGCAACCCCCCCCCCCCCCCCCCCCCGCCCCCCTTCCACCCCCCCCCCCCCCTCACCGCCCCTCGCCTTCCACCCGACCATCAATCACATAACAATTAAGTCTACAGAGGCTAGTTGAAACTGAGGAATAACTATGGAGCGGCGGGAAGAAGATAACGGTTGAGCGACTTAATTCACTGTTTTGATTGGTTGGTGGTGACACCATGTGACAATTAATACCCGCGCCGTGACAGTTAATTTAAATCACGTGACAAACGACTCGTTGTTCGATTGGCTCATTAGACCGTTTAATGGGATTTGATTGGCTACGTGGGTGACGGCAGAAGAGCTCGTCAAAGATGGCGGTCGTTGGAGAAGTGTTTTATACTGACAGCTCTCGTGTGTTATGGTTATTATTTCAACGACAGTAAACAATGGACAAGGACGGCAAACGACATAATTGGACGGCGACATGCCTGAGGCAGATCCACGAACTCATCTCATTACGACGTTCTATAGGAAATGACTTATAACTGGAGTTGTTATCACCTTCTATCACTCTCATCCTAGAATCTCAGAGAAGAGATTTGGATGGCGATCAGGTTTTCTACTGAGACAATGTAATTCCTATCCATCTATCCATCGATCTCTCATCTCACGATCCATCTATCCATTCATCTACCCACCCCTTCCCTCCATCCATCCATCCATCCATCCATTCATCCATCGATCTCTCATATATCACTATCTATCCATCCATCAACCCATCCACCCATCCATCCATCCATCCATCTGCCCACTCTTCCATTCATCGATCAACTCATCCATCTATATATCAATCCATCCAACAATTCAACCATCCATCTATCCAACCATCCACCCATCTATCAATCCCTCCATCCGTCAATCAATCTACTCACCCATCCATCCATCCATCCATCCATCTACACATCCCCCCCCCCCCCCTATTCATTTCAATTTTTAAATTATTTTTTGTTGTTTTTGTTTTGTTGTTTTTGTTTGTGTTTATGTTGGGTTTCTTTTTTTTTTTTTTCTTTTTTTTTTTTTCAAAATACGGCAGTTTTGTTCGTGAAGTAAAACATCGGAATATTTACGAGTTTTTTTATGGTTGTTAGCAGGTCGGGCCAATAATGTTCTATATACATAATATGCTTTGATGGTGGGTGATGGCATGGAATCTGGTAGGTAGGTAGGTAGTAATGTTAAAGCCATTCCTTGGGTTGTCCGACAAGTCGTCTTGTGACAGTGATGGATGTACTGGTGGCCCTTTGGATTCTGGTGGCCTTGGGCACACACACACACACAGACAAACACACACAAAGACACACACACACACACAGACACATACACATACACACACACACTCACAAACATACACATTTATACACACATTTACACACACACACACAAACACACACAGACACATACACACGCGCACACACATACACACATATATATATATACACACACACACATACACATTTACACACACTAACACACACACAAACACACACACACACACATATACATCATACCTCTACCAGAAACCAATATAAATCGTTGGCATAGAAGATATCAATCATCAAACACCTCATTCCCAAACCGTTATAAAGTGGAATGGAATGGAAAGGGGGGGGGGGGGTTGGGAAGGAGTAGAAGGGAGACAACCGTGTTTATTTGTTGGCTTTTGTTGGGTACTTAGTTCTCTTTGACACCCGTGGCCAAACTCAAACATGTGCCAGAAACAAACAAAACAAGACAGGATGAATCGCATAGATGTAAATAATTCGTTATATCTCGTTACAGGTGCATCGTGGTATCATCGTCGTCGTCGTCGTCGTCATCGAATTAGGAATATTATGCGGCTATGTGGTCTTGTGGTATGACACTCGCTTTGGGATCGGAAGGTCACGGGTTCGAGCCTCGCTCGGCGCATAGTTGAGTCCTTGGAAAAGACTCTTTACTCACATTCTCTCACCGTACTCAGGTGTAAAATGAGTACCTGGCCGCTAACAGCGTTGTCTTTGTCCGAAAAATTATAATATCGCCTAACAGGCGGCATGTCCCGTCCTACATGTTAAATGTTGCTGTTAACCAGGGACCCCTTGTAAAGCGCTTTGAGCACATTTAGTGGATACAGCGCTCTATAAAAGCTCTATTTTATTTATACTGGACATTCCAAGTTCTATGGGACGGGGTGGAAAGGGGGGGGGGGGGGGTCTTTGCTCCGTACTCAAGAGGTAATGAGTTCGATTGCCCGCCGCGTTGAGTGAGTGAGTATGAGCAAGTCATCTTGACGAATGGGTTATTCCAGTCTTCCCGTGGATTCGACAAATAGAGAAATATTTAACCCAAATGGATCAATAAAATTAATGTTATTCATTTATTTATATATTTATTTACTTTCTTACTTATTACTTACTTACTAAGCCATTCATTCAATCATTCATTCATACATTTATTCAATCTTTCATTTATTCATTTATTTATCTATTTATGTATTTATTCATTCATTTAATTATTTCACTATTTATTTATCCGTTCGTTAATTAATTTGTTTGTTTATTTTTATATGTATTTATTCATTCATCCAAGGAAGGGACTAGATGATGGGATGCTGGAATAATAAGGTATACTCTTTATCGTTTCTAAGCCGTCCTCAAATAGCTAAAAAATACTCCTTTTACGACAAAGTTAAAACGTTGAAGTTAAGAATTGTCTGAAGATGAAAAACTTGTGTGATAAATCACCGGAAACAAAACAAGACTCGACACGCCCCCACAAAGCCCTGTAAATCATTTGACTTACATTTTTTCTTCTTTTCTTCTTTTTTTTTTTTAACAATAAATAGGAAAACCACGCAGAACTGAAATATTTATGTCAATGGTTTTGGATCGAGGCGCGCGAGGCGATGCGAGGCTCTCGTACCCCCCCCCCCCCCCACCACACCCCCACCTCCACCCCCCGGGCCTAGTTCCTGTAAATTAAAGTGACAGACAGAAACCCAGGGCATACATCATACAGTTTGTCCCCTGGCATCCAAAATGGTTGGATTGTTTTGTTTTTGTTTCTTTGGTTTTGTAGGGTTTTTTTTTGGTTTTTTTGTTGGTTTTTTTTTTTTTGTTTTTTTTTTTTTTTGGGGGGGGGGGGGGTGGTTGGGGGTCTTGTTTTGGTTTGGTTTTGTGTTTTGTTTTTGTTTTGTTCTTTTTTTCTTCTTTTTTTTTTTTTTTGTTTTGTTTTGTTTGGGGGGGGGGGGGGGGGGGGGGGGCTTGTTTGTCATTTATTTTTGTTTTTTGTTTTTATTTATTTATTTATTTTTTCTTTTGGGGAGGGGGGGGGGAGGGGGTTGTTATCAGCTGAAGAAGGGTTTTGAGACCGAAACGTTCCGTGTTTGGAATCTTAATCTTTTTTTTTTTTTAGCTGATATATTCGTATTTGTTTACTACTTCTATCGGCTATAGAATTGGGCGGATGGTTTTGGTTTTGAGGGGAGGGGGTGGTGAGGTGGAGGAGGAGGAAGGAAGGATTTGGGGGGGGGGGGGGGTTAATTCGATGACAGAGTTGTTGAAAATGCTTGTTGAATTTGACGGTGAAGGCATGAAAATGTCATTAAACACAAACCAGAACGACAAAGATGCTGAACTCAAAGCTTTTAAAATAAAAACAGCAGTATTTTCCTATAAAAGGCTAGCCGAGGATACTGCTTATTTCTTTATTTAAAAAAAAAGATTATCTGTTAAACAGAAGAAGAAAAAAAAAAATTTGCTTTCCTTCGTAGAAATACATAAGTAGGTATATATAGAGTTGTACCATGAACAAGCACTGCCCGTTTAACCCGTGGGTGGTAGTTTAAGTCTTAGACCACCCAAGACATAAATCTAGGTTAAGAGCCTGGTGAGATCGTTTAAAACTAATTCTTGATTTAATTTCTTTTCAGGTTTCAAATTCAGACGCGCGCCCTGAAAGAGATTTGGGACGTGGAGGAGATGCCTGGCCTGTCGTGTGACGTCACGCCACATCATCCAATCAAATTAGAACCGTCAATGTCTTCATATACATTGAATTCATTCACAGTTGAAAGAAAGAAAATATATTTTATACTAACTAACGGGTTCCATGAATGAGGCGGGGGGGGGGGGGGGGGTGGAGGTTGGGAGTATGGGACGCGCGGGGTGGGGGGGGGGTCACTATAGGTCAGTTGGTAGAGCACTCGCTCCACGCACAAAGCGACAAAAATTGATCCAGGGTGCAGTCGATATTTTTTCCGACCCGCTCGGCGCATAGTTGAGTCCTTGGAAAAGTCTCTTTACTCACATTCTCTCACAGAACTCATGTGTAAAATGAGTACGTGGCCGTTAACAGCGATGTATCTATCGGTAAAAAAAAATTGCAATATCGCCTAACAGGCGTCAAGTAATGTTCTACATGTTACGAGTTGCTGTTGTTGGCCAGGGACCCTTTGTAAAGCGCCTTTGAGCACGTTTTAGTGAATATTGCGCTATATTATTATTGAAATGCTCAAGTATTGTTTTCTTTTATATCTATATCAATAAGGGAAATGTAATATAATGGTAGCATTCCATCACGTAAGATTGATGTGATGGATGTGTAAGATGGCTTCCCACATCACACACACACACACACACACACACACACACACACATCACACACATACACGTATTATTAGTTATTCTAAGATTGAGTTTGATGGGTGGAGTTAGTTAGGGACGAAATCCATTAGAAACTTTCAGCATTTTCAAACAGGAGTGGTGGTGGCAATGCTGGTGATACAGCCATTTACCGTCAAGGTAGATTTGACAGGCTTACTACGTCATCAGTCATCATCAGATCGCGGCGCTAACTCTCTTAAAAGACTGAGATTGAGTTCGTGTGTTTGTTTGTGTTTCAATCTAAATGTCATTCTTTATTTAAAGGGATTTATTTATTTATTTGCAGACATAACTGCTGTTGTCTTCAAAAATGTCTTTTAATATATCCCAAATCGCATTGCGGCGCCATGATTTAGAAGAATGAAATAGAACTCCCGAAAGGAAATGGAAAAGGTGGGGGGGGGGGGGGCCGAAGTGGTCGAGTAGTTAAGGAATTGCACCGTGATCTGGCATGGAAGGTCACGGGTTCGAGTCCTGCATCAGGTACATTCGTTGTTGTTTTTTTTGTTTTTTTTTTGTTTTTGTTTTTTGTTTGTTTGTTTGTTTGTTTTTTGTTTTTTGTTTGTTTGTTTTTTTTTTGTTTTTTTATGTTTTTGTTTTTTTTTGTTTCTTGGGCAAGATTATTTTACCCCTCAATTCGCTCACTTTGGAAAACATGGGTGATTCCTGTTGACATCAGACATCCTGTTTGATGGACTATCTATATTACTTCATGGAATGCCTAGGCGACGATATCTTTTATATATGTGATAAATGGTACAGAAATAGAAGTAGAAAATATCCAAAGGTCAGTAAAAAAAACCCCCCAACCATTCCAATAGTTTGGAAACATCAAAGGGCCGACAATGTCTGACATATTATCTAATAAAGGATAGAGACCCATGGACATCCATAGTAAGAGAAATGCAGAATTACAAACAGCTAGAACCAGCATATTGGGTACTTTTGTTATAATTAGCCTCTATGATAGGAGTCGCCAAATAGTACAACTATTATCCGAATGCACTGTAAGATATAACAAGAAATGAAGTGAGTTGGAAAGGGCCAGAAGGCAACAGCTGTAAGAAATAATACTATGTAACATGCAAAGGATCACGTGACAAATATCTTGCAATTGGATTGGGATATAATATAATAGAAAAAATGGCGGTCGTGATTAATTGGCGATTGTTGTTGTTGTTCTTATTAACGCCAACCAACTGCGTGCATGTCCATTTTGGTGTCCTTGAGGTCGTGAGTACATGATAATAATAATAATAATAATAATAATAATAATAATAATAAATAATAATAATAATAATAATAATAATAATAATAATAATAATAATAATAATAATAATAATAATAATAATGCCGGTGAGATGAGGGTGGGTGATTTGAGAGATGAGTGTAATTAATTAAATAGAATGACTGTTCGGACATGATGAGAAAATCCCACATCCGATTAACTGCCCAGGCATACAATGGTAAATTAATTAATTAATGCTTACATTGTTGTGTTACGAGACACGCCCATTACCTAGCTATTACGATTAGCCACGCCCATTGACCTATATATTACGATTAGCCACGCCCATTGCCCTATCTATCATGACTAATTTACACCTATTGACCAATCAAAGTCTTTGCTTGTTGATACACGGCGGTTGAAGGAAAATATAATTTCAAACAGGGAGATTCTAAGCTGGCTGAGAAGAAGAGGGGTATCTAGGAAGAAAAAAAATTGAGCTTTTATATAGGGCAATATCCACTTAACGTGCTCAAAGTGCTTTGGTATTTTGTTCTTTTTTGAAGCTGTTATATTATTTTCAGTTTTGTTTATTACTTTTCCCAAAACAAACGACACGTCACAAGTTGGCCATTTATTAATGTTCCTGTCTACAGATAAACAAACAAACAACAATGTCGATTTCACTTCCGCCGAGTTAATTAATTATTAACCCACTCCCTCCCCCAACGGCCATAAGGTAACAGACCTATCAATATTAACCCCCCCCCCCCCCCCCCCCCCCCCCAACGGCCATAAGGTACAGACCTATCAATATTAACCCATTCCCTCCCCCCAACGGCCATAAGGTAACAGACCTATCAATATTAACCCATTCCCTCCCCCCATCGGCCATAAGGTAACAGTCCTATCAATATTAACCCCCCCCCCCCCCAACGGCCATAAGGTAACAGACCTATCAATATTAACCCATTCCCTCTCCCCAACGGCCATAAGGTAACAGACCTATCAATATTAACCCATTCCCTCCCCCAACGGCCATAAGGTAACAGACCTATCAATATTAACCCATTCCCTCCCCCCAACGGCCATAAGGTAACAGACCAATCAATATTAACCCATTCCCTCCCCCCAACGGCCATAAGGCAACAGACCTATCAATATTAACCCCCCCCCCCCCACCCCCAACGGCCATAAGGTAACATACCTATCAATATTAACCCATTCCCTCCCTCCCAACGGCCATAAGGCAACAGACCTATCAATATTAACCCCCCCCCCCCCCCCCCCCAACGGCCATAAGGTAACAAACCTATCAATATTAACCCCCCCCCCCCAACGGCCATAAGGTAACAGACCTATCAATATTAACCCACCCCCCCACCCCCAACGGCCATAAGGCAACAGACCTATCAATATTAACCCCCCCCCCCCCCCCCCCAACGGCCATAAGGGAACAGACCTATCAATATTAACCCATTCCCTCCCTCCCAACGTCCATAAGGTAACAGACCTATCCATATTAACCCATTCCCTCCCTCCCAACGGCCATAAGGTAACAGACCTATCCATATTAACCCATTCCCTCCCCCCAACGGCCATAAGGCAACAGACCTATCAATATTAACCCATTCCCTCCCTCCCAACGTCCATAAGGTAACAGACCTATCAATATTAACCCATTCCATACCATCGGCCGCCCAAGACGTCGAGTTAGTCAATTAAAGATGGCTGGGCTCGCTTTCCCCCATACCATTTCTTTCTTACTTAAACCCCTTCTTTTTGAACTCGTTCCAAATATTCCATCTCCTGCCACCAGCATCACTAGCAGCAGCAGCATCAGCACGCCCGAATACTTACTCTCTACTTTCTCCCCCCTTTAAAAAGATAGAAAAGCATTTACGATAGGAGAAATTGTGAGAAGACAAAGACTGCCTCCACCATCATCATCACCATTGCCGCATCGTCCTACATCACTTATAAAAATGGGGGTGTTTGGTTACAGAAACCGTCAATTCCTTCACACACCCACTGGTGCGCATTTGTCTGGAAACAAACCAACAAAAAAAAAAATACACCAAAAAAAAGAAAAAAAAAAAAACGTTACTGCGTGTGGCAAGGAAGATAACTCTTGTCAAGATTTTAGAATTTGATACATTTGGCGGTTGGAAACAAACAAAAAAATCTTGTTTTGAAAGCAAATTACCAAGTTTTTCACAACTTGTTTAGAATACGTAGAATATTCTAGATGTTGCTTAATTCCAGTCGAAAGAGGCAATTGTTGTACATTTCTAAATTGATTGCTGCTCCCATCCCATCGCTACCCTTGCCAAAAACAAGGGGAGGTAAAAAACATTTCAATGTATTATCTATCCCCACCCATTGTTTTTGATATCTTAGACGAATTGTTTTACAATAACCCCCCGTCCTTTGTTTTGGTTTGTTTTGTTTTTTAAATAGAACAACAGAAAAACAGACAAAAAACTACTTTTCCTCGTTTCCAAGATTGGATTTTTCCGCCAACGTCGATCATCAAAGACTTTTGTTTATTTCAAACAAAAGGTAAGCCAATGTCAGGGGAGGTAACAAATGTATTTAAACTGAAAGTCAAGGGAGGTAACAAATGTATTTAAACTGAAAGTCAAGGGAGGAAACAAATGTATTTAAACCGTTTGTCTCACCCGTAGAGTGATTGACCTACATTTAAACAATTGGAAAAAAAAATAATATAAATAAATAAATTCCCTTTATTCATCCCATAGGGGAAATTTGTCCCTAAGGTCTATTCCAAGCGAACACTGGAATAACCCAGGCGTCAGCCGCAGTAAAGCGTAGATTGAGCTAAGGCGAGGAGACTTGCTCAATGCCACACAGCGCAGCGGCAGCGGGTGATCGAGCTCGATACCTTTCGGCTACGAGGCAAAGACCGTACCGCTGAGCCACGCTCTGCCGGGCAATATTCACTACGAATATTTACAAACAAAACAATCGGCCAAACACCAATGAGACCCAGACGTCCAATATTTAATATCTGGACATGAATCAAAGTTGGTGTCACAGATACAATAACATGACTACGTGGCTATGTGGTCTACTGGTATGACACTCGCTTTCGGATCGGACGGTCCTGTGTTCGAGCCTCGCTCGGCGAATAGTTGAGTCCTTGGAAAAAGGCTTTTTACTCACATTCTCTCGCTCACCGTACTCAGGTGTAAAATCTAATTCTCTAAATCTAAGCATCCTAAACCAATACACAATCTTGGTATTCTATGCAAAACAATTGTTTTTTAAAAATATTCTATAAAACTGGAATAGAATATATACGATAATAATGGCACCATCTGACCCATCCCCCTAACCCCCTCCACCCCCTCCCCAACAAACACACACACACACACACACAAACACATAAACATATTATACACAACCACACAAACAACACAAAAGAGAGTGAAGAAGGCGGTTCGTTGGTTACCAGTGTAACAAATTATAATATTCCTATAACGATTTCCCTTCACAAAAACGCATCGGTCGTGCACGTGATTCCGTTCCATCCATCCAACCATCCATCCCCGCCCAATAACTTATTTCCAAAACAATGCCACTCATTAGGGTCCATGCACTTCTCCGCCTTGTAACAAGATCACAGAATACCTCACCAATCCCAATGTCTTAGCAGTTAATCTCACAGAAACTCCCAATACGAAATACTGGGTAGCTCGCGTCAGGAGCAACAGATTCCCTTACCAACCGTAGCATAGCCAGCCTTAATTTACACGTTTTTTCACTAACGACAAAAGGAGTCTGGCGCCATCATTTACAATTGTAAAGAATCCCAAACGTGTGTCAGTTAATTCTCTCTTTCAAACTCAACAACTCATCTGATGCTATTTAAGCTCATTATCTCTTCACAGTTCTTTACGCCCAGATTATGCCCCAACGAGTAGCCCCCCGCCCCCCATCACCTAAAGAAAAAAAAGGAATGCATTGTTAAAATGTTTGCGTCTACAGTAACAAACAGTACCACTACAACCATGTTTCAACGAGGCAAGGGGAGACAACTCAACTAATTCCACGGGGACGGAGGGGAGGAAACTCGTTAAGAGTTCCAGCAGACAAATGGAGCTAGCTGGACGAGACAGGTTTCCAGCGAGATCAAACAACACAAGGTATGTAGAACAGAACAATGTAGAACAAGAACAATAAAGAACTTGAATAACCTTGTTTTATAGTCTTCCTTTGTTCTATATTATTGTTTTATAAACCAGCATTAAGTCGAGTAATTCCTTCATAACAACAGACCATCTCGTGAGGTCCGTGGACCGGAAGTGACCCATGTGCGATTCTGTGGAATTTCCAAAGAGTCTCGTGTAGGTCAATGTGTATTCAATAAGCAATTCCAACATCATTCCTAATTGGTTGCAGAGGAGTCGGAACTACTCTAGACTGACCATTCCAATGACCATTCGGAACACGACAAGGAACACGTCAAAAACAACAATAATATAACAACAACAACACACAAACAAACAAACAACAACAATAATATTAAATGAAGAACCGTAGCAGGAAATAAAAGTAAGAAGACACAGATAGAGAGATAGAGAAGAGAGAGAGATAGATAGAGAGAGAGAGAGATAGATAGATGGAGAGAGAGATAGATAGAGAGAGAGAAAGAGAGATAAAGGGGAAATAAAGAGGGAAATAGCGAGTGTGAGTGAGTGAGTGAAAGAGATTGTCAGTAAGTGAAAGGTGGGAGAACAGGAAGAGGAAGAGAGACAGAGAGAGACAGCGAGAGGAAGATTAATGAGAGTGAATGAGAGACAGAGAGTGTGAGAGAGAGAGAGAGAGAGAGAGAGAGAGAGAGAGAGAGAGAGAGAGAGCTCAAGGTATTCCCCAAACAGAGAACCACTACGACAAACAAACACTAGATCTGAACACACGAGTTGCGATGAGTCTAATAAGGTTTAATGGGCGTGGATCTAACATCGCCAAGGAGGTTTGCAGCAAAACGTAATTGGTGACAGGGCGTCTTAATGAGACCAAGGCGCCAGTGAGGCGCAGCTAGAGAGTAACTCGTTGGTGGCTTGGGGGAGCAAATCCAATTTTAGGTCTGCTTGTTTGGTTTGTGTATCAGACCTTACGGTTGGTGTCCGTGAGATTTCTCGAACATTCTAGAAGCTGTTTTTTTTTTCTTTTTGTTATGTTTGTTTGTTTGTTTTGTTGTTTTTTTTTAATTTGTATTTTCGTAGTTAAATTATCATCATCATCATCATCATCATCATCATCATCATCATCATCATCATCATCATCATCATCATCATCATCATCATCATTGCCATCATCAACGTCCTTATCCTCATCAACAATCTAATTGATAAAATGTATTTTCTTTATAGTTATCTCTCATTATTCTATTTCCTAAGCAAGTATACCAAGAGAGAGAGGGGCAGGCATATCTAGAATATATATATATATATATATATATATATATATATATATATATATATATATATATATATATATATATATATATATATATATATATATATATATATTATATTATTTAAAATATTTACCACAATGTTTGGGGCAGTCTACATCAATGTTTCAGGCTTAATTTGCCATCTTCAGGACTGAGTTTTGTTGACTGTTGTTGTTTCTTCAAGAAACAACAACAGTCAACAAAACTCAGTCCTGAAGATGGCAAATTAAGCCTGAAACATTGATGTAGACTGCCCCAAACATTGTGGTAAATATTTTAAATAATAATTCGCTCCATTACTACATGTCGAGCACTTTTCGTACCATATTTGTATCAAACACGATTCAATATATATATATATATATATATATATATATATATATATATATATATATATATATATGCGATAGAGAGAAAATAGAGAGAGAGAGAGAAGAGAGAGAGAAGAGAGAGAGAAGAGAGAGAGAGAGAGAGAGAGAGAGAGAGCTGTCCAGGATTTGACGGTACGACAGGTAAAACTAATTATGAAAGATCAAAGGAAAAACACTCAGTGATGATGATGATGATGATGATGATGATGATGATGATGATGATGATGATGATGATGATGATGATGATGATGATGATGATGATGCAATCTGGTCATCACTTTCATAATGATGATATTGTTATGGTGGATGGGAGTTTGGTCACGTTGTGAGTCTTGGTTGGGGAGCTGGGAAGGGGGGGAGGGGGGGGGGGGGCAAGTAGACACATAAATGGGATAGATAGATAGATAGATAGATAGATAGATAGATAGATAGATAGATAGATAGATAGATAGATAGATGGATAGATAGATAGATAGATAGATGGATAGATAGATAGATAGATCGATAGATAGATAGATCGATAGATAGATAGATCGATAGATAGATAGATCGATAGATAGATAGATAGATAGATAGATAGATAGATAGATAGATAGATAGATAGATAGATAGATAGATAGATAGATAGATAGATAGATAGATAGATAGATAGATAGATAGATAGATAGATAGATAGATAGATAGATCGATAGATAGATAGATAGATCGATAGATAGATCGATCGATCGATCGATAGATAGATAGATAGATAGATAGATAGATAGATAGATAGATAGATAGATAGATAGATAGATAGATAGATAGATAGATAGATAGATAGATAGATAGATAGATAGATAGATAGACAGATAGATGGATGGATGGATGGATAGGTAGGTAGGTAGGTATGTAGGTGGGTCGATAGGTAGATAGATAGATAAATAGATGATAGATAGATAGATAGATAGATAGATAGATAGATAGATAGATAGATAGATAGATAGATAGATAGATAGATAGATAGATAGATAGATAGATAGAGCAAAAGGGGGGGGGGGCAGAGAGAGAGAGAGAGCGAGGGGAGGGAGATGAGGGAGAGAGAAAGACGGGAGGGGCCTGTTCCACTAACGCCATGGTAATGATAAGCGTTGTAAAGACGATGGAACATATCCTTCTAGTTTTCTATGAGATGGAACATAACCTTTCTAGTTTGCAAGGGATTGAGCATAGCCTTTTAGTTTGCTATGGAATGGAACATATCCTAGTTTGCTATGAGATGGAATGTAGCTTTTCTAGTTTGTTATGGGATGGAATATAGCCTTCTAGTTTGCTATGGGATAGAACATAGCCTTGTAGTTTGCTATGGGATGGAACATAGCCTTCTAGTTTGCTATGGGATGGAACATAGCCTTCTAGTTTGCTATGGGATAGAACATAGCCTTTCTAGTTTGCTATGGGATAGAACATAGCCTTCTAGTTTGTTATGGGATGGAACATAGCCTTTCTAGTTTGCTATGGGATGGAACATAGCCTTCTAGTTTGTTATGGGATGGAACATAGCCTTCTAGTTTTCTAAGGGATTGAACATAGCCTTTCTAGTTTGCTATGGGATGGAACATAGCCTTTCTAGTTTGCTATGGGATGGAACATAGCCTTGTAGTTTGCTATGGGATGGAACATAGCCTTCTAGTTTGCTAAAGGCTGGAACATAGCCTTTCTAGTTTGCTACGGGACGGAACATAGCCTTGTAGTTTGCTATGGGATGGAACATATCCTTCTAGTTTGCTACGGGATGGAACATAGCCTTGTAGTTTGCTATGGGATGGAACATATCCTTCTAGTTTGCTAAGGGATTGAACATAGCCTTTCTGGTTTTCTCTGGGATGGAAAATACTCGCATTCTAGTGTGCTGCTATGGGATGGAATATAGCCTTTCTAGTTAGCTATGGGATAGAAGATATAGCCTTCTAGTTTGTTGTGGGATTGATCATAGCCTTCTAGTTTGTTCTGGCATGGAATATAGCCTTGTAGTTTGCTATAGGATAGAAACCTTGAAGTGGGTGGGTGTGGGTGTTGGGGAGAGGGGAGGTGTAGCGAGTATAAATACACATAGAATATTTATCATGCATCAAAAGGGTTAATTAAGCCGTGTGAAGTCCTCACCTTCCTATTAACACTCCATTAATTAGAGATAGGGGACGATAAGGCCGCGATAAAAATGACTCTATAATCTTACGGCAGGTGCTGGGTGCGCTGGGAACGGTGGGCGGGGGGGGGGGGGGGGGGGGGGGGGGGGGGGGGGATTGGGATTTTTTTGGGTGTGGCGAAATGGGGGGGGGGGGGGGAAGGGGGTAAGGGTCCTAATTCGACAAACTATTATCATTTAACAATTAATAAGTATTATCTTACGTCCATTCCCCTCTCTTTCTCTCTCTCTCTCTTTCTCTCTCTCTCTCTCTCTCTCTCTCTCTCTCCCTCTCTCTCTGTCTGTCTCTCTCTCTGTCTCTCTCTCTCTCTGTCTCTCTCTCTCTCTGTCTCTCTCTCTCTCTTTCTCTCTCTCTCTCTCTCTCTCTCTCTCTCTCTCTCTCTCTCTCTCTCTCTCTCTCTCTCTCTCTCTCTCTCTCTCTCTACCCTTCCTGTCTAAAGAAACACCATCATAATTATCGTACTTCCCGTCATCTATAACGCCACCATTGTCCACAAACTCCCATTATCTCCCCTTACCCCCCCCCCCCCCCCCCCCCCCCCCCCCCCCCCCACCCCCACCCCCATTCCCATTTCACCTTTTGTGTCTGTCGCTGATTGATCTCTGAATCTAGTTTTTCATGAAATCAAAGAAGACATTTTCAACGTCAAACAACTCCATCACCACCAAAAACATAACAGTCACCACAACCACCA
>NC_088373.1:1523042-1530542 GCF_034508935.2 Berghia stephanieae
AAGTCGGTAGTTAATTTCAGAACAAAATTATCGGCCGGCGGTATCTGCCCAAACATCAAACAGATAACCTTGAATCCATAGATAAAAGCCAGTAGGTAAGTACGTACATGGTTTATCATTGAAGTCCATCGGAATAGCCTCTGGTCAATGTTTGGTCCGAGTCAGGTCAGCCTAACCCAAAGACTTGCCCCCCCCCCCCCCTCCCCTAATAGTATAGAGCCTTTCAGGCCCGTTGAGCCGAAGTTTATCCCGGTTTTTATAGCGTGAAACGGACATTAGCAATTATTGCTTGCTAGATTGCTTGAGATAGGACGTTAGTCTATCACAGTGTACTTTCCGCCAGATCTAACAGCTACCCAATCACTACTGGGTGGACAGGGGAGGGGGGGGGGTCAGGAAAAAATCTCGACTGCACGCGGGATCGATCTCGGTCCCTTTGCTTGTGAAGCGTGTGCTCTACCAACTGAGCCTGTCAATGTAAAGAAATTGGTGCCTGTTTAGACGGAGTAAAGCGCATATAGTGCTATTATTATATTTTATTTTTTTTTATTTTATTATTCATTATTATATATTATTATTCATCATCATCATATATTATATTCTTATTATTAATTCATTATATATCATTATTAATTCTTTTATATTATATTATTATTATATTATATTATCATCATCACATCATCATTACATATCATCATCATCATCATCATCATCATCATCATCATCATCATCATCATCATCATCATCATCATATCTATTATTGATATTATTATTATTTTATTATATATTATTTTTTATATTATTATTATTACTCATTATATCATACCAAAATACCAACAAGACCCATTTGTTTTTTATTCCTTGGGAAAGACAGTGCCTCAACCATGTCATCAAGCCAAACTGTCACAATAATATCATGGCATGCGAATTCAAACAATTCAGCTCAATTCAAAATCAGTAAGACAAAACAAACACAAACAAAAACAAACAAAAAAACAAAAAAAAAACCGGGATTAGCTCCATTTACCAATCCTCATATTCTGCAACAGAAGAAAGAAAGAGAATATATTTTCTTTTCTGGAAGAATCTCATATTATTGTGACATCGACTTCCTGTTATTCTCATTATCATTCCACGATTTAATGGAAAGGCAATAATAATAATATGAAGGAATGGGGTGGGGGTGGGGGGGGGCTGATTGTGGTGGTCTTAATGAAAGGTGACAGGTAGAAGGGGGTATGAGGGTCATTAGGTGGCAGGGGGTGAGCGCTGGGGGGTCCAAAAGCCGCTGCCTACACCTGTAGGTCACCCATTTCTCCTGATGGAAGATGACAGACTCCATCAGACACGGACTTATAGACGAGTCATGTTACGCTACGACGAAAAACAAATCAGATCTCATTTGGGATTTATTGTAGATAGATGGATTTTGCCATGACTGTGCGGGAATTTTGTTTTAAATGTGAGCTTTTATATAGAGCAATATCCACTAAACGTGCTCAAAGCGTTTTACAATGGGACCCTGACCACAGGCCTGTAAATGCACAATTTGCGAAAAGGCTGAAAAATGTCAGCCATATGTTCGCATGACCCCCCCCCCCCCAAAAAAAAAAAAACAAAACAAAAAAAAAAAAAAAAACGTAACATAAAATCCTGCTGATTTAATAAAATGGATGTATTGATTAGATAATAATACAGAGTTCATAACGAATATCTAAAATCTACTTACAATTTGATGACACAATACTGACACAGGGAGTTGGGGAATAACATGCACACCATATCTATGACTTCTTTGATGTGGGCTCAGCTAGGGCATCACCCTTCCTCTTTAAAGTCTCTCTCTGTCTGGAGGCAGCTGTCTGCATGTGGAACGCCAGGGAAGGATCTACTGGTGAAAAGACAGGGTCAGGACGCTTGTAGAGTTGAAGAGAGGTTTTGGAGCAAGTCATGAGCTGATATTTTATAAACTGAATGGCCTCATAAGTTGGAATGACCATTGAGGAGGAATTTTCTCTGATAATGGTATTCATCATGCTGAATGACTGCTCCACTCTTGGTCCTGTGAAAATTGACAGGCAGGCTGACATGATCTTTTGAACATCAGGATATTTTTTCAGCCTAAACACATTGGCCCACCACACATCCAATTCACAGTCACTGGGAGTGATATCCAGATCTGACTGTAAATTTATAATCTCTTGGTTGAAATTCGGGGCATGTATGGTGGGGAAATGGTCAGGTAATTTCTGTAGGATGCTGCAGGTTTCTGTTTGACCAAATGCCGTGGATCCAACAGTGATAATAGTCGAAGTAATGGATTGCTGAGTGGTAGTTTATTTTGCATGTACAACGCAACTTTCTTGTATGTAATTAAAATATTCTGCTTCCAAGAGGTCGCATCAGAAGATGGCATGCGTGAAAGTACATTCTTGCATTGGCCAACAAAAATCAAATCAAGAGGTAAAAAAATATCATTTCTTGTCAAATCCAACTGAGATAGTCTCCTTCCTGACTCTCTAATAAATTCTGGCTTGACAAAGTATTTCAAAAATGTTGAAAATATCTCTACTTGTTTGTCGTACAGTAGGTGAATGGTGGGAACTTTTTGTTCCAAAGATAAAATAACATTCTTAAACAAAGGAAAAATTGACAGTACAATATACTTTAGAAACAGTGTCTTGTCCTGGTCAACAAACAGCTTGTGACAAATACGAAGCTTCCTTGCTTTTCCTGCTTGCGTTAAATTTTTACTTTTTAATTTTCTTAATACACTGAAAATTTTCTGCCTATCAGCTGAGCTAACTTTCATCTCAGTGAAAATTGAAACAATAAAATCTTTATAAATGTCCTTGTCGTCTTTCGACAGCCAAGAATAATAAAAAACAGTCAGAAATTGTTCCATCTTGTCCAGCCTTTCTGCACAATCAAATAAAGACATCCAGCGATGACCAGCTCTCTCCTTTGGAACAAGGCCTTTAACATTGAATATTTTACATAAAGAAAAAAATTCCTCCCTCAAATCAGGGCTTGATGAAAAGTCATAAAATAAATCATCCAATAATTTTGTCAAATGGTTTCCTTCATCGATGGAAGATGAAAATAATTTTGAAATATTGTGAAGGTGGTGACAAACATCTCCATCAATATCTAAAAGATGAGGTGCATAGGAATCCTTCATTTTTAAAAAAGCCACTGTTACATCCTCTCATATATGCTGCACTGTCTGACAAGATAGACATCAAGTTGAAAAACGGAATTTTGTCCTCAAGCAAACTCTGGGTTACTGTGTTGAAGACTGTCTCAGCGTTTACAACTTTCATCTCCTTTGACATGTACAGATGCGTTACACTTCTTTCCAATGCCTCATCAAAAAAAACAAACTAAAACATTCAAAACTCTTTTCTTGCCGTGCTTGGTAGTGCTCTCATCAAGATTCATACTAAAGGGGCAACTCTGAAGCTTCTTGACAAGACGTTTTTTCTCCAACTCATGCAACCCATACTTCATTTTGTAAGTGGCAGTCTGACGCTCCATTGATAGAGAATGCAATGCCTTATGGTCCTGGGAAAGAGTTTGAGCAAACTCAATCAAATGAGGTGCAGTAGACAAAGGCAGGGAATGCTCAGCGATGAAAGAACAGACCATGGCCTCTTGGTTGGAAATCCTGTCCTTCATGCTTGGGGGCTTTGGAAGTTGAATTTCTTGAACAGATTGTGCAGCTACTGTCAATGAAAACAAAGTTTTCAAAAAGACATTAGATTTGTCACTAGAAAGAAAGTGTGCAGTTATAATATTAAATGAAAACTTACAATTGGAATCTCTCTCTCTCTCTCTCTCTCTCTCTCTCTCTCTCTCTCTCTCTCTCTCTCTCTCACACACACACACACACACACACACACACACAGAGTAGGACCCCAGATAAAAAAGAACCCCCCTTCCAAAAAAAAATAATGAAGGATAAGGCAAGCAACAACCATTTAAAAATTCATATGAGAGGGTTGCGGATGACATTTCATCAATATTTACTGTTTTTCTTGCCAGTCTCAAGTTGAAAACTACTCACTATTAATCTCACTAGAAAATATCTGAACACTCAAGATTGTGTTGGTTATAAGTATTTGTTTACATTTTCACTGCCACAAACGCGACCATTTAATACATTGAATGAAACTGAAAATTGTTTTGCTTTGTTTTTTAAAAGGAATGGTATGAAATACTCACATGACTCTGGTACATTTGGTGCAACACCATATGGTCGACTCGGTCCTGGTTGAGCAACTGCAGCTCCTCCATCCAGTCTACTGAACGTCTGAAACACAGCTGGAAGGGTCTGGTTTCCTTTCATTTCATCAAAGACAAGCTTGTGATACGAAGATTGGGCATGGCGAGTAAGGTATGCTTTGCCTCTACCACCGTAACTCAGACGCCGTTTACAAATTAAACAATAACAAAGTCCAGCTTCAGGAATTTTTCTTATGTAATCCGAAAGAAAATTCCCTTGCAAATCCTTCTCTTCAAGCCACGACCACTTAAAACGGTTTCGCACAGACGCGTCGATTGCCTTAATATCGGCATTGCGGTCGACGAAAGTCTCAGGCATTTTAATGAATAAAGATCGTATCAATGTATAAACACTTGAAAATTGTAAGATAATAGAACGATATAGTTGTGAGCTTACTCCTTTAGAATGAAATTCTGATCATCAAAGATGGATAAAGTCAAAAACTGGGCAGGATTACTTGGAAATGTTTGTAAACAAAGTTTTACCGGAACCGCAACTCTCACTTTCACATCGTCCCATGATTCAATGCGCAACCTTGGCCGAGTCGGGTTATGACCTGGTGAGGTCACAGTGGCTGAAATCCCAGCGAAATCAGCCACTCTATAACTATAATAAATATTAGCTGATTTCAGACCAGTAGATCAGCTTCCGTGGTTCAGCACGAGATCACGAACGGTAAAATCCAGGGAACGAAATTAACTTATTTTCGGGTTTTCCCGATATGACGTATGGCAATATATTATAATATAGAACATTAGAGAGAAAATAAAACGAAATAAGATGAGAACTAAACGGGGGTGGGGGGAATTCGTTTGTTTTGCGTTCAAAATAACAAAAATAGGTATCAAGGCTGAGATTAAAAGTCTGTTTCTGGAAATCATGCAAAAGTCTGAAATCAGCCAAACGGCTGAGAATTTACAGGCCTGTGACCAATAGCAACACCGACAATGTCGATTGCAAATACACGACTTCACTTATTAATTAACAAATAAATGAATTAGAAAACATTCATTTACAAAGATTTTTTTTTTAAAGTAAAATATTTCGTTAATTCCTTCCGCCACGGCATCATAAGACATCGTCGCCTAGGCATTCCACGAAGGAATATAGATAATTCATCGAAGATGTCTGATGTTATAACAGGAATCACCCATGGTATCCAAACTGAGCAAATAAATTAGGGGGCTAACAATCTTGCCCAAGGAGAAAAAAAAGAAAGTGCCTGAAGCAGGGCTCGAACCCGGGACCTTCCGGGTCACAATGTTATGCCTTAACAACTCGGCCACTTCGCGCCCCCCCCCCCCCCCCCTCCCCCTCGTAATTATATTTATTATTAATTAAAAGGCATACCTAATCCAATACCATCCGCCAAACCACAATGACATCCACCAACCTTTATTAATAGAATCTGTTTCTATAATGTCCCGAATGGCAAAGCAAGAGGTCAAACTGATTAGTGGATCCTGGGGTTATGTCCCTTGGCGTAATGGCGTTATGACAACGCTACGAGTAAACAACCAAACAACCGTTGGTGACGTCATCAACACGTGACTGTGTAGCTACGCTGATACCCGGATAATGCACATTAAAACAATATGTGGTGGAATAGAACAAATTATTGTGAGAAATGAGAGAACTGAACATATGCATAACAAATGAGGACATACTTTTAAGAGGGGGGGGGGGGGGCGGGGGCGGGGGGCTGAAGAGGGGAGACAACTTCCATCCCAAAGGACAGGTTAGAAGTCCCGGATGCTGATTCAATGTCGACCGGATTTTGATTAAAACAAAATGAAAAATAGATTGGTATTGCCCGACGTCAGTTCTTATTATCGTAATATTATTATACCAATATGTGTGTGTGTGTGTGTGTGTGTGTGTGCGTGCGTGTTTGTGTCTGTGTGTGGGGGGGGGGGGAGGAAAGAGAGAGATGGGGGTTGGGGGGTGGGGGGGGGGGCAGAGGCGCACATAAATCCATATATAATACATAGGATTCCCTGACTGTACATAATATAGAGGGATGAAGAGTATTGGTGCATCTCCATGTTCATGGATGGGCGCCTCCAATAACCTGACGGGTTCCTTCTCTGATGAAGGCCGATGGAAGTGCCCTGTCACATGACAGATGGGTGGTAGGTGGTATAGTGGTCAGACTGTTTCCCATGATCTTATATTATATCGAAACCTAGTTAATCCAATGAATTCTTATCCGATTCTACCGTATTATTTCTGTAGGGTACATTCTACTGCCAACCATCACCGATGCACATCAGCTGATATAAGCTATTCCCTCACCCAAGGCCAATAAGTAAACATAATTTCATCTTATACAGTACAGATGCCCGGTAGTTGATTGCTTTGTATGTGTCTTTCACTTAACTCTCATATTATATTATTATTTAACAAGTACCCGCTCTAACCTGAGTGCAGTGAGACAAAGTGAAAACATACATCAGAGTTACAAAGCTCGACTCTGTTGTAAAATATTGCGCTTTGCTCATAAATTTCAACAAAAGTTTCGAGGCGCAAAACACTCACGGATACTAACTACGTTTGACTGTCAGAGTGATTTGTTTTAATGTTGAGTGACAATTCACGAGACAATACGACGACAATGCGAATGCATTACGGAATTAGCATATGATCCTAGGTGCCGATATGTCTGCGTCAGGGGTGCAATTGGGCCTGGTTGGATGTTTGGCATGGAAGATGGCGGGGACTGATAACGTCTGCAATTCACATGTGATATCACCGGATGATGGCTGATGGTTGCCAGGGCGACAGGGGACGTAATCTCATGTTTTATCATCGGTGTACGTATACAGGAAATGAATAGCTTCATTCTATTAGCGGCCGCTGCTGGCCGTCATGTCATGGCTGCTGAATCGCTTCCATGGGGATTGATAGGTCGAGGGTTCAAATCCTTAACTCACTCAATACTAGAGATTTTTGCTACGTTTCAAAATTGGAAAAAATGTATTAAAAATGAGCATGTACACTCTACGTAGATAGTTCTATTCAACTATCATTAACATGTAAAAACTAAAAACATTAGCTTTGATACTACGCCTATAATGTGTCTCAGAAAAATGTAATAAATAGGCATGGGGTAAAAGTAACCGGGGTAAACCACGGATATAGTCGGTGTTAGGGTTGAATGAGTTCTCTCTCCTTACCAGCTATTTTCCGGATTTTCCCCCCAAAAACTTAACATC
>NC_088373.1:1533042-1538042 GCF_034508935.2 Berghia stephanieae
GTGTGTATGTGTGTGTATTATATTAACCCCGGGGCATAAATATTTAGACCTGTAAATGAGCTCTATAAAAATTGACTGAAACTCTTCGACAAACTGAAGATTCAATTATTTTTTTTTAAAAATAAGGGCATCATTGGAGAGGAGAGTGATAAATACAATATATCAAAATAGTGGGTGTTATTTCTTACTGGAAGTCTGGAAGTATGACTGTCATAATTTGATGTAGAAGGAATGCTAAATAAGCATGTCATTCATATAGGTAAAGATGACTTCATCAAAGTCATATTCCTGCCTCTGGAATTTTTTTGACATAGAAAAATAATCACCATTATCATCTTTAACTTCTAGCCATGACCAATTGAATTTATTCCTCACGGAACTCACATCTTTATCGATGCTCGACAAGTCTGAATTGCGATCCACGAACAGCTCAGCCATTGTGAGAACATTAGAATAATGTAGCAATGAGCAAACTTGATTTTCAATCAGTAAATGACAGAGAAAAAAAACTTAAATAAATATGACTTCAGAGGCCAATACACTGAATTAAGTAGAAGTGAATTATCAAGAAGAAACTTCGGCAGGCGTAGCGGAAAAATCAAAGAATCGAAATGAAGGTAAATCGCCACAAAACAGCAAGCTCGCTTGGGCTTGAGCAAAACAATGCCAGAAAACGTCCTGATTTGCACGGGAATTAATTAGGCTACTTACCATTGTTCCTTATGATCAGGTACTCAATCAGTGAAGAAACGGTCAACCAGTTTGTTTACAACGTGAGGCAATCGAAATGTGCTTGTAGCAATCTATCCTAACTTTCGATTTGAAGATGTCTACATAACGGACTTTCGGCTTTCGCAATTTACTTTATCATAGTTTTGAGACTCGAAGGGTAAATGTGGTCAATTTTGGCTTAGATGAAACAGTGAAATTTATCGCTCGGTGGCTCAGTTAAAATTGGCTACAGTTGGGATCACGACGGATTGGAAAGTGAAAAAAATAATTTAACGAAGGATGTGTGAAAATACCCAGAGAAGTGTTCAGACACGCCTTTTATAAAAAGCGTCGCTTTGTCTTGGCAATATATACATCGTTAATATAAACGGTCCCCATGAGCTATGCGTAGCGCTGTGGAACACTCCTAATTATTTTACGGTCATTCGACTACGATTTGTGAATTCTTTCTTTTTTTATTTCTTTCTTTCTTTCTTTCCTTTTTTAAATATTTGAATTTGACAAATTGACTGATTTCAGTTAATTGACTGAGAATTTACAGGTCTAAAATATTATGATCTTCTACTATTTCTGCCGTATGTGCCCCCCCCCCCCCCCCCCCCAATCAAACCACATTCCGTGTTGAGTTCAACCAAGGACATTCTGGAGTTCTATCACAATGAGTGATTCCTATTCACAGACTGTCTAATGGTGTAAACTTGTGTCAAAGGCTGTCCGTGTTTATTTTACTAACAAAATCCCGACCATTCAAAACATGAATGAGTGCGGAGACTGTGTGTATAAGTGTGTGTGTGTGTGTGTGTGTGTGTGTGTGACGGGGATGGTATTGTAAGCATTGGGCGATCCCATGAATGATTGAATGAATAAGTGAATAGATTCATACATAAATAAATGAATACTAAAATAAATAAATAAATAAATAAATAAATAAATAAATAAATAAATAAATAAATAAATCAAAGGAATACATGTCAAAATATATAAACAAATACTTGAATATATAAATGAGTAAACAAATAAATAAATAAATTAATTAATTAATTAATTAATTAATTAACTAAACAAACAAGACCTTTTTAAAAACTGTGATTTAAAGACAACCATAATAAGCCCCAAACATCACCATTTTTTTTCTGAATTTTAATCATAATAATACCTGAGGAGATGGCGGGGGGGGGGGGGGGGGGGGGTGTCCATTTAAAAGCCATGAAAAAAAAAAAAAGAAAGAAAGAAAAAAGAAAGAACCCTGACAAATTAGAATTCGATGCCTTTTTGCTTTGCTTTGCTCGTGTTGTACTCGGTGACATCTTCCTTGCAATGAATGCGCATGCGCAGACACGCGTGAAGAAGGAGATCCGCTGAAGCACACGCAAGAACCAAGGAGGGGCTCGGCTGGCTCGAGCTCGGAGGGAGCATCGACGGAGTGTTGCGAATCGCGTATCTAAACAAGACAAGCTCGGTCCCTGTAACACCTGGCTTGGAACAACAAGAGTTCTTCTCAAAATAAATAACATGTAACACATAACACGTAACACATCTCTCTGCCCAAACAGACCTGCCTTAGGACTACGAATAATTCGTAGAATTTACGAATTTTTGGCTCCAATTTCAGAACTTGTGCCGCTATATATTATATGGTCTTGTGGTATGACACTCTCTTTCGGATCGGAAGGGGCCTGGATTCGAGCCTTGCTCGGCGCATAATTGTTGAGTCCTTGGAAAATACACTTCTCACCGTACTCGGGTGCAAAATGAGTACCTGGCCGTTAACCACGTTGTCTTTGTTGGAAAAAAACTGTAATAACGCCTAACAGGCGTCATGTCTCGTCGAATATGTGAAGTGTTGCTGTTAATCATGGACCCCTTGTAAAGCGCTTTGAGCACGTTTAGTGGATATTGCCCTATCTAAAAGCTCAACTTTTTTTTTCATGAACATTAAATTAAATGTTCTGGAATTTTCTGAGTCATCTAAACGTATTGAAAATTAAAGTTGATGTCAGAGTGGATAATTATAAGAAGTTAGGAGTGATGTCTAATCATTGTGAGGGGAAATTGTTGATTTGTAAAGTTGACTTCGACGACTACAAGTTTTTATTTCCTAAAAATTACGAAATTTTTAAGTTGTCAAGTTAGCAGGTCTGAGTGAACTCATCGTCAAGGAAAAAAGCCAGTATTTATTTGAGAGTTAACTCACTCAACCCTAACACCGACTATATCCGTAGTTTACATAGTTTACTTTTTGTTACATTTTTCTTTGCAAATAATAAAAGAGGGAGACACATTATATCAAAGCTAATGTTATTAGTTTTTACATGTTAATGGTAGTTGAATAAAACTATCTATGTACAAGCTCATTTTATTACATTTTTTTTTTCAAATTTTGAAAAGTAGCAAAAATCTCTAGGATTGAGTGAGTTAAGAGAGATGTGCACCATCTTTTCTGGGAGCAAACTAGATAAATCTAAGTCTTAATAACAATCCTGCGATATGTCCGCGTGCGTACTCTCTGAGAGAAGTGTTTAGGTGTTCGTATTATGTAGTAGGCACCCGGTGCTTTTATTTTCATTGGTGGGGTAGGACCGTAGCCATCGTTATCTTATAGATAGTTCGAAGTTGACGTCACTCAGGTCTTTGTTATGGTTTTTTTTTTTTTGTTTTTTTTTGTTTTTTTTTGTTGCCATCCGCGTTTAATAGTAGTTCTCACAAAACTGTATTAACCAGATTATAAACGTTCAAAGTTACATATGGTTTTGTGTGATGGTTCGTTATACTTCCGGATGGCATTGTTGTGGGCTTCTTAGCCAAGCGCAAACTATTTATAGATAGTGTGCAGATGACGTCACTCAGGCCTTTGTTATTGTTTTTGCCATCCGCGTTTGTGAGTTGTTCTCACTAAACTGTATTAACCAGACTATAAACGTTCATGGTTACACAGAGTTTGTGTGTTGGTCCGTTATACTTCCGGATGGCAATGTTGTGAACTCCTTGGCCAACCGCATTCTATCTATAGCCTGACACTGACCACAAGAACCCTCTTGGACTTATAATATGACGTCATGTTTAAGGTTTTTGCACCGTCTAGTGAGTTGTCGTTAGTAGAGCTCATGGAAACAAGTGGTCTCATTGGTTGAACTATTGAATACAACTCACAATTTGTTTTCTTTTGTACCCAAAGTCTGGTATTTTGACGTCATTTTTTTGGTCAGTGTCAGGATATAGATAGTATGCAGATGACGTCACTCAGGTCTTTGTTATTGTTTTTTGCCATCCGCGTTTATGAGTAATGCTCACTGAAATGTATTAACCTGACTATAAACGTTCATGGATACACACAGTTTTATGTGTTGGTCCGTTATACTTCCGGATGCCAATGTTATGAGCTTCTTAGCCAAGCGCATACTATCTATAATTTAACGATGGCTACGATCTAATCCAGTTCCCATTATCATAACAATGACAGAGATTATTCGAAAGATGACTTCATAAGCATTCTATGTATGGTCGTTTCTAAAATTCTAATTTCAATATTTTTGTTTCTAACAATCACCAAAGAGCGTGTAGGTAACGATTGTTATGTTACCAAGAGCTCTCACTTCCCGCTATTGGTGAAGCCACGCATTTTCCGTCTTCTACTCGTATTTTCTTCATTGTATCAGTAAGCCTAGCGCGCATGATACATGCGGAGCACACCCACCTCGCTGTCTCGCCTGGCACGCGACAATAGCATTGCGGTTAAGAGAAGTGAGAGCTCTTGGTAACTACGTTACCCTACACACTCTTTGCAATCACCTATAAAAAGTTTATTTCCGTCCGTCAACGACCAAAGACCGATAACCCATTGGTCATTTAAGGTCAAAACTTAGATAACAAACGCGTCGGGTGGTATCGGCCCTTTATCAGTAGCAACATCTCTTGTCGGGGTGGTGGGTCTTTCCTGGTTATCTACGGTGTTGTCAAGGTCATCGGTCTTGTCGTACCAAGGTCATCGCAAGATCTGCTTTCTCTACTTCACGGTTATATATATGTAGAAAGTCTGCCCCAGGGAAAATAGTTGTGACGCTTCCTTCTCTCTCTCTCTCTCTCTCTCTCTCTCTCTCTCTCTCTATCTCTCTCTCTCCCTCTCTATCTATCTATCTATCTATCTATCTATCTATCTATCTATCTATCTATCTATCTATATATCTATCTATCTATCTGTCTATCATCATCATCATCATCATCATCATCATCATCATCATATCATCATCATCATCATCATCATCATCATC
>NC_088373.1:1543042-1548361 GCF_034508935.2 Berghia stephanieae
GTTTTTGTTTTTCTTGCCTACAGCTATGACGAGATCTAAACATTTGGAGATGTTGACTTGAAAATAATTTGGACGAGAAGATCAAAGATTATCAGGTTTTTTTCTTTGTTATGTTTTTAGTCTAATGATTTTCTTTTTGTATCTCACATTTTCATTTTGGGTGGGGGGTTGGGCGCCATGACCGTTTGAACAACGTCTGCGTTTTGCCTTAGGCTAGCTCGCTAGCTGTGTCGCCTGACAATTTGACAACTGGCGGGAAAGAGATTTGATCAGGCAGATGGCACGGACAAAATTGTCCATCCAAGGCATGGAAAATGCTTGAACCGTCTGTCACTTGTCCGTTTTAAACGGATGATAAAGTTCGGATAATCGGGAGATATTTTTTTTAAAGTTTGTACTCTGCTAATCCCACTTGATAATTAGTATAATGGTCACAAAGAAGATTTGGCCCCATTAATTCAGCCATTTGTTCATTCGTCCGTGGAAAGCAACGGGGGGTCCGCTTATTGAATATCAACATGGCCGACCACCACGTTCTTGAATGTAAGTGTTTTTATTACAATATTATTATTATGATCATGTGACCTCCCAGTAAACAATGGAGGTATTGATACCCCTCCCCCTTCACCCCCCCCCCCCCCCCCACAAACCAAAAAAAAAGAAGATAAATGACAAAATTATCTTCACGATGAGTGGATTGATGAAAACTAAATGGTCATGTCTCTATAGATAGAATGAAATTGACGTCACTAGGGTCTTTGTTATTGGTTTCTTTGTTGGTTTTTTGTTGGGTTTTTTTTTTTTGCCATCCGCGTTTATGAGTAATTCTCACTAAACTGCATCAACCAGACTATAAACGTTCAAGGTTACACATAATTTTGTGTGTTGGTTCGTTATACTTCCGGATGGCAATGTTGTGAGCTTCTTAGCAAAAGCGCATACTATCTATATCCCTCCGCCATCTTCTCCTCTATTAATAATAATATTCTCTCCTTGCTAACTGATGTCATCCCATATCTCCTTTCATGATTTTCTTCATTCTTTTCGCCAATTTGAGAAGAAAAGTAAAGAATGGTGAACGGACATACCAAAAAAAAACAAAACAAACAAAACAAAAACAAACAAAAAAAAACACACAAAAAGAAAACAGATGTAGACTTTATTTAGTCAAAGTGTGAGTGTGTGTCTCTGGGGTGCGTGTGTGTGCGCGCGCGCGCGCGTATGTGGGGGGAGGAGGAGAAAGGGAGAGAATGAGAGATAGGGAGATAGAAAGAGATAATTACAGAGAGAGAGAGAGAGAGAGAGAGAGAGAGAGAGAGAAAGAAAGAAAGAGAGAGGGGGGGGGGGGGCGAAACCGTGAACAGCTGAGACGGCTGAGGCGGCTGAAACAGCACCCTATTTCACCATGCGATCATCGGACCGTGTGATATGGTCCTTGTTTATCCATGCGTGAAGTGAGTTAGTTGGGAGTGTGGATGAAGCCATTTGGAAATGTTATGATGGATGGGTGATAAATTGGGGATGGATGGGGTGGGGAGGGGGGGGGGGAGGGGGGGGAGAGAGGGGGTTGGGGGGGGGGGGAGGGGGAGGGGGGGGGAGAGATAGATAGACGGGCTTCTCTGCTGGTGCTGGCAATTCAATACACGTGTACAAGCAAATGGGTGTGTGTGTGTGTGTGTGTGTGTAATATCTGTTTGCGTGCGTAAGAGAGTGTGCGTGTATGAGTGTGTCTGTCTGAGTGCGTGCAATGTGGACAATAATAATAAGTGGAATTGTTGAGTGGGATTTACAATGAACATCTGGATCCGGCGTTTGATCCTTGGGAAAGGCGTTTTACGTGTATATTATTTCTAATATTTTAATTTACCTGTTTACTTCAGAAGCTGCTATTCAATATTTGATTTTTGATGTGGTTAAATGCCCCCCCCCCCCCCCCTTCCGCCTCTCCCTAAGTGGAAATGATGAATTGTTAGGTCAATACAACAAGTTAACTGCAAGAAAACTCGTCCTTCCCTAATAAATGTCAGTCACGTGATATTAATCATAGCTTATTCCATGATAAATGTATATTATAATACAGGTCATCAGGGTTAATTCCAGGCCTTGTTGTCAATCCTGTCATGACATAAAACATGATAAGGTATCTATGGGAGCGATCTATATTCATGTTTTCGTTCAACCGAGTTATCAATCACATGATCTGTTGCTGTCCAACGATTGGAAATTTCTAAACAAATGTAAACACACTGCTTTGTTTATGAAAGTTGTAAACATACCCATATGTCAAGCTGAACAAAATGACCAATCGTAATGTTAGATAGTTCAAAACCGTTGAACATTTTTCACTAAGTGGGTCACTTTGAGCACATTTTGCAATGTGACCAATGACCTTGAGCACATGGAAAGTTAATATAGATCATGCCCAGGTTTGAGAGCTTTTGCCAAGATGACGGTCATTCAAATTTAAATTTAAGTCGGTTGGATATTTGATGGGCGGTTTTGGCCAAATTTGAAAAAAAATATTTTGGGGTTTGGGTTCGGTACGGGGGTAGAAAGTTTGGGTGCTGGATAGTAAGTTGAGTATGGGGTTTGTTTTTGAGTGGGTATTGATATGAGTTGGGTGAGGTTATAAGTAAGAGAATGATAGTTAGACCGGAACGGCGGTGCTGGGGAAGCAGTATTTAAATTGGGGTGGTTCGTTCGTTATGGCGTTGAGCGGCATGATTGTGGGTCCGGTTTGGGGTTGTTGGGGGTGTTCGAACTATACTGGGTGCTGGATTGGTGGGGTGGTTGTTGGTGTAATTGATTTAATAGGAAGGGGCGTATGGGTGTGTGATGGGGTTCCCGTGGTCTGGTGCTCCGTGTCGCCCCCCTTTTGTGTGTTTGGTGTTGTGCGCGTGCCCGTGGCGTTGGTGTGTTGTTTGGTTTGTTTTTGTGGTTGTTTGCTGGTTAGTGGTGAGGAGGGGGGTGTGGGGATGGAGGGAAAGAAGAGTGGGGTTGTATGGAGGGGTGTGGGAGGGGGGGAGGAGGAGGGAGGGGAGGGATGGATGAGTGTGAGAGGGTGGTGGATTGTGTGGTGGGGTGGGGTGGGGGGTGGTTGAGGTTGGGTTAGGGGGGGGTAAGGGTTGGGTATGAGTTGTTGTGTATTGTTTTTGAGGTGTTTGATGGTTTATAGCCTCGCGTTTGTGTTTGATGTTGTGTTGGGGGTGGGGTGGTTTGGGTTGTTAGGTGTTTGAGTGGTGGCTTAGGGTGGGGTGTTGTGGTTTGGGGTGATGTGGGGGTGGGGGGGGATTGTGGTGGGTGGGTTGTGGGTGGTGGTGGGGAGGTTGGTTGGTTTGGGTTTGTGTGTGTGTGTTTGGGGGGGGGGGGGGGGGGGGGGGGGGGGGTTTTGTGGGGGGGGGGGGGGGGGGGGGGGGGGGGTTGGGGGGGGGGGGGGGGGGGGGGGGTGGGGGGGGGGGGGGGGGGGTGGGGGGGGGGGTGGGGGGGGGGGGGGGGGGGGGGGGGGGTGGGGTGGTGGGGGTGGGGGGGGGGGGGGTTGGGGTTGGGGGGGGGTTTGGGGGGGGGGGGGTGGGGGGGGGGGAGGTTGGGTGGTGTGTGGTGGTGGGGTTGTGGTGGGTGGTGGTGGTGGGGTGGTGGTGGTGGTTGGTGGTGGTGTGGGGTGGTGGTGGTGGTGGGGTGTGGGTGGGTGGGTGGGGTGTGGGGGTGGTGGGGTGGGTGGGGTGGTGGGGTGTGTGGGTGGGGGTTGGTGGTGGGTGGTGGTGGTGGGTGGGGGTGGGTGGGGTGGGTGGGTGGGGGGTGGGTGGTGGTGTGGGGGGGTGGTGGGTGGTGGGTGGTGGTGGGGTGGGGTTGGTGTGTGGTGGTGGTGTGGTGGGTGGTGGTGGGGTGGTGTGGGGTGGTGTGGTGGTGTGGTGGGTGGTGTGGTGGGGTGGTGGTGGTGGTGGGTGTGGTGGTGGTGGTGTGTAGGTGGGGGTGGTGGGGGTGGTGGGGTGGTGGGTGGGGGTGGTGGTGGTGGGTGGTGGTGTGGTGGGTGGTGTGATGGTGGGGTGGTGGATGGTGGTGGTGTGGTGGTGGTGTGGTGTGTGGTGGTGGTGGGGGTGAGGTGGTTGGGGGTGGTGGTGGTGTGGTGGTGGTGGTTGGTGGTGGTGGTGTGGGTGGGGGGGTGGTGGTGGTGTGGTGGTGGTGGTGGGTGGGGTGGGGTGGTGGTGGTGGGGTGTGGTGGGTGTGTTGGTGGTGGTGGGTGGGGTGGTGATGGTGGTGGTGGTGGTGGTGGGGTGTGGGGTGGTGATGGTGGTAGGGGGTGGTGTGGTGGTGGTGGTGGTGGGGGTGGTGGTGGTGGGTGGGGGGTGGTGGTGGTGGGTGGTGGTGGTGGTGGGGTGGTGGGTGGGGTGGGTGGGGGGGTGGTGGGTGGGTGGGGGTGGTGGTGTGTGGTGGGTGGTGTGGGGTTGGGTGATGGTGGTGGTGTGGGTGGGTGGGTGGTGGATGGTGGTGGGTGTGAGGTGGTGGTGGATGGTGGTGTGATGGTGGTGGTGGTGGTGGTGGTGGGGTGGTGGGTGTGGTGGGTGGTGTGGGGGGTGGGTTGGTGGTGGTGGTGTGGTGGTGGTGGTGGTGGGGTGGGTGGTGGGTGGGGTGGTGTGGTGGTGGTGGTGGGTGGTGGGGGTGGGGTGGATGGTGTGGTGGTGGTGGTGGGGTGTGGTGATGGGGTGGTGGGGGTTGTGGGTGGTGGTGGTGTGGGGGGTGGGGTGGGGTGGGTGTGTGGGGTTGTGGTGGTGGTGGTTGGTTGGTGGGTGGTGTGGTGGTGTGGGGGTTGTGTGGGGGTGGGGGTTGTGGTGGGTTGGTGGGGGGGTGGTGGGGGTGGGTTTGGGGGGGTGGTGGGTGTGTGGTGTGGTGGTGGGTTGGTGTGGGGTGGTGGGGGGGGGGTGGTGGGTTGGGTGGGTTGGGTGGGGGTGTGGTGGGAGTGGTGGGTGGGTGGGGGGGTGGGGGGGTGGGTTGGGGGGTGGGTGGGTGTGGGTGGGTTGGGGTGGGTGGGGGTTGGGGTGGGGGGTGGGGTTGGGGTGTGGGGTGGGTTGGGTGGGTGGGGTGTGGGTGTGGGGTGGGTTGGTGGTTGTGTTGGGGGGGTGGGTGGGTGTGGGGGGGGGGGTGGGGGGTGTGGTGGGGGGGTGTGGTGGGTGGGTGGGTGGGTTGGGTTGTGTGGTGGTGGGGGGTGGTGGGGTGGGGTGTGGTTGGGTGGGTGTGGTGGGGGGGTGGTGGGGGGGGGGTTGGGGGGGGGGTGGTGTGGGGGTGGTGGGGGGGGGGGGGTTGGGTGTGGTGGGTGGTGGTGTG
>NC_088373.1:1548461-1553461 GCF_034508935.2 Berghia stephanieae
TTTTGTGTGTTGGTCCGTAAAAAAAAAAAAAAATAACAAAGACCTGAGTGACGTCAACTTCATTCTTTCTATAGATTCATTCATTCATGATTACTTAATCAATCTGGAAACGCATACACACCAAACCCAAACAACACACAACAAAGACTTGTATCTCTATGGAAGACAGGCCAGGCAGAGAGAGGGTGTCTCAATATGAATGCCATGCATCCCTTATCGACCACAGAGTGTCTCACAATGAATTCCACCGCCATACGACAGGGTGTGTGTGCGTCATGTCACAAATTGAAAGGATTCTTATCAAAATGGAGACATTAAGACAATGGGATAATAGACGATCGCAGCAGGGGGCCTGGGGAAAACGTCAGGTGGATTACAACCGTCTTTAGTTATAATATTTCCTTTCTCCGTTTTATTTAATTTTTTTCTTTCTTTCTTCTTGCTTTTTCTTTCTTTTTTCTTTTTTTTTTTTTTTTTTGTTGTTGTTGTTTTTCTTCCTTTTTAATACGATAGAATAATAGGGTTTTTTTTTTTCTTTGTGTGTCATTAAAATGAAATAATTAAAGTGTTCTAACATTTCCGTTAAAAGAATAATTTAATGACACGAGATACTTGGCTATGTGGTCTTGTGTGTAGTATGACGCTCGCTTTCGGATCGGAAGGTCCTGGGTTCGAGCCTCGCTCGCTCGCCGCATAGTCGAGTCCTTGGAAAAAAGACTCTTTCTTTACTCACATTCTCTCACCGTACTCAGGTTTAAAATGAGTACCTGGCCGTTAACAGCGTTGTCTTTGTAAAAAAAAAATTGTTATATCGTCGAACTGGCGTAAAAATACGAATGTTTGGCTCCGGCATAAGTCTCTTTGACTCAATATAAATTTTGTTGAAAGGGAAAGTTTAGGTCCTTAGAACCAAAATATTCAGGACTTTGGAGCATTTTTGGATCAATCTGAGAGCAAATTATTTATTTCTATCTAAAGCTATTTAAAGTGAATTTTACTTTATTATTTTTTTTTCCCCTTGGAAACTACGAATTTTTGAATTTTCAAGTTGGCAACTCTTGATCAACGCATGTTTATTGTAGGACACCCTACCTGAGTCATCGTCTTGTTGTCATCGTTATTTGATGGTGATTATTATTGTTGTTATTTTGGTTCCATTTACCATTTTTTTCCACTTTTATGTGTTATCATCAAATTGTGTGATTTATTGGTGAAAGGATAAGACTGAATAGACTTTGAAACTTTGGTGATATGAGTGAGGAGAATGTTCCAAGGGAGATAAACAAGATATTATAATAGTGTCAATTCTATTCCATTCCATTCGAAGGAACAACAACACACAGTTTACAAACATTGGCAGCATCAGAAAGGGCGGTAATCGCTGCCTGCATGCAGGGTGTCTGTCGTCTCATTCATAACATGAAAGTAAAGAAGTGAATTATTTTGTAACAAAATTATTAGAATTCGAGTTGCACAAAAAAAAAGAATATGGGAAACACGATGACGGGAAGACGTAGCTTTCCTGTTTGTTTGTTTGTTTGTTTTGTATTGTTTTGGTTTGTTTTTGTTTTTTTGGAGGAGGAGGGGATCGTTTGGTGAGTTTTCTTTTGTTTTTGTTTTGTTTGTTTTTGTTGTTTTCATTATATTTTTTAAAAAAATTATTTCGTTGGGGAGAGGGTGGGGGTAAATTGAAGAAGATGAAGAAGAAGAAGAAGAAGAAGAAGAAGAAGAAGAAGAAGAAGAAGAAGAAGAAGAAGAAGAAGAAGAAGAAGAAGAAGAAGAAGAAGAAGAAGGAGGAGGAGGAGGAGGAGGAGGAGGAGGAGGGAGGAGGAGGAGGAGGAGGAGGAGGAGGAGGAGGAGGAGAAGAAGAAGAAGAAGAAGAAGAAGAAGAAGAAGAAGAAGAAGAAGAAGAAGAAGAAGAAGAAGAATGGGTTTCATTAAGTCACTTCATCGTCTTAATTTCATTCAACGTACACTCAAGTAAACGCCCCCCGCCCCCACTCCTTCCAAATATACACACATACGTCCACACACGTGTACACACAAACATACACACATACGTCCACATACGTGTACACACAAACACACACACATACGTCCACACACGTGTACACACAAACATACACACACACACACACACACACACATACACAAAACCCGCATCCTACCTTCCCCATAATCAAGTTTCTTTGATTCCATGTTCTAGCCCCCCCCCCCCCCCCCCCCCCCCCCCCCCCCCCCCCCCCCCCCCCCCCCCCCCCCCCCCCCCATTCATTCATCGGCCACAAATTTCATTCCACAGGTCGTTAAGGTCTTCATTCTTCTAGGAGTTTCTCGTGCTGAGGCATTTCATTGAGAGAACCCCGGACCTTTGCTTATTATTATCCTCATCTTTCCTGATGAACCTATCAGCTCTCTCTCTCTCTCTCTCTCTCTCTCTCTCTCTCTCTCTCTCTCTCTCTCTATCTCTCTCTCTCCCTCTCTCTCTCTCTCTCTCTCTCTCTCCCTCTCTCTCCCTCTCTCTCTCTCTCTCTCCATCCTCTTTCTATCCATCTACATGTCCATTGGCCTGCCCATCATCTATCCATCCGTCCATCTGTCTACCCATTCACCCACACATCCACCCATCCATAGGTCTGTCTATCGATCCATCCATCCATCCATCCATCCACCCATCCATAGGTCTGTCTATCCATCCATCCATCCACCCATCCACCCATACATAGGTCTATCCATCCATCCATCCATCCATCCATCCATCCATATGTCTGTCTATCCATCCATCCATCCATCCATCCATCAATCCACCCATCCATATGTCTGTCTATCCATCCATCCATCCATCCATCTACCCATCCATAGGTCTGTCTATCCATCCATCCATCCATCCATCCATCCATCCACCCATCCACCCATACATAGGTCTATCCATCCATCCATCCATCCATCCATCCATCCATCCATCCATCGATAGGTCTATCCATCCATCCATCCATCTATCTACAGATCTATACATCCATCCTTCCATCCATCCCTTCATCCATGCATCAATCCACCCATCTATTTATCCATCCATCCATCCATCCCAATTTCCACCAATTTCATACAAAAATCAAACAGGAATTTCGGATAGAATTGTCCAATCTATGCCCTTGTGTCTTACTGAAATATTATAGCATTATAACCGACATAGACATACACACGCACAACGCACACGCACGTGCAGACACACAAACACACACACACACACACACACACACACACACACAGAGCCAGTTATGGCATCCATTTTCGCCATAAAATAGATTTGGATGTAAATCCCACGAAAATGAGTATAGATAGATAAATCATGAGCACTGTTCACAAAAACCACTCACGTCGGACGTTTTGTGAGGAGGTCAGCCATTCCCTGGGCCCAATCTCATCTCCAGTCATTATTCTACAGTAATCTATGGTGACGTCACATAATGGAATATCGTTTTATTTCATAAAATGTTGGGAATTGTTTGTGACATTTTGAAAATAAGATTGCGTGGAAGGTAAAGATATGGGAGTGGGGGGCGTGTGTGTGTGTGTGGGGGGGGGGGGCGTGTGTGTGTGTGGGGGGGGGGGGGGGCGTGTGTGTGTGGGGGGGGGGGGCGTGTGTGGGGGGGGGGGGCGTGTGTGTGTGTGGTGGGGGCGTGTGTGTGTGTGGGGGGGGGGGCGTGGGTGTGTGTGTGGGGGGGGGCGTGTGTGTGTGGGGGGGCGTGTGTGTGTGGGGGGGGGGCGTGTGTGTGGGGGGGGCGTGTGTGTGGGGGGGGGGCATGTGTGTGTGTGGGGGGGGGGGGGGGGGGGGCGTGTGTGTGTGTGGGGGGGGGCGTGTGTGTGTGTGGGGGGGGGCGTGTGTGTGTGGGGGGGGGGGCGTGTGTGTGTGTGTGGGGGGCGTGTGTGTGTGGGTGGGGGCGTGTGTGTGTGAGGGGGCGTGTGTGGGGGGGGCGTGTGTGGGGGGGCGTGTGTGTGGGGGGGGGCGTGTGTGGGGGGGGGGTGGCGTGTGTGTGTGTGGGGGGGGGGGGAGACTGCCAAATAGGATTTGCGTATTGTGAAGTAGAAGGTTGGGGGGGGGGGGCAGAGGGGGGAGGGTTGGGGGGAAGAGTGAGAAGAGAAGATAGAGAGAGGAGAGAGAGAGAGAGAGAGAGAGAGAGAGAGAGAGAGAGAGAGAGAGAGGAGAGAGAGAGAGAGAGAAAGAAAGAAAGATAGAGAGAGAGAAAGAGAAAGAGAGAGAGAGAGAGAGGGAGAGAAAGAGGGTGGAGAGAAAGAGAAGGATAGAACATTATGAGTAGCGGGAGTAAAAATCAGCAGCTCAGATTGTTTTTTTTTTAAGTTCAACAAATCAATAACAACAAGGAGAGATAAGTTCAACGAAAATGAAACGAAAACCAATAACGACGGTATAGAGATTAGAGGGAGGGGGGAGGGGAAGGGGGAGGAGAGGGGGGAGGGGTGAATAAGCGCAAGAATTAATCAAGGAGCAGCTGGGTGGATGGATGGATAGATAGATAGATAGATAGATAGATAGATAGATAGATAGATAGATAGATAGATAGATAGATAGATAGATAGATAGATAGATAGATAGATAGATGGATGGATGGATGGATGGATGGATGGATGGATGGATGGATGGATGGATGGATGGATGGATGGATGGATGGATGGATGGATGGATGGATGGATGGATGGATGGATGGATGGATGGATGGATGGATGGATGGATGGATGGATGGATAGATAGATAGATAGATAGATAGATAGATAGATAGATAGATAGATAGATAGATAGATAGATAGATAAAACGAATGAATGGATGGATGGATGGATGGATGGATGGATGGATGGATGGATGGATGGATGGATGGATGGATAGATAGATAGATAGATAGATAGATAGATAGATAGATAGATAGATAGATAGATAGATAGATAGATAGATAGATAAAACGAATGAATGGATGGATGGATA
>NC_088373.1:1565961-1576876 GCF_034508935.2 Berghia stephanieae
GGATGGATGGATTGGTGGATAGGCCAATGGTTAGTTAGTTAGTTAGTTGATGATAGCAGTGAGTGTATACAGTTGACTAAGGCGAATACCGATGAAAGGGAGTGAATAAGGCCATGACTTGGGCTGACTAATACTGGCCCCCCAAAATAAGCCCCGCATATTATAGAAGTGTATGCTTGGCTAAGAAGCTCACAACATTGCCATCCGGAAGTATAGATAGAATGAATTTGACGTCATTCAGATCTTTGTTATTGTTTTATAGCCAGCCAGTTTGGTGATTAGTTGTAGCTGAATTTTATATAAATCATTCAGTTTGTGCATTGCACAATTGTGTATGTTATATCCGGCTGGCGGATGTTGTGAGTATTTTACCCAAACGCATATCATCAATATCATAGGGCCATATGTGACCCCTCGTCTCAAAACGGTATTATGTCGGGATGGACCAGATGCTAAAAAGTCAAATTATAGTTAAAACTGGTCAAAAATATGAAACGTTAGTATTTAGCACAGTAAAATATGATATTCCTCCTCTATAAAGCATATAAACCCAACTTAAGCATGATATTTCTGGCTATAAATTCCATTTTCAGCATCTTAATCATCCCGATTAAAACCGTTTTGAGACGAAGGGTTACATATTATATGATACCAATCTATACCTGTACGGAGGGGCGGGTGTGGCGGGATGTACCCGATAACACGAGATGGACGGAGGTGATGGTCGCCCCCCGGGGCTGGGGCTAAATTTAACCATAATTTGTGTTCATATCATCACTCCCTTGGCAATGTAAAAACGTGTTTATGACTTACACAAACACACACGCGTGCATGTACACAACACACACACACACACACACACACACATATATACACACACATACACGGAAATATACAAACACACCCTGAAACACAAGCGGCAACCCACCATTTAACACCTCATCTTGTCTTGTCGTGGACTTGATGGAATGTGCAGTTTACATTCTGATCATTAACCCCCCCCCCCCTCTCTTTCTCTCTCTCTCTATCTATCTCTCTCTCTCTCTCTCTCTCTCTCTCTCTCTCCCTCTCTCTCTGTCTCTCTCTCTCTCTCCCACTCTCTCTCTCTCTCTCTCTCTCTCTCTCTCTCTCTCTCTCTCTCTCTCTCTCTCTCTCTCTCTCTACCCCCCGCCCCCTTTAAATACATATATACCTACCTACAAACCGAGGGACCAAACCACCAACCATTCTGTATCTCTGCCTAAAAACCTAAATGCATGCATGTCTATCTATCTATGGATAGTATGCACTTGGCTCAGAAGCTCACAACATTGCCATCCGGAAGTAAAACTGGCCAACACACAAAACTGTGTGTAACCACGATCGTTTATAGTCAGGTTAATACAGTTTAGTTAGAAGTACTCATAAACGCGGATGGCAAAAAACAATAACAAAGACATGATTGACGTCATCTTCGAACTATTTATACATATTTATCTATCTATTAGTTTGTCTGTCTGTCCGTCGATCAGTCGTTGGTCTGTCCGCTTGAATGCCTGCATACACGCTTGCATATTTGTTTCTTGATCTGTCAATCTATCTACCTATCAATCTATCCACCCATCAATATATCTATCCATCAATCAATCTATCTATCCAACAGTCACTCTATCCATCCATCAATCTATCTAAAATGTGACCCTTCGCCTCAAAACGGTATGATGACGGGTTGGTTAAGATGTTGAAAATTGAATTGATAGCCAGAAATATCAGACTTGTGTTGAGTTTGTATGTTTTATTGAGGAGAATGGACACCATATTTTAGGGTGCTAATGCCAACAATTTATATTTTTGACCAGTTTAACATTTAATTCGGCTTTCAGCATCTGGGTCGTTCCGACATAATACCGTTTTGAGACGATGGGTCACAAATAACTCTACATAATATTCTATTTTAAAAAACAAACAAACAAACTAAATCTAAAATCAACAAAATCCCTTATTTAAGAATTTAAAAGCCATAATCTTGTGGAAATCAGGGGAGATAATTACATATTGACGAACGACAGGAAAAAAAAAACAAACCAACAGAATCACGTGATATGCAGACACAAACAAAATGGCGGTCTGGAGAACGTTAAGGTGAGGAGAGGGAGGGGCTGAGTAGAGAGAAGAAAATATTATTGTAAAAGAATATGGACATTGGAACACAAGTAATGGGGAATTATAGAAAGCAGTTCAGGTGGCCTGTATTTATAGGAATAGAACGGTTATGGCCGGGTGGCCGTAATTCATTAAAATGACATTATTGTCGTTATCGCTGTCAGTATTATTATTATTATTATTATTATTATTATTATTATTATTATTATTATTATTATTATTATTATTATTATTATTATTATTATTATTATTATTATTATTATTATTATTATATTCGTCATCATCTTCAATTTCATCAACATGAATCTAAGTCGGTAGTGATCTAGTGGAGAGAAAATGCAATCTAATGAGGAAATAAATAATATTGTTTTTGATAAATTAACAGTTTCGTAAATGTGTGTGTGTGTGTGTGTGTGTGTGTGTGTGTGTGTGTGTGTGTGTGGGTGGGTGGGTGGGTGGGGAGATGTTGGAATGGGTTAGTATACCCCCCCCCCCCATTAGTAATGATAAAGAGCGGTTGCTTGGGACACCTAATAAAGCGCTTTGAGCCACATATAGTGGATATTCCACTTGTTTGTTGTGTTTTTTTTGTTTTTTTTTTTTTTTTTGGGGGGGGGGGGGGGCTTTTTTGATTTTATTTTTAACGTGATCTAAATCCCATTAGACGTTAAAATTAAATTGAATTAAACGCATCTCAACATTGAAACCGGAAATGGAAACTTTCGGCAAGGAAGATATCACCAACAGCTCTCCTTTTTTTTTATTCATGAATTTTATTTCTGTACCTATTATTTCAATTTAGGGATGATCATGAGATGACGCATTCAACCCCCGAAACATTTTAATTTTTTTTTTTTTATATAATCATGACTTAATTGTTCCATCCATAAATGTAACATCTATCGTTCTCTTTGATGAAATCGTCGTCAAAATACCGTAAAACCTCCATTAATTCAATTTGGTTTGTGTTTTGTTTGGTTTTTATAACCTCTTCCACCGTAGAAAACAGTGGATGTCTCTTCCATGATATAAAATTATGACTTTGTACCTGAGGATGTAATTTCGTTTTTCTTTCTTATCAAAGACCGTTGATGTTTTATATTGAAAAGAATGTCGGTAAGGGGTGAGAAGGGGTGGGGGGGGGGTGTGGCTTGGGGAGAGGGGGGAGAGAGATGTGTTTGGAGGTGTTATGGATGGATTTATTAGAGGGGTGGTGGGGGTTGGTTGGACGTGTGAAGGATGGACTGATAGAAGGAGGGAGGGGGTGGGGGTGTTTGGAAGTGTATTGGATGGACTGAAAAGAGGGGGGGGGGGGTAGTTTGGACGTCTAATATATGGACTGATATGAGGGGGGGGGGGGGGGGGTTGTAGGTGTAACGAATTGGAGAGCGGATGGAGGGTGGCGGGGGGGGGGGGGGGGGGGGTGAGCGTGTTGCAGGTGTAGGTACAAGATGATAAGATATTATTGTCTAGGAATGGAAAATGGAAGCAGAGAACATGGTTTATGGTTTATGGGAGATGGGGGGAAGACAGTTATGGGGAATGTTTAATGGTGATGGTTCTTAGCCAAATTGAAATTTACGGTGTGCAATTTATTTATAGTCTCTTTGTTTCCGGTTGTGCTTGCAATTTGGAGTGTGTTGTGAGTGGAATTTTGCGTGTGTGAGTGTGTGTGTGTGTGTGTGTGTGTGAGAGAGAGAGAGAGATAGAGAGAGAGAAAGAGAGAGAGAGAGAGAGAGAGAGAATGAAACGGGTATATAGAGATTGATTATTTATGTGCAAGTTTAAAAAAGGAGGAGGAGGGAGTGAGGGAGAGAGAGAGAGAGAGAGAGAGAGAGAGAGAGAGAGAGAGAGAGAGAGGGGGGGGGGGGGGAAAATTTCCAAATACCAACACCGTCACCACCACCACCATCATCAACATCATCAACATAATCATCCCTAACCACAAGATGCACAGGCTGGATATAAGGGGATAAGAGATGGCATTATATTATATTATATCACAGGGAATCAGATTATATCATGAAAATAATATACTCACTCCTCCCTCCCTCCCTCCACCCCCCGGGGGGCGCTGACCGCCTCCAGCCACCCCCCGGGACTGGTAGGTTCTGGAAGACACCAGATAAGATGATGGACAATGGTCAAGCCTAGAACAAACCAAGCAGCCATTCCAAAATCGGTTTACGTCTTTATTTAATGAGTCACGGGGATCAACTCCACTCGACTTGACTCACTCACCAAACGCTCTATTCAAGGACGATGACGTAATAGTAGTCATAAATTATAAGCCAATGTGATCGAGGAAGGAATCGCTTTTGTGTGGAGTCTTCTTGAAATGGTGAGTGACGTAGTCCGCGAATCCTAATGACGTATTACCCCAAAACAAGCCATCAATAGTTCATTAGTCTTCGTCTTTTTGTCATGTCCGCCTTTCAAAATAGAATTGAGAAACTCAAGATTGCAAAAGGGGGGAGGGGGGGGGGGGGGGGGGGGGGGGGGTGTGGTAGCTGAATAGATGGGATTTAGGAGAGAGAGTATGAAGAAAAGGTTGAGTGGTGGATGCGAAAAATGATGAAGACGATGATGAGGGTAGAAGTAGTGGTAAGTAGCGGTAGTACTAGTACTGCGCTATATTTAAGAAAGCTCATTTTTTTAGTAGTAGTAGTAGTAGTAGTAGTAGTAGTAGTAGTAGTAGTAGTAGTAGTAGTAGTAGTAGTAGTAGTAGTAGAAGTAGTAGTGGTAGTAGTAATAGTAGTAGTAGTAGTAGTAGTAGTAGTAGTAGTAGTAGTTAGTAGTAGTAGTAGTAGTAGTATTGGTGGTGGTGGTGGTAGTTGTTGTTTTAGTAGTAGTAGTAGTAGTAGTAGTAGTAGTAGTAGTAGTAGTAGTAGTAGTAGTAGTAGTAGTAGTAGTAGTAGTAGCTGTTGTTGTATAGAAGAAGACGAAGAAGAAGAAGAAGAAGAAGAAGAAGAAGAAGAAGAAGAAGAAGAAGAAGAAGAAGAAGAAGAAGAAGAAGAAGAAGAAGAAGAAGAAGAAGAAGAAGAAGAAGAAGAACAACAACAACAACAACAACAACAACACAGCAACAACAACAACAACAACAACACAAACAACAACAACAACAAGAAAGGGGGGGGGGGGGTGGCAGGCGAAGGAGGTAACCGTAGAACAATTCTCAACAAGAATTCCAGACAGAAACAATGGGTAAAACAATACGACATGTACCAATCCACCTGGCGCTGGTTCAAGCCTCGACTAAAACAATATTTCGTTTCATCTTGTATTAGGCGCTTAGAGTCTGGTGTCTCGGAGTTATAGCGCTATATAAGTTTTCAGCATTATTATTATTATTATTATTATTATTTTGGGTGGGTGGGCTGATTTGATGGAAGGGGGAGGTGTTGAGTTGTGGTAGCAGAAATCAGGGGAGAATAGAGCAGTAGGGGGAGTGGGGGGGGGGGGGGGGGGGGGGGGGGGGGGGGGGGGGGTCAGGTGTAACACAAGTGTGGAGAGGAGATGGGTGTTAGGTTTGAGTGGGGTTGTGGGTGGGGGGTAAAGAGGATAATGAGAGAGAGGAGAGAGGAGGGGGAGAGGAGAGGAGAGGAGGGAGAGGAGGAGAGGAGAGAGAAGGGGGGGGGGGGGGGGGGGGGGGTTTGAGAAGACTCTAGCTTACTTTAAAAATGTTTTTGGAAACAAACTAAATTAAAGACAAAATTACGTTCTTCCGCCAAGACATCATAATATCCCGTCGCCTAGGCATCCCACCAAGGAATATAGATAATTCATCAAACAAGATGTCTGATGTCAATACAGGAATCACCCATGTTGTCCAGGTGAGCAAATTGGGGGTTAATAATAATCTTGCTCCCAAGGGGAGAAAAAACAAACGAAAGTGCCTGAAGCGGGGCTCGAACCCGGGACCTTGTTGTTGTTGTTGTTGTTTTTGTTTTTTGTTGTTTTTTATTTCTTCTGTGAATCGAGCGCCATCTTGAATCGGTATAAATCTTTGTATCTATAAGATGAGCACACAATCATTGCTACAGATCATGGCATTCCATTTCACTCTCACAATGTAAATCTTGGATTTTAAATTAAATCCTGTGTCGCGAGTCGTCAGGCTTCAGCCCTGTTTATGGGGGATCACGGAGGGGGGGGGGGGGGGGGGGGATCACAAGGGGGGGGGGGGGAGGAGAGAGAGAGAGAGAGAGAGAGAGAGAGAGATAGAGAGAGAGAGAGAGAGAGAGAGAGAGAGAGAGAGATCACAGAATTGATGGAATTGGACAATTCTGGATTTCACGAGTATTTGGTTTTTGTTTGTTTTGTTTTTTTATCTCACATCTCTTGTGGCTGAGAAGTGAATGAGCAGGAATATTATGTAGACAGGAATTGGAAGGGGGCGGGGGGGGGGGTGATATAAGTGTGAGTGAATGATTTGGCTAAGCAGGTGATGGGAATGAGTGATGGAACACAATAATGAGTGATGGAACATCTTGATGACTGAATGGGTGATAGGGGTGGTGGCTGTAATGTTACTACTACAGGATGGGAGGGGGGCGAAGCGGGGGGGGGGGGGGGGGGGGGGTGAGAGGTGATGGAGAAAGATAGAGAGGGATATATAGAGAGAGAGAGAGAGAGAGAGAGAGAGAGAGAGAGAGAGGGGGGGAGAGAGAGAAAAAAAAGAGAGAGAAATACAGTAAGAGATAAATAGAGAGGGGGAGGGGTAGAGAGAATAAATTGTAAGAGAGTGAAAGAGAGGACATTGTTTGAGAAAGAGAGAGAGAGAGAGAGAGAGAGAGAGAGAGAGAGAGAGAGAGAGAGAGGGGGGGGGCATTGTTTGAGAAAGAGAGAGAGAGAGAGAGAGAGTGACAGAGAGAGAGAGAGAGAGAGAGAAAGGAGGGAGGGAGAGTACAGAGACGTAAGCATGCTATGTATGTATATTTCAGAGGACAGAGACAGTCTAACCCAAGGCAGCCAACCCCACCAAATGCTTCAATACGTAGCATACACTATAGATAGAATGTACTTGGCTAAGAAACTCACAACATTGCCATCCGGAAATATAACGGACCAACACATAAAATTCTGTGTAACCTTGAACGTTTATAGTCTGGTTAATACAGTTTACTGAGAATTACTCATAAACGTGGATGGCAAATACCAATAACAAAGACTTGAGTGACGTCATCTTCATTGTATCTATATTGTTTATTTAAAGCTTAAGTCAAACCGCTTTGATGTGACGGTCTGTCTACCCGCTAAGTCTTAAATTGTGTTTTTTATTTTTAAATTCCTCTTAAAAGTTTGGAAATGGCCGGGTGTGTGTGTGAGTGTGTATGTGTGTGTGTGTGGGGGGGGGGGGGGGGGGGGTTGAAATAGAAAGGTTAGAGAGCAAGCATGGGTGAAAGTTACTCAATGATATTAATCCTGCAAAGGCAGGTGCTCAGAAAAAAAAAATCCTGCAACTTCCAATAAGAGGAAAAAACAGAAGTGCGGTTAATTATATAAACTACTATAAACTAAATATAAATGGCGACAGTTGCCGGTGTTTTTCATTTTCGAATTCCGGCCAGACAAAAAAAAAACGGCGAGACCTCTTTTTCAAAAATAAAAATCCGGCCATGCCGGATTTTTCCGGCGAACTTTCACCCATAAATATAAAGCCTGTGGGAGGTAAACGAGGAGATGACAGAATACTGGAAGGGGGGGGGGGGGGGGGAGGGGGTGAGCGGCGAGGGGAGGGGGGGGGGGGTTGTTATAGGCGGTTATGTTAGGATTCGTTTGTTCTGGAATGTTCGAGAAAGAAAGAGAGAAAAAGAGAGGAAGAGAGATGAATGTGAATGTTTGTGTGAAGGCATATGTTGTCTAAACAAAGGACTTCGTCAACAGGCAGTTAGTAAATAATGATGGTGGGTGGGGGGTTGGAGATAATTAATAACGACAACACTTCCACTTGTCAGGCTTCGCATGTTAGAGGTAAGCAATGGTTGTACTATTACACACACACACACACACACACACAAACACACACACACACGCATATATTATATATTTGTTTTGTCGATTTGTTAATTTAATGAATTCAGTGATTTTGTGTTTTGTTCACAAGCAGGAACCCCTCTAAGACATAATTGACGATTTTTAAAAATGTTTGCACGTTTGGTGATTGTGTAGTAGAGAGTCGGGTAAAGTGATTCATGGTTAAATTTGAATACAAGTCATGATTTGTTTTCTTTGGGGCCAAGATTGTCTTTTGGCGTATTTATGGTCATGTCAGCTGGCTTCGTAAAGTTAGGCCTGAAGGACATTCTGCCTTTCAAACATGGTCAGTTAGCCAAAATGATGTTGAGTTGTTTTAGTTATTCAATAATAACTTGTTTCATATCAGCTTCTAACTCCCATGGTTCGCTGTTAGAGGTAACTAATGATTTCTATTACCACAACTACATCTTTGCAAGACATCCTAACACACAACCACCACCATCGCTTCTATTATATTTCTGGTTTTGCGATTTGTTAATTTAATGAATTCAGTGATTTTGTGTTTTTACAAGCAGAACCCTCTACAACATACATTTGACGTCATTTTTTACAATGTTTTGCACCGTTGTGAATTGTCTTTAGTAGATGCTGTCAGGTTCAAAAGTGTTCCATTGGCTTAACATTGGAAACACAGTCATGTTTGTTTCTTTTGGGCAAAGATGTCTTTGGCGTTTATTAATTCTTGGTAGTGTCAGTGGCCTCGTAATTATGCTGACACTGACCAAAAAATGACGTCAAAATGCCAGTCTGTTGCCACAAAAGAAAACAAATCTTGAGTTGTATTCAATAGTTCAACCAATGAAATAACTTGTTTCCATATGAGTTCTACTAACGACAACTCACAAGGCGGTGCAAAAACCAAATAATGAAGTCAAACTGCCAGTCATTTTGGATTTCAGTACCAGGCTATAACATGACGATGGCTACGGTTGGACAAAACTAAGGGGCATAATCTGTGATAAACGCATATTCACTTAATATCAGGAGATGTGTAGATAGAAGCGGTCCTACTAATTGCCGTCCGGAGCCGTCAGGCGGCTCAGGAGAGCCGTACGGAGGTCATCTAAAGCATTCTCAAGCCATCCGGAGGCCCTCAGACATGTACGAAACTTTCCAGAAGTCTTCCGCCTTCCGAAAGCTCCTCAAATTACGCCGGACGGTTCCGGACGGCAATTAGTAAGACCCGATAGAAGTATAGAGGGCAATAATTCTTACCTTGTGCCTGAATACGTCCAATCCATAGAATCACACAGCAACACAGGGACAAGAGTGGTTGCTTCCCTTGTCCCCGGGGTCGTTTCCATGGCAATGACCCCTTCATAACTCATACTCCAATATCATTGGTGCGATCCTGATGACGTCAGTAAAATCCAAAGATTTTGATTGGTTGAAAGATGATCGATGTTAAATCTCGACGCTATATCCCGTAAATGAAATTCTGTAACAAGAAGAAGAAGAGAAAATAAAATAATTAGTGGATTGGATTACCTAACAAAACAAAAGAAAATTTAAATATTTAAAGATAACAACAACAAAAAATAAATTATTAAAACACAAAAGAGAATTAATTAATAAATAATAAATAAAAAAATAAATAATTAAATAAATAAATAAATAAATGAATAAATAAATAAATAAATAAATAAATGAATAAATAAATAAATAAATAAATGAATGAATGAATAGATAATTAAATAAATAAATAAATGAATGAAATAAATAAATAAATAAATAAATAAATAAATAAATACAGAGATAATAAACATATAAGCATAACATCCGAAAACATCCGAGTGACATACCACTAGACCACATCGCCTTACATTGATTACTATCTATATAAAAACCGTGACTGAGTCATAATTAATAACGGATTCAATGTGCTTTGAAGACAACGTCTGATGGAATTTATGGCCATTCGATAATTTGTTATCATATTTCCGCTTTTTACTTAATTCGACCGCCCCAACCCCGTCTCTTCCTCTCTCTCTCTCTCTCTCTCTCTCTCTCTCTCTCTCTCTCTCTCTCTCTCTCTCTATATATATATATATATTATATATATAATATATATATATATATATATATATATATATATCTGCGATCCCATGTCGTATCCCTCTCTCTCTATCTCTCTCTCTCTCTCTCTCTCTTTCTTTCTTTCTTTCTTTCTTTCTTTCTTTTATATATATTATATATATATATATATATATTATATATATATATATATATATATATATATATATATATATCTCTCTCTTCCTCTTCCTATCTCTCTCTCTCCCTCCCCCCTCTCTCTCTCTCTCTCTCTCTCTCTCTCATTCTCTCTCCCTCCCCTCCCTCTCTTTGTCTCTCCCTCTTACTCACCTCCTCCGTGTCTCTGTGTGTGTGTGTGTGTGTGTGTGTGTGTGTGTGTGTGTGTGTGTGCGTGTTTGCGGATTTGTTGTTTGTATTTCAAAAGAACTTGATACAATTATACCGCCATTAGACATTTTTAAAGGCTGGGAAATGGCTGGGCTGCGCAAAGAAATAATAATAATTACAAGACCCAGAGATCAAAGACCGTGAGTGGAAGGACAACAACAACAACAACAACAACAACAACAACAACAACAAAAAGACGCCATTATGAATGAAACACACGGAGTGTACTGGCTGACGATAATGGCGGACTTCCGTTTTAATTCAAGGATTTACCAAAGACAACTTTTGTGTCTGTGTTTCAGTATGTCTGGAT
>NC_088373.1:1576975-1584475 GCF_034508935.2 Berghia stephanieae
TTTTTTCACACCTTTGTTTTTTGGGGGGGGGTGGGAAAAGGGGGGGGGGGGGGAAAAAGTCATCTATCTAACGGTAGGGAAAACCCCGGGAAACCCCCCCAACACCGTTCTACAGACACACAACGAAAGGGCCCTTTCCCCCTTCCCCTGCGTACCTACACAGTCCGTTTCCATACCTCTATTAAAACCCTCTCACGATTTCCCCCCCTTGCCCCCCCCCCCCCCCCCCCCCTTCCCCTCCCCCCTCCCCCCTCCCTCCCCCCCCCCCCCCCCCCCCCCCACACACACATAATCTTCCCCCTTTCCGACTGTCCTTGGTTCTCTGACTGACTACTCGCCAATACGTACCCTAAAATATCTTACAGCACATGCAGAGGCGATCAATGAATGGTCTCTCTCTCTCTCTCTCTCTCTCTCTCTCTCTCCTCATTCATATATATAAATATATATAATATATATATATATATATATATATATATATATAATAATATATAATATATATATATTCTCACTCACTCACTCACTCACACACTATATTCTCAGTCCGTGCCTCTTTATCTATCTTTATCTCTCTATCTCTATGGATAATTCTTAGATTTTATCAAATTATGGTGGAGATAAAGAGAGAGAGAGAGAGAGAGAGAGAGAGAGAGAGAGAGAGAGGAGAGAGGGAGAGAGAAAGAAAGAGAGAGAGGGGGGAGATAGGGAGAGAGAGGGAGAGAAAGAGGGAGAGAGAGAGAGGGAGAGAGAGAGAGAGAGAGAGAGAGAGACAGAGAGGGCTCACTCTTTCTATCTATTCCTCTTTCCCTTCATTCGTCCTCCTTATTCAGAGCCACCAGGCCCATGAAGCCGGGGTCTATCCCCGCTTCTATAGTGTGAAACGGACAATAACAGTTGCTTGTAACCCTTCGGATAGGACGCTAAACCCAGCTAACCAATCACTGGGAATAATCTCGACTGCACCCGAGATCGATCTCGTTCCTTTTGCTTGTCAAGCAAGTACTCTACCAACTGAGCTATCTATCGCCCCTACCTCCCCCCGCCCCCATTCGTCCATCCACCCAATAATCATTCTTATTATTTGTGATAATGTCGACATTACAAATCCCTTTACAGATAAGACCGCATCTGTTTTGAGTTTTGAATTTGATTAGATTTTTTGTGAGTCTCCACTATGAATGGTGTGTGTGCACGCACGCGCTCCTTTATGAGTGTGTGTGTGTATCGTGTATGTGTATGTATCTGTGTGTATGCATGTGAGTGTTTGTGTGTGTATCTGTGTGTATGCATGTGTTTGTGTGTGTGTATGCATGTGAGTATGTGTGTGTGTGTGTGTGTGTGTGTGATTGTACTATCTCTAAACCTCCATCAAACGCCAACACACACATAGCACCCATTGACCTTTCCATTTTACCGTGTCGTCATAGGAGATTAGATAAACACACGTGTACGAAAAACATTATAACATTATGGTGTGCAAATAAACAATATGCACTTACGAACTTTTTTTCAGAAGAAGAAACCAGAATGACTTACAGTATAGATAGTATGCGCATGGCTAAGAAGCTCATAACATTGCCATCCGGAAGTATAACGGACCAACACACAAAACTGTGTGTATCCATGAACATTTATAGTCGGGTTAATAGGGTTCAGTGAGTATTACTCACAAACGCGGATGGCAAATAACAATAACAAAGGCTCGATTGACGTCAACTTCATTCTATCTATACAGATAGCATGAAGTTGACGTCACTCATGTCTTTGTTATTGTTTTTTTTTTGGTTTTTTTTTGTTGCCATTCACGTTTATGAGTAATCCTCAATAAACTGTATTAATCACACTATAAACGTTCATGGTTACACATAGTTTTGTGTGTTGGTCCGTTATACTTCCGGATGGCAATGTTATGAGCTTCTTAGCCAAGCGCATACTAACACACACAATCGGTGTGTAACCATAAACTTTTATGGTCTTGATAATACAGTTAAGTGAGAATTACTCATAAACGTGGATGGCAAAAAACAATAACAAAGACCAGAGTGACGTCAATTTCATTCTATCAATATTTAAAATCAACCCATACCATCAGTTTGTTTTGATTGTAGATTGACAAGCGGAGATGTTGTCTTGTGGTATGACACTCGCTTTCGGATCGGAAGGTCCTGGGTTCGAGCTCGAGCCTCGCTCGGCGTATTGTTAGTTGAGTCCTTGGAAAAGGCTATTTACTACCATTCTCTCATCGTACTCAGATGTAAAATGAGTACCTGGCCGTTAGCAGTGTTGTCTATGTCGGAAAAAAATATATATTATAAAATCGCCTAACAGGCGTCATGTCTCGTTCTACATGTTGGTATCTGTTGCTGTTGGTCAGGGACCCCTTGTAAAGCGCTTTGAGCACGTTTAGTGGATAAGGCTTTATATAAAAGCTCAGTTCGATTAGCAAACATCCGTAACTGTTCGTACCCTGGTGCACAGAATCCACACGCATCAGTCATGACAGCAATAATGATAATAATAATAATAATAATAATAATAATAATAATAATAATAATAATAATAATAATAATAATAATAATAATAATAATAATAATAATAATAATATTTTGTCTTGCCCACGGACATCGATGACAAAAGAACCCTTTGAACCTTCATCTTTGAATGATAAAGCTTAAAATATTTCCCTTACGTCACGTGACAAATGACCCTATTCACAAAGTCCTCTATTTTTACAGATGAATTAAATCCACCTCATTTACAATTAAATTGATTCACAACCCCCCCCCCCCCCCCCCCCCCCCCCCCATCTCCCCCGCCACACACACACACACACACACACACACACACACACACACACACACACACGGCCCCTCCCCCACCTTCCCCGCCGACGTCTCACTCAAAAATTCCAAGATGGCAGACATCTTTGTCAAAGACAACTCCTGTCCAATAACGATAACTCCTCCGTCACCTCCGACACCCCACGGGAAATAATAACACATCATATAAAAAAAAAAGAAGAAGAAGAAGAAGAAGAAGAAGAAGAAAGAAAAAGAAGTAAAAAAAAAAAAAATCCCCCCAAAAAATCGAGCACGCTTCAAATTTCTTGCCTTTTCATTCGTTTCGAGTTTGATATCCACAAGGGACATAATGTGTGAAATGTGAACTCACTGATTGTCTCCCTTTGGTGGATGATGAGATGAGAATGAGAAGGGGATAGTAAAGAAATTTAAAAACAAAACAAACAAAGGCGGGGGGGGGGGGGGGGGGGGGGGGAGGGTGTGGAGTAGGGAGGGGGGTGGGAGAGGGGTGGTGATTGAGTGTTAAGCCGTCACGACAGGGATTATTTAGCAATTTCCACGTCACGTGACAAATGACTTTTCGGATTTAAGATTATTATATAATAATGGTGTTGAAAAATGAATGAATGGATGTCGTTAATGAATTTTAACGTTTCGGCTTTTCCTTTTTTTCACAGCTGAGCCTGCGCTTTAAATTCCTGTGATACAACAAACCATTCCCAGATCAATGAGGAGAAAAAAATGCCAAAATGAATTGAATGATAATGAAGACGATGATGACGACGACGAGGTGGTGCATTGTACGCCAACGACGGAAATGGTTGTGGTCAATGTAACCAGATCCACGTGTACATATATACAGGTCTGACATTCGAACCAACCCACTTATAGGCCTAGTTTAACATTGTTGTAATGGACAATATTTTACGTCCATTTTTTTAGATTTCCCTTACAAAATGAGCCTATAAACGTTCAAGGTTACAAAGAGCTTTGTGTGTTGGTCCATTAAACTTCCGGATGACAATGTTGTGAGCTTCTTAGCCAAGCGCATACGATCTATACTTTATAGATAGAATGCGCTTGGCCAAGGAGTTCACGACATTGCCATCCGGAAGTATAACGGACCAACACACAAACTCTGTGTAACCATGAACTTTTATAGTCTGGTTAATACAATTTAGTGAGAACAACTCACAAACACGGATGGCAAAAACAATAACAAAGGCCTGAGTGACGTCATCTGCATACTATCTATACATATTTGATTTCAACAGGCCAGTGTTTAATTCACCAGCACACCAGGAAAGTCAGTGGGAGGTCTGAGCTGGTAACACGCTTACCAAAACAAACCGGCATTTTTGTGGGTGAGTATCAATTCTACTCACGGCGATGAGGATGAGAGAGCGTGGAGTCTAAATAAACACTTGGGGTTGTTTTGTTTTTGTTTTTTTGTTTTTTGTTTTTTGAGTTTTTTTTTTTTTTCTCTTTGAAGGGATCTGCTTTATTGGGACGCTCGGCAATTTTGGATTTCTGTGGCTGAACGGAGCCATCGTTAACGTATAAATAGTATGAAGTTGACGTCACTCGGATCATTGTTATTGTTTTTTGCCATCCGCGTTTATGAGAAATTCTCACTTTTAACTGTATTATCCAGACTATAAAAGTTCATGGTTATACATAGTTTTGTGTGTTGGTCCGTAAAGCGCATACTATCTTTCACCTGATACTAAAATCCACTTAGACCATAGCTATCGTTATGTTATAGCCTGACACTGAAATCCAAAAGGACTGACAGTTTGACGTCATTATTAGGTCAGTGTCAGGCCATAACTTTACGAAGGTCACGCTTAGACCCATATTTTGACGTAATTTTTAGGTTTTTGCACAGCCTAGTGATTTGTCTTTAGTGATGCTCAAGGAAACAAGTGATTCCATTAGTTGAACTGTTGAATACAACTCATGATTTGTTTTGTTGTTTTATTTTGTTGCTAAAGACTTGTCTTTTTGGCGTCATTTTTTGGTCAGTGTCAGGCTATAAGTTTACGAAGGCCACGGCCTGAAACAACAGGGTGATTGAGACATCGAGGAACCGCGTAAATGGGTCGTCATATAATCGGGAATCTGGGACTGACCGAAGCCATCGTAAACTTATATAGCCTGACACTGACAAAAAAAATTGACGTCTCAAGACAAGTCTTTGGCCATAAAAGTAAACATATCGTGAGTTGTATTCAATAGTTCAACCAGCCCCCCCCCCCCCCCCCCCCCCCCCCCCCCCCAGCGGCCACACCAAAAAATGTCAGAGAAGAGATTGCAAGTTATCGGACCACTTGTTTCCTTGAGCTCTACTAACGACAACTCACTAGGCGGTGTAAAAAGAAATCCAAGTAGATCCTGATGTCAGGTTATAGATAGTTCGAAGATGACGTCACTCAGGTATTTGTTATTGTTTTTTGCCATCCGCGTTTATGAGTAATTCTTACTAAACGGTATTATCCAGACTATAAAAGTTCATGATTACACAAAGTTGTGTGTGTTGGTCCGTTATACTTCCCGATGGCAATGTTGTGAGCTTCTTAGCCAAGCGCATACTACCAATAAGTTAACGATGGCTACGGTCTGAGACAGCAATGCGATTCTGACAAAAGTATCTCTGTGTTGCAATGGATGGTATTTTGTACAGGTTTGAACGGTGCTTTATCTATGACTACAACTAACGGGGCCATAACAAAATCTGGGTTATCAAATTGTTAATATTATGTGAGTTTTTTAATGACGGATGAGTGTGTGGAGGAGGGGAGGGGAGAGAGGGAGGGAGAGAGATAGAGAGAGAGAGAGAGACAGACAGAGAGAGAGATGTGAGAGAGAGAGAGAGAGTGTGTGTGTGTGTGTGTGTGTGTGTGTGCTTGTGTAGTGGGTTGATGGATTGAGGGAGATTGGGAGGAGGTAAATGAGAAAAAAAAAGGGGGGGGGGGGGTGAAATATTAAGTCGAGAGTAGGGGTAAATGGGGCACAGAATAAGTATTGATGCTATGCGTTTACCGAAATTACTCATCCGTCAGCCGGATATGACGTACCAACACAAAGAACTATATTATATGCAAGCATAAACGTTTAAAGTCTGGCTGATAGAATTTAGTGAAAACTAACTACTCATTTTCAAAAAATGGCTGTCTAAAACCAAAACCAAAGAGCTGAGTGACGTCACTTTCGTTCGTTTCACACAGTAAAGACACCGTACACCATGAGAATGCGATTGTGAACAACAAGAAGAAGGCGGAAATACCCATATCTAACAATGATGAATAAAAACGTCAAAAATCTCACACTAAAATAAACCCCCAAAAAACGGCTGCATCTTGCAAGATCCCCTGATTGAATTCATCAAGACATCTCGATGCCAAATCAGTTATTTTCAAACCTTGAAATATATCATTTTGCAGAATGACTCCACTATAACAAAGAAAGTATTGGACTGGAACCCTCCGGGCAGAAGATCAAGGGGAAGGCCACGAGGAACACGGAGAAGAATCAAAGAAGCTGATATACAGAGAAGTGATAAGACCTGGAATGAGATTAAAAAGTTAGCTCAGGATAGAGAAGGATGGAAACTGTTTGTCTGTGGCCTATACCCTGACCCAGGGTGAAAAAGGCAATGATGATGATGATGATGATGATGATATTCAAGGGGAGAAAAACAGACACATTATATGTGAGATTGTATAGATAGCACGCGCTTGGCTAAGAAGCTCATAACATTGCCATCCGGAAGTATAACGGACCAACACACAAAACTGTGTGTATCCATGAACTTTTATAGTGTGGTTGATACAGTTTAGTGAGAATGACTCACAAACGCGGATGGCAAAATACAATAACAAAGGCTTGAGAGACGCCATCTTCGTTCTATGTATACTAAATACCTACCCCCGAATGCAAAAGTCCACAGACTGCATTACACAGCACTAAGATGGTCTTCACTGGGAAATAAAAAGAGAGGCAGACCATTGGAACCTGCTGGAGGAGGACGGAGGAAGAGGAGATGGAACAGGCTGGAAAGACATGGAATGAGCTGAGCTCTAGGACTTCATATATAGACAGTTCGAAGATGACGTCACTCAGGTCTTTGTTATTGTTTTTTGCCATCCGCGTTTATGAGTAATGCTCACTAAACGGTATTAGCCCGACTATAAACGTTCATGGATACACACATTTTTGTGTGTTGGTCCGTTATACTTCCGGATGGCAATGCTATGAGCTTCTTAGCCTAGCGCATACTATCTATAGATGTCACTGGCTGAGCTGGTTGGTGGCTCAGGACAGAGATGCCTGGAGGAACGTTGTTGGTGCTTCATGTTCGTTCCACCAAGGGACCGAGGTAAAGGTAAGTTAAGGAAAGGTAAGATAAGGTAAGATTATTTTGTTACACAATAACCACTTTATAAATCCGAGTTGGCAAGTTGTATAATATCCCAATCTAAAGGGAGAGAAATTCCAATTTGGAAGAACCGTCGGAAAAGGTCAACGAAAACAAGCATCGCCTCGCCAGCCACGTTGTATACATCTCACCTTGTCTTTATTTACATCTTTATACATCTTTACATATTTACATACACCTTTTCTCCATTTCATCTCCTTTCATCAAGGCCTGTGTGTACGTAATGTGTCCCTGATTCTTGAGTTTTTTTGTTTTTTTATT
>NC_088373.1:1592033-1594533 GCF_034508935.2 Berghia stephanieae
CAACCATTCTTTATTATCCAAATTCTTCATTCACCATTCATTCTTTTCTTTCATTTTCATTCTTCTTCTTCATTCATTCATCCATTCATTCATTCATCCATTCATTCACCCATTCTTATTTTTTTATTTCCATTATTCATTCATCCATTATCCATTCATTCATCCATTCTTCACCCTTCTCCATTCTTATTTTTTCATTTTTTATTCATCCTTCTTTCATTATTAATTCATTCATTCATTCATTCATCCTTCATTCATTCACCATTCACCTTTTCCCATTCATTCATTCATTCATTCCAGACGAACGGAGATCTGAGAATCAACAACGCAGACAGGAGAACTCTGGGAAGGGCTATGACGTTGTTGACACATTGTTACAATTATCTCCCCTTGTCTTCGATTTAAGGGGCCACGTTTTTCATTTCTGATAAAATTTGAAATTAAAGTTTTTTAAAAAGGGGTGGGGGGGGGGGGTCCCGATAAAGCCTCAGTTGGTAGAGCACTCGTTCACACGCGGGGCGTGTCGACCCCGGGGGGCGTGAGGATTTTTATTATTTTTCTGTCCCCCCGCCCCCCCGCCCCCCCCCCCCCCCGCCCCCCTCCCCCCGCCCCCCTCCTTGTCCGCCCAGAAGTGAAATTTGGGGGCAAGATATTTCACTCTAGAACGAAAGTTGAAGTTGAGAGAAAAAGAGAGAGAAAACGAGAGAAAGAAAGATGGAGGGAGAGAGGGGGGCAGATTATGAGAAGGGGGGGGGGGGGGGGGGGGGGGGAGCTGTATACATGTATGTGAGTGTCGATATGTCTAAATTATGTGTGTGTGTGTGTGTGTGTGTGCATGTGCGTGTCTGTGTGTGTGTCTGTGTGCACGGTGAATCATACCAAAGTTGTCATCTCTCATTGTCTGCGGTCTCCTTGGACATATTGGATCACGTGATGAATGGCCATCGGGTGACCTGGACACAACACCTGTCCTCACTCATCCTTACCACGAATTTTGTCTTTCTTCATTTCCTTTTTTTTTCTCTTTTTTTTTTTTTTTTTGTCTTTTCTGTCATTCCATTTATATACACCCCCCCCCCCCCCCAGCCCTACCCATACTCGGGGTTACAAAACCATTCCACTCCCACCCCCAATCTATGAGGGCACACCAACCCCCCCCCCCCCCCAATCTACGAGGGTACCCCAACCACTCCACCACCCCCACCCTCAATCCACACCATCCAACCACCCCTTCCCCCTCTCCCCAATCGTTCCAAATGCTACATCTGGTCCCCATCAAAACACAAAGGTACTTCAAAGGTCTCGAGAGCACTAGTAGTAGTACCATTAGAAATAGCATGAGAAGTGTTCTTCCGTATAGTGAAAAAACAAACAAAACACCCCTCCCGCCCCCCCCCCCACCTCTTCCCAAAAAAAAACCCCAGACATTTTTTAAATTTCAAATTTGGCCAGAAAACTCGTTCTTCAAATATCGATGGATTTTAACGTGTGTGCCGCCTCGTTCTTGTCAAAATCTCTCACGCCTTCAAGAAGTCCCATGTTTGAGAGTTTCAGAATCTTAAAAAATGTGTTCTGTGTGTGTGTGTATGTGTGTGTGTCTGTGTGTGTGTGTGTGTTTTCTGGTTGTTTTTTTTTTTTGTTGTAGTTGTTTTTTTTTTGTTTTTTTTTTTTGTTTTTTTTTTGTTTTTTTTTTTTGTTTTTTTTTTTGTTTTTGTTTTTTTTTAAGTACGCAAATTCTGTTTAATTTCTTTATTTTGATTCTTCATTTTGGCCCATAAAATTTCAACTTCAAAAATCCATAGATTAATTAAAATGTAGCCAAAATTATAAAAAGTTATGAGATTCTTAAAAGTTCTTTTTAAAAATAATAACAAATAGAAAAAAAAAAAACAAAAAAAACAAAAACAAAAAAAAACAAAACAAAAACAAACAAACAAAAAACAACGAATTCAAGACATTTAGACAAGTTGAGATTTGGGGGGGGGGGGGGGGGGGGAGTGTTGACTGACCGACTTATGAAGAAAATAAAAAGTTTACTAAAAAAAAATATTTTGTCAGTTATTTTATCTTCCATTATCTATTTAAATAATATGACAAGGACAAGTACAAAACGACCAATACGACGACACACACAGACACGCCCTCTAAATTCAATGGCCCTCATACGTCATTGTCCTCGTCCTACGTTTCGACATTCACCACTCTGTCCTCCCTGCTATTTAGTGATAATAATTAAATATTCTTTTTGTATTGTCTTTTATTGATACGCGTCCCGTCCCGCCTCCCCCCCCCCCCCCCCCTACTTCACCTGTATGTCAAGTATCTAACGTCTGTCAACTTAATACGCCATTTTCTTTCTCTTACTTTATCGTTGTTATTGTTTCTATTTGTTGCCATGACAACGCGAACTACCCAGGTGTTGTGTTTGTTTTGTTTCGTTTTTTTTTTTATTATTATTATTTTCTCACGCAATTTTTTTTTCATCTTATTTTTTTTTTTT
>NC_088373.1:1604533-1607033 GCF_034508935.2 Berghia stephanieae
GTTTGATATAAATACAAACCAACCCCCAACCCACCCCCACCCCCCTCTCCTCTCATCTCATCCCTATACAAACTTTGCCAACTCAAGACCGACCCGTCCTCTAACAAGTTGACAAAGCCGGGCCGAGAGCTAACGACAAATTGAAGATCAACTCCTTCCACCGGTTTTTCAAATAAATCAAATCCTTTAGAACAAATACAAGTCGAGAGAGAGAGAGAGAGAGAGAGAGAGAGAGAGAGAGAGAGAGAGAGAGAAAGAGAGAGAGAGACCACTGGCCAACTTTGAAAATAAAACACGTAATTCAAAATTTTGGTCAGAAAACTCGTTCTCCAAATTAAATATCTATCAATTAGAATGTACCCTCATTTTAGCAACAACAAATAAAAACAACTTTCAAACCTGGGACTTCCAGCGGAAGACCCAGGTTTGAAAGGTTTTTTAAAGCCAAAATGAGGGTACATTCTAATTGATAGATAGTTGAAGGACGAGTTTTCTGACCAAAAATTTTTAAGTCCGTGTTTTGAAGGGTTTGTTCGGATTACGCCAGATCAGGCAACGGGTTTCTTTACCCAACATCAACAAAACACATTTTCTCAATTTGGCCACACAACTTTTCATTCAAATATTAACATTAAACTGACCTTTAACTGGTCATTAATTTTTCAACCCTGAGACTTCATACATTTTCTGGAAGTCTTGGGTTTGAGATTAGTTGGGTTTTTTTTTCTTCATTGGGCAAGGTGAGAGTTATCATATAATTTGAAGTTGTCTTCTCTTTTTTTTTCTGAGCAAAATCAAAATGTGTTTTGACGGGAATATGGGCCATTTCATCTGTCTATTTACAATCGGCGAAGTCTGTGTTGATTCAAAGAGAGAGAGAGAAAGAGAGAGAGAAAGAGAGAGAGAGAGAGAGAGAGAGAGAGAGAGAAAGAGAAGGAGGGAGAGATAGAGAGAGAAGAGTGTGTGTGTGTGTGTTTGTGTGTGATAGAGCGGGATAGAGATAAAGTGTATGTGTGTATGTGTGTGATAGATAGAGAGAGAGAGAGAGAGAGAGAGAGAGAGAGAGAGAGAGAGAGAGAGAGAGAATAGAAGAACTCTTCAACGTCCAAAGAATATGGATATTCAGGATAAATCACAACAGACGCAGAAGAAAAAAACAAGGAAAAAAAAATAAAAATAGAAGATTGCCAAAGTACATTTTAAAATTTTGGCCGAATTTATTTATTTTAAACTTTCATCTCTATATTATATTAAGAGGATCTCTGAACATGGCAAAGGACATAAACCTGAGGTTACTTGTACAAACTTGTAGTATAACGTCTACGGTTTGAAACTTTTCGGTTCTAAGTTGAGATCATGTCAATCTAATTAAAATTATATCAAAGAGATTTTTTTTTTTTAAATAAACTAAAAATCTGGTCAAACTTTTAAACTGCGTTTTGTCATAGCAGGTGGAATAGTAACGCTGATGTTACAACACGATCTATTTGATGTTACAACACTGTCCTTATCGTGAAGGGTTTGTTTGTTTTTTTCAAAAGGACTTGCTTGACGTTAAAAATGGTGAAAAGTTAATGATGACAACAACAACAACAACAACAACAAACAAACTAATGAGGATGACTCGAGTTTTTAAGTTTTAAACCGCCTTTGACGATAACAACTATCTCTGGTTTGTTTTTTGTTTTTAAAGACTTTAAAAAAGGCTTTAAGTTTTTGAGATGTCATTTTATGTTGGTTTTTTTTTTTTTTTTTGTTTTTTTTGTTTTTTTTTTTTAATTCTTTGCTTTTGGTTTTGTTTGTGTTTTTAAAAAATTTAATTGTATTTTTAAGGACGGGGGAGGGGGGGGGGGGGGGTTGTTGTGTTACTTGTTTTGTTTGTTTGTTTGTTTGTTTTTTTGCTATTCTTTTAAAAAATTTTTGGCTGTTTTTTTTTTTTTTTTGGGTACTTTTGTTTCGTATTGTTTTGTTTCTGTTTTAGATTTTTTAAATTTGTTTTGTTTGTGTTGTGTGTTTTTTTTTTCTCACCGTCGTAGTCGAGAACAAGAAAACCATTCCATAAAATCAACTGCCAGTCTTTGAATGAACAGAACGATTAGTGGTGAAGGGTTATTTCCAAACGTCATTTATTATGGTAATGTGGACACATTATTCACTGTCTGTCCATGAGTAATTATTGCCATTAATATTAATTATAATAATGCCATAAATCACAGTGTTTTTCAGCAAAATGCATTATTCATTTATTTATTTATTTCTGTCTTTATCACAATGGTGGTATGATTTGGTATAATATTATATTATTGTTGGGTGCGGCTATGTGGTCTTGTGGTATGACACTTAGCTTTTGGGTCGGAATGCTCGGCCAGCGCATAGTTGAGTCATCGGAAAAGGCCCTTTACTCACATTCTCTCACCATACTCAGGGTGTAAAATGAGTGCCTGGCCGTTAACAGCGTTGTCTTTGTCCGAAAAAAAAGGTGTAATATCGCCTAACAGGC
>NC_088373.1:1609533-1612787 GCF_034508935.2 Berghia stephanieae
AAAACACAACAATACAAGAAGCCCAGACTTGAAATCCCAGGCATAAATAAAATACACGCTAGATTTCGTTGTTTTGTTTTTTATCTCATCCAGTTTAACACTGACTGGACTCTCCATTTTTTCGACAAAACACATTTTCACCCATTTTATCCAGAAAAAAAACCCAATTACTTCACCTATCGATATAATTGGATTCAATAGTCTGATGTCACGTCGCCCAGCAACGGCGAGTAAGCGTGGTTCTAAACAATGAAAATCGGTACTTTTAATTCTTCATTCTGGCTAGAACTTTTCATATTGTGTCATGTGATCAGAATGTATAAAAGTCAAAACATGATCAGATTTATAATGGGGTTTGTTTTTTTTCCCCTCTGGATACGTTTTTATGCTCGTCGGATAAATATGTCATAAGGGCGTCCGCCATTGTTCCGATAGTTTAGAGCCAGTTTATTGGAGTTTTCGAGAAGGCCGATGAGCCTGCAAGTAGTCTTTCAGAGCCATGAGGCCCATCATGGAGCCAAAGTTTACCCCGCTGTCTTTAGCGTTAAAATGGACTTGCAGTTGCTGCTTGCATGCTACCCTTTATATAGGACACTAGGTAGTAATTATATCGCAAAGTGCTTTCTGCCAAGTCTAACAGAACCAGCTACCCAATCAATCACTGTTGGGTGGATGGACTGAGGAGTATATATAAGAAAGATCGATCTCTGTCCCTTCGCTTTTGAATCCAGTGCTCTACCAACTGAGCTATCAAGTCGAGTCATTTTATTTTGAATCTTTTTTTTTTTTGTTTTTGTTTTTGTGTTTTTGGACATAATGAACAAATAGGTATTTTGTCAGATGACGAGGAAGGAGTTGGCGGTGGTTGGATGTGGGGAGGGGGGGGGGGGGGGGGGATAGTGTCTGGGGTTGTGATTTATCACCCAAGAGTTGTCGTTCGTTAAAAGAAACGGATCGCCGCCAAGTCGGGTATACACACACACACACACACACACACACACACACACACACACACACACACACAAACAACAAATTTAAATTGATTTAAAGTTCCACACATTGTTAATGTTCCTCGCACGCCCGTTTGCATGGAACGTAATAATAGTTGGTACGTATAATAGTATTAGGAAAGTGAATATAGCAGGCAGTTATGTTGGTAACAACAAGAGATGAAGTGAGTAGGAAAGTGCCAGAAGACAATAGAGAATGAAAGAAATGATATGACCTAAATGTGTTGCAAGCGCCGTAAAACCCTTAAAAACAAAAAAAAAAAAACAACCATCTTGTTGTAATAGTATTAGTAGTATCAACGAGTTCATGCCTATATATATATAGCCGTACTCGGGGAAAAAACCCATAATATTTTAAAATTTGGCCAGAAAACTCGTCCTTCCTTCACGTTATATCGATCGATTTAAATGACCCTCATCTTGGTCCCCAAAAAAATTAAAACAAAAAAAAAAAAATTCTCAAACCTGGGACTTCGCAAAATTCATGTACTGATCCATCAATTGTGCCCCGTGGCTTTGATTGATCCTTGGGGAGAAGGGTGTGTGTGTGGGGGGGGGGATGGGGGGAAGTACTAGTTATAAAAAATAGGGACCGGACATCAATCAGATGGGCTACCAAACTGACAAATAAATAAACAGATTGACAGACGGACTGGTGGACGGACAGCTCCGACGACAGATAGAGAGACAAATAATAAAAAAATAAAAAAAGCTTAACATACAGACAGACGTTCGGACAAACAGACAAACAAATAGATGTCAACAGGACGGACGATGGACACACGGACTGTACAGACAAACATGCACGACACACACACACACACACACCACACACAAAACTTACCAGCAACTCGGGTTAATCCAATAGAGATATCCAATACGTGATAAGAGAGCAATGCTATTATCAATCAATTTCCCAATCGATAATCCCTTAAAAGTAAAAGTGTTGGAATCTGGGCTAAGCGTCTAGTCTTTTAGGTGAGGTAAGGGCTGGACTCCTGAAATCAGAAAAGAGACAGAAACAAGAATTATTAATTTCTGCTATTTCGAACATGAAAAATAAAATATAACAGAAAAGAAAGTTAATTAATTAATTATTAATAAGGGGGTAAGAAATAAATAAATCTATGTATAAATAAACGAATTAATGAATAATAAATAAATAATATAATAAATTAATTAATGTTTGTTTTGTTTTTTGTTTTTGTTGGGTTTTTTCTTTTAGCTATTTGTGTTTTTGAGTAGTTTTTTCTTTTTCTTTTTGTTGTTTGTTGTTTTGTTGTTTTTTGGGGAGTTTTTTTGGGTGGGGTGGGGGGGGGGGGTTGGGTTTGTTTTGTTTTTTGCTGTTTTTTTTTGTTTTTTTTTTTTTGTTTTGTTTTTTTTTTGGGGGGGGGGGGGGTGGCTATTTGTTTAGCGTTGTTTTTTGTTGTTTTTTTTTTTTGTTTTTTTTTTTTTTGTTTTTTTTTTTTTTGTTTTTTTTGAGAAAAGAGGGAGGAGGAAGGGAGGATTTCCCAATTATTATTACTTAAAGCTACTTCTTTAAAATACATTCATTTCCAGCAAAGCCCCTAACGAGAAAAACCTTTCCTCGGACTCTTAGTGGTTTTTTGTTAAGAAAACCCGCTGATATATAAATATAAACCCGTTATATTGTATTTTATCACCAAGTTTGTTTGTTTTTATCTTAAAATGGCTTAAAAGTTTTTGGCCATAAATCAGCCAAGTCCCCAGAGACAGACAGACAGACACACCAAAGACCGACCACAGTCGGGCCAATAACAAAACCCTTCCCAAAAAAGAAATGCAGTATCTAGATATATTTTACAAAACTGACTTAATTTGTGTAGAGTGAAAAATGGATATAAGTTGTGAAGTAAATCTTAAGACCCTGGGTTTTTAATTTTAATTCAGAAAAGTGAGTGGAGCAGGCACTTATGTTGGTAACAACAAGAGATGAAGTGAGTAGAAAAGTGCCAGAAGACAATAGAGAATAACATTTTTTTTGTTTGTTTTTTTAGGCGGAGTTGTCGTACCAATAAGGTCGCGGGTTCAAACCCCCATCGCCGCCGCGAATTTTTTTTTATTCACTATTGTCTTCTGGCACTTAAGACCTGGGTTCGAACCTCTCTCGGCGCATAGTTAAGTCCTTAGAAAATAATAATTACTCACATCCTCTCACCGTCCTCAGGTGTATAATGAGTACCTGGCCGTTAACAGCGTTGTTGTCTCTGTCGGAAAAAAATA
>NC_088373.1:1612887-1615387 GCF_034508935.2 Berghia stephanieae
TTCATTATACGCCATTTTCTTTCTCTTACTTTACGTTGTTATTGTTTCTATTTGTTGCCATGACAACGCGAATACCCAGGTGTTGTGTTTGTTTTGTTTCGTTTTTTTTTTTATATTATTATTATTTTCTCACGCAATTTTTTTTTCATCTTATTTTTTTTTTTTACTTCAATTCAGCTTTTGTCCCCCCTCCACATGCCCCCCCCCCCCTCCCACCCCGCCCCCTAAGATCAAACGTTAACTCACGCGACTTTTTAGTTATTTCTTTCTCTTTCTTTCTTTTGTGATTTATTCAAATGTCGGGGTCCCTTGCATGCTGCTTTCACTTGGCTCTCTTTTACTCTTCTTTTATTATAATATTTATTTTATCAATAACTTTTTGTTATGAGTTTTTATTGAGACTGTCGTCGGCGTGATTGTTTTGTGGAAACGCTTTGTTGTGCGGAGACTCCTGTGGCGCTCTCACCTGACCAGAGCAGGTAGTTGTTGTTAGTACTCACTCACGACACAGAGTGATTTATGGTCAGGTGATTGTGCCGGTGTGTCCCTGGGTTTGGAGTACCTGCTAGCTGCCTTTGAAAGACTAGATGGGTCCCCTGGGGTGGCTGGTGGGGGGGGGGGGGGGCTGGGGGGGGGGGGATTGTTCTGGGTGGTCTGTGTTTGGAAAGTTTATGGCCTCGGTCTTACAATAGGGTTGCTGGTGATGAGATGAGATGAGGGTGAAAGTGAAAGTCTGTCCATTGTGATGGTAACTAACGGTGCTGGTGATGCTTGAATTATTGTAAATGGGACGGGTGTGGGTTTTTCGCTTTGATGTGAGATGGGTTTGGTGGAAGGAGAAAGATGAAGGGAAGAAGGGTGGGGGGGGGGGGGGGGGGGAGGAGGAGGAGAGAGGGGGGGCAGTGGGAGGAGGAGAATGTGGAGGATGTGGAAGAGGAAGAAAAGGAGGTGAAACGGGAGGAGAAAGAGGAGAAGAAGGAGGAGGATGTGGAGGTGGAAGAGGAAGAGGAGGAGGAGGATGCGGTGGGAGAGGAGGAGGAGGTGGTAGTGGTGGTGGCGGTGGATGAGGAGGAGGAGGAAGATGAGGTGGAGGAGGAGAACAAAGAAGATATTGAAGTGGAAAAAATAGGAGTGATAAAATGATGGTGATAAAGTTGACGATTGACGGCATATGGTTGTAATGGCAATACGTAATGAATGACGTCACGAATGACGATCGTTACTCACTTCTGCTATACATTCACACATGGATGGGTGGATGGATGGATGGATGGATGAAGGGGGGAGAGTCACGTGCTCGGGGTCATCAATATCGAATATATATAAAAAGTATTGAATATAACATGGACAACAGTGGTGATGGTGGTGAGGATGATGATGATGATGATGTTGATGATGATGATGATGATGATGATGATGAAGATGATGATGATGGTATTGATGATGATGATGATGATGATGATGATGATGATGATGATGATGATGATGAGTACGATGACGATGATGATGATGATGATGATGATGATGATGATGATGATGAGTACGATGACGATGACGATGATGATGATGATGATGATGATGATGATGATGTGATGATGACGACGACGACGACGCGACGGACGCGACGACGACGATGATGATGATGATGATGATGATGATGATGATGATGTGATATGATGTTGATGATGATGATGATGATGATGAGATGATGATGATTTTGATAGTGATTAGAAAGAGAGTGGTTTTCCAGTTTCATTGTTCCCGTCCTCGACAAACAAAATATCAATTTTTTATGTCGATGGCTGCTTCAGTTCAATATGCTTCTGGAGGGATTTTGGCATTGTTTGTTTATTCCTCCATCGCCCATCCACCATCCATCCATCCACAATCCATCCATCCATCCATTCATCCATTCATCCATCCATCCATACATCCATCCATCCATTCCATCCATCATTCATCCACCCATCCCATCCATCCACTCATCATCCATCCATCCATCATCCATCCATCCATCATCCATCCATCCATCCTCCATCCATCCAGCATCCATCATCCATCCATCCATCCATTCATCCACCCATCCATCCATCATCCATCATCCATCCATCCATCCTCCATCCATCCATCCATCCATCATCCATCCATCCATTGATTGATCACTCCAACAACCCATCAACGCATCCACTCATTCATTAGGCCATCTGCCAGTTGACCAATCAGCAATCAAGAATTAATGTTCACACTATTAACACTCAAGCAGTGACCAAGACCCAAGGCATTGTATTGTGTATGAGATTCCCTGGCTGGGGGTCTGAAAAATACCAGGGGGTACATTATTATGGCTCATATGATCTCTTTGTTAGCGATTGAAACTGGAGAGTCTCACTGGACCTGGAGTGAATGGGTACCACAAAGCAACCAAAACTATTAACACAAGCATTGCCCAATCACGACCAAGACATTGTGTTGTGTATGAGATTCCCTGGTTAAGGGGTCT
>NC_088373.1:1620387-1625387 GCF_034508935.2 Berghia stephanieae
TCTATCTATCTATCTATCTATCTATCTATCTATCTATCTATCTATCTATCTATCTATCTTTCTCTCTCTCTCTCTCTCTCTCTCGATTTTGTAATCTCTTTCTCTCTCTCCCGCCCCCATCTTACCTTCATCCCATTTCTGTCATAATCTATTGTCAATTCTTTTCAATCTCCTCCCACTATTTATATTCCCATTCTCCCCATCCGAATTATAAACACGATGACAATCCATTCAGGTCTAAATCATTTGATGCGGGTTGACAGAGTCTGGGAAACATTTTGACATATTAATGGATTTAGTCTATTCAATGAGCAACGAAACATATGACAAAATGATAATAATATTAATAATAATAATAATAATAATAATAATAATAATAATAATAATAATAATAATAATAATAATAATAATAATAAATAATAATAATAATAATAATAATAATAATAATAATAATAATAATACGGTGACAGCAGACACCATAATGGACTGTTTAAAACAATACAATAATTTATGAATAAAGTGGTTTATAATGCTATCATCATGGAGATAGTCATCTAATAACAGGGGAAGTAGTAACCTTTTAGAGATGTGTATGTGTATGTGTATTTATCTCTCTCTCTCTATTTATCTCTCTCTCTCTATTTATCTCTCTCTCTCTATTTATCTCTCTCTATCTCTCTCTATGTATCTCTCTCTCTCATATATATATATATATATATATATATATATATATGTGTGTGTGTGTGTGTATGTGTGCGTGTATGTGTATGTGTGAGTGTGTGTGTATTAGTGTATTAAAGTGTGTGTGTGTGTGTGTTGTGTGTGTATTAGTGTATTAAAGTGTGTGTCAGTAGAAAGTAGCAAGTGTTGAATATCTAATTAACCTAAATCTGTCATAACGCGTGTTGTATCCATTGAGAATGTGTGTCATGTATCATCAACTCATTGCTTAACCATTCAGTTGTGGACTCCATCCCTTAGTCATTTATTTACTACCCATTAAATATTTATTATTGAATTCATTGACTTTCATTCTTTCCTTCATTCTATCCTTAATCCACTTATCTCTTCTCTCTCTCTCTCTCTCTCTCTCTCTCTCTCTCTCTCTCTCTCTCTCTTTCTTTCTTCCCTCTATTTTTCGATCCATCCATCTATCTATCTATCTATCTATCTATCTATCTATCTATCTATCTATCTATCTATCTATCACACAAACACACACACACACACACACATACTATACTCTCTCTCTCTCTCTCTCTCTCTCTCTCTCTCTCTCTCTCTCTCACCATTTATTCCTCCACCCACCTCCATACCCCCCCCCACCCCACCCCAACCCCACCCCACACACTCATAAAGACAAACACAAAAACAACACTTCACTAACAGAAAAAAACAAAACAAACCAAAAACAACAACACAGAATACAAAAGCTCTAAGCTTACATTCTCAAAAGAAACACGAAAAACGAAACAAAAATAACAACCCTCCCCCCCCCCCCCCCCCCCCCCCCTCCAAATAAAACTCCCCCCCCCCCCACTCCCCACACACACACACAAAACACCGAGGAAACCAGCATCAGAATTTTTACTAGACGACGGACGGACGGGAATTGCCAGGGATTTTAAAGAGTGTACTGTGGAAAGTGACAAGGGAACAGATTATCTCAGATAAGGCCGAATATCTGAGAGGAATTCTGGGTAACGACTGGCTTTGTTCGTCCGATAACGCGATACACAAAATGTCAGATAAGCTGGGAAAGATCTAGAACGTTTGTCGAGTTGTCTGTTATCGCTGGAGGTAAATAGCCTAGCATTTTCTTCTTCTTTTATTTTTACTCTATCTTTCTCTAAGATTTTTTTTTATTTTTAATTTGAAGATTGAAAAGGTGGGGGGGGGGGGGGGGGGTTGAGGTGGGGACGATGGGGTGAGGGTGAGTGTAATTACAGAAAAGCGCGGTTTGGGGGGGGGGGGGAAGAGAGAGAGAGAGAGAGAGAGAGAGAGAGAGTGAGAGAGAGAGAGAGAGAGAGAGAGAGAGAGAAACCGTCGGGAGGTAAATAGCCCAGGTCTTTTTTCTTTCTTTTTTTCTCTCTATCTCTAAGGTTTTTATTTTGAAGATTGAAAAGGTGAGGGGAGTGGTCGGGTGGGAGCAGGGTTGGGGTGAGTGTAATGAGAGTAAAGCGCGTGGGATATGGGGGGGGGGGAGGGAGGGGTGGATGGAGTAGTCAGAGAACAGATAAGATGGAAAAAGAAAGAGAATATTAATATTTAGAGAAAAGAGAGAGTTTGGGGAATTGGGGGGGGGGGGGGGGGGGGAGGGGGGGAGGAGAGAAGAAGAAGAGAGAGAGAGAGAGAGAGAGAGAGAGAGAGAGAGAGAGAGAAGAGAGAGAGGAGAGAAGAAAGAGAGAGAGAAAGAAAGAAAGAGAGAGAGAGAGAGAGAGAGGGGGGGGGGGAGAGAGAGAAACAAAACACAACAATACAAGAAGCCCAGACTTGAAATCCCAGGCATAAATAAAATACACGTTAGATTTCGTTGTTTTGTTTTTTATCTCATCCAGTTTAACACTGACTGGACTCTCCATTTTTTCGACAAAACACATTTTCACCCATTTTATCCAGAAAAAAACCCAATTACTTCACCTATCGATATAATTGGATTCAATAGTCTGATGTCACGTCGCCCAGCAACGGCGAGTAAGCGTGGTTCTAAACAATGAAAATCGGTACTTTTAATTCTTCATTCTGGCTAGAACTTTTCATATTGTGTCATGTGATCAGAATGTATAAAGTCAAAACATGATCAGATTTATAATGGGGTTTGTTTTTTTTTCCCCTCTGGATACGTTTTATGCTCGTCGGATAAATATGTCATAAGGGCGTCCGCCATTGTTCCGATAGTTTAGAGCCAGTTTATTGGAGTTTTCGAGAAGGCCGATGAGCCTGCAAGTAGTCTTTCAGAGCCATGAGGCCCATCATGGAGCCAAAGTTTACCCGCTGTCTTTAGCGTTAAAATGGACTTGCAGTTGCTGCTTGCATGCTACCCTTTATATAGGACACTAGGTAGTAATTATATCGCAAAGTGCTTTCTGCCAAGTCTAACAGAACCAGCTACCCAATCAATCACTGTTGGGTGGATGGACTGAGGAGTATATATAAGAAAGATCGATCTCTGTCCCTTCGCTTTTGAATCCAGTGCTCTACCAACTGAGCTATCAAGTCGAGTCATTTTATTTTGAATCTTTTTTTTTTTTTTTGTTTTTGTTTTTGTGTTTTTGGACATAATGAACAAATAGGTATTTTGTCAGATGACGAGGAAGGAGTTGGCGGGGGTTGGATGTGGGGGGGGGGGGGGGGGGGGGGGGGGAATAGTGTCTGGGGTTGTGATTTATCACCAAGAGTTGTCGTTCGTTAAAGAAACGGATCGCCGCCAAGTCGGGTATACACACACACACACACACACACACACACACACACACACACACACACACAAACAACAAATTTAAATTGATTTAAAGTTCCACACATTGTTAATGTTCCTCGCACGCCCGTTTGCATGGAACGTAATAATAGTTGGTACGTATAATAGTATTAGGAAAGTGAATATAGCAGGCAGTTATGTTGGTAACAACAAGAGATGAAGTGAGTAGGAAAGTGCCAGAAGACAATAGAGAATGAAAGAAATGATATGACCTAAATGTGTTGCAAGCGCCGTAAAACCCTTAAAAACAAAAAAAAACAACATCTTGTTGTAATAGTATTAGTAGTATCAACGAGTTCATGCGTATATATATATAGCCGTACTCGGGGAAAAAAACCCATAATATTTTAAAATTTGGCCAGAAAACTCGTCCTTCCTTCACGTTATATCGATCGATTTAAATGACCCTCATCTTGGTCCCAAAAAAAATTAAAACAAAAAAAAAAATTCTCAAACCTGGGACTTCGCGAAATTCATGTACTGATCCATCAATTGTGCCCCGTGGCTTTGATTGATCCTTGGGGAGAAGGGTGTGTGTGTGTGGGGGGGGGGGGGGTGGGGGGAGTACTAGTTATAAAAAATAGGGACCGGACATCAATCAGATGGGCTACCAAACTGACAAATAAATAAACAGATTGACAGACGGACTGGTGGACGGACAGCTCCGACGACAGATAGAGAGACAAATAATAAAAAAATAAAAAAAGCTTAACATACAGACAGACGTTCGGACAAACAGACAAACAAATAGATGTCAACAGGACGGACGATGGACACACGGACTGTACAGACAAACATGCACGACACACACACACACACACACACACACACAAACTTACCAGCAACTCGGGGTTAATCCAATAGAGATATCCAATACGTGATAAGAGAGCAATGCTATTATCAATCAATTTCCCAATCGATAATCCCTTAAAAGTAAAAGTGTTGGAATCTGGGCTAAGCGTCTAGTCTTTTAGGTGAGGTAAGGGCTGGACTCCTGAAATCAGAAAAGAGACAGAAACAAGAATTATTAATTTCTGCTATTTCGAACATGAAAAATAAAATATAACAGAAAAGAAAGTTAATTAATTAATTATTAATAAGGGGGTAAGAAATAAATAAATCTATGTATAAATAAACGAATTAATGAATAATAAATAAATAAATAAATAAATTAATTAATGTTTGTTTTGTTTTTTGTTTTTGTTGGGTTTTTTCTTTTAGCTATTTGTGTTTTTGAGTAGTTTTTTCTTTTTCTTTTTGTTGTTTGTTGTTTTGTTGTTTTTTGGGGAGTTTTTTTTTTGGGTGGGGTGGGGGGGGGGGGGGGGTTGGGTTTGTTTTGTTTTTTGCTGTTTTTTTTGTTTTTTTTTTTTGTTTTGTTTTTTTTTTGGGGGGGGGGGGGGGGTGGCTATTTGTTTAGCGTTGTTTTTTGTTGTTTTTTTTTTTTTTGTTTTTTTTTTGTTTTTTTTTTTTGTTTTTTTTTGAGAAAAGAGGGAGGAGGAAGGGAGGATTTCCCAATTATTAT
>NC_088373.1:1642887-1647887 GCF_034508935.2 Berghia stephanieae
AAATATACACACACACATATAAGTGTGTACACAAACACACACACACACACACACACACATATTATATATATATATATATATATATATGTGTGTGTGTGTGTGTGTACACAAATACACACACACGTACACACATACACACACATTCTTTAATACCGGTCTATCTACTGAGCTATCCATGCGTCTTAGCATAGTTGAAGTACCGGGGACACGACGAGACAGAGCAAGAATGATGATGACCTTTTAGGGTCAACCATTGACCCAACAGCTTTCTACATTTTGGCATAAACACTGACCGTACATTCATATTCCGTCGATCAAATAAACAATCAAACAGCCAGTCGCTTATAATATTTTTAAAAACGGTCGCTTATAATATTTAAAAAACGGTCGCTTATAATATTTAAAAAACGGTCGCTTATGATATTTAAAAAATGGTCGCTTATAATATTTAAAAAACGGTCGCTTATAATATTTAAAAAACGGTCGCTTATGATATTTAAAAAATGGTCGCTTATAATATTTAAAAAACGGTCGCTTTTAGATAGTTCGAAGATGACGTCACTCAGGTCTTTGTTATTGTTTTTTGCCATCCGCGTTTGTGAGTAATGCTCACTGAACTGTATTAACCCAACTATAAATGTCCATGGATACACACAGTTTTGTGTGTTGGTCCGTTATACTTCCGGATGGCAATGTTATGAGCTTCTTAGCCAAGCGCATACTATCTGTAGTTTTGTTTTGTTTTTTAAACGGTCGTTTATAATAACATTAAAAAAAAAAAAAACAGCGGGAGAGGTCAGAGTTCAATAATAGAAAGAGAAAGAGAAAGAACGAGAGGGAGTGAGGGAGAGAGAGATAGATAGAGAGGGAGAGAGGGAGAAAGAGAGAGAGAGGGAGAGAGAGAGAGAGAGAAAAGAGGGAGAGAGAGAGAGAGAGAGGAGAGAGAGGGAGAGAGGAGAGAGAGAGAGAGGAGAGAGAGGGAGGAGAGAGAGAGGAGAGAGAGAGAGAGAGGGAAGAGAGAGAGAGAGAGAGAGAGAGAGAGAGAGAGAGAGAGAGAGAGGGAGAGAGAGAGAAGGAGAGAGAGAGAGAGAGAGAGGGAGAGAGAGAGAGAGAGACGAGAACAGAATGGACAGATAGAAAATGGGAGCGATCTATATTCAGGGTTTCGTCCAACAACTGTCCGAGAGGCGTGGCTATCTAAGTGTCTATTATAGATAGAATGCGCTTGGCCAAGGAGTTCACAACATTGCCATCCGGAAGTATAACGGACCAACACACAAAACTCTGTGTAACCATGAACTTTCATAGTCTGGTTAATACAGTTTAGTGAGAACAACTCACAAATGTGGATGGCAAAAAACAATAACAAACGCATGTGTGACGTCATCTTCATTCTATCTATAGCAGAACGACTCAGTTTTCTGGCCAAATTTCTATTTATTTTTCCTTAATTTGGCGTGTTTTCTTCAGAGCAGTAGGACAGCCTTACAGTGACATTTAGACATTTGTGTTGTGTTTGTCCAGAGAATGAAGCTTCGTTTTGTTGTAATTGGAAAGGCTAACATTTGGACTTGGGGTGTGTATGTGTATGTGTGTGTGCATGTGTGTGTATGTGTGTGTGTGCATGTGTGTGTATGTGTGTGTATGTGTGTGTATGTGTCGTGTGTGTATGTGTGTGTGTGCATGTGTGTATATGTGTGTGTATGTGTGTGTGTCGTGTGTGTATGTATGTGTGTAGCTATGTCGTGTGTGTGTGTGCGTGTGTGTATGTGTATGTGTGTATGCATGCATGGTGTATGTGTATGCATGGTGTGTGTGGGGGGGGGGGGGGAGGGGGTCGGACGGCGAGAGAGAGAGAGAGAGGGGGGTGGGGAGGTGTGCAAATATTATCCATAAAATTATAACAAGCTATCATACTAACTACGTCACTGGTATTGCTATAATTTATTGTTGGTGGATATACAGGAATCATGAGTTATGCTATGACGTCATAGATTTGGTTATCGTCGTTTCCTGGCAAAGCCAAACCAATGGGTGCTATACGTTTAGTTGAGAAAAAATAACTCACAACATCCACCAGCCGGATAAAATGTATCAACACACAAAACTGTCTATGTGTAATCTTAAACGTTCATAGAATACAATTTTGTGAGACCTAGTCATAAAAAATAGCTGGCTAAAAATAACTGAGCTGAGTGACGCCAATGTCGTTCATACTATAAATAGATTTTAAAGAGATAAAAACTTCAAACGTGTGTGTGTGTTTGTTTGTTTGTTTGTTTGCGTGTGTGTGTGTTGTATGTGAGCCACCCATGCTCTGTTGGCCTAAAACATTAAATTAGTAGATAAAGATATGCAGATGGACGTCACTCAGCCTTTGTTATTGTTTTTGTGCCATCCGAGGTTTGTGAGTTGGTTATCTCACTACAACCTTGTATTATTTAGCCCAATGATAAGACTATAGATAGTATGCAGATGACGTCACTCAGGCCTTTGTTATTGTTTTTGCCATCCGACTTTGTGAGTTGTTCTCACTAAACTGTATTAACCAGACTATAAAAGTTCATGGTTACACAGAGTTGGTGTGTTGGTCCGTTATACTTCCGGATGGCAATGTTGTGAACTCCTTGGCCAAGCGCATTCTATCTATAAAAGTTCATGGTTACACAGAGTTTGTGTGTTGGTCCGTTATACTTCCGGATGGCAATGTTGTGAACTCCTTGGCCAAGCGCATTATATCTATAGATAGTTCGAAGATGACGTCACGCAGGCCTTTGTTATTGTTTTTGCCATCCGCGTTTGTGAGTTGTTCTCACTAAACTGTATTAACCAGACTATAAAAGTTCATGGTTACACAGAGTTTGTGTGTTGGTCCGTTATACTTCCGGATGGCAATGTTGTGAACTCCTTGGCCAAGCGCATTCTATCTATACTATCTGTCGGGTGTCACCTCAAGATCGTCTCCATTCCTCGCCCATTCATTCATAGCGCCGATATCACACACAAGAGCCATAAATAACGGTCAAGCAACCACCCCACCCCTTTCCCTTCTCACCCCAATTAAATGACAATAAGATGGCTAGATTGTCATAAAACACGGACGACAATGGGGCCGTGGGGTGTCAACTCGAATTGGTGAAAGGGGGAAAATTTACATAATATGAATGAATTAATTTGACTGACACGGCGGGGAGTAGCAATAATAGAGATATGAACTGTTAGCTGAACAAGACATAATAATAATAATAATAATAATAATAATAATAATAATAATAATAATAATAATAATAATAATAATAATAATAATAATAATAATGATGATGATGTTATCCTTTTTTATTTTATTTTATTTTTTTTGCCATCCATTTTTATGAGTAATTCTCACTAAACTGTATTAATCAGACTATAAACGTTCAAGGTTACACATAGTTTTGTGTGTTGGTCCGTTATTTTTCCGGACGGCAATGTTGTGAGTTTTTTAACCAAGCGCACAGCATCTATGACATTATGGTTAATTATACAAGGATACACAATGGTTTGTGTGTCAAGATATGCATTGTTTATAAATTTTCCCTTTTCTTAAAATCCACATACACATCAAATGACCCTGTCGGCCTTATTGATGCTATGCGTTTATCCAAAAAGTTCACAACATTGCCAGTCGGATATAAGGTACCAACGTGCAAAACTTTGTGTAACCTTGAACGTCTATAGATAGTATGCGCTTGACTAAGCAAGAAGCTCACAACATTGCAATCCGAAAGTATAACGGACCAACACACAAAACGTTGTGTAGCCTTGGTCGTTTATAGTCGCGTTAATACAGTTAAGTGAGAATTACTCAAAAACTCCGATGGCAAAAAGCAATAACAAAGACCTGAGTGACGTCAACTTCTTCTTCTTATTCTTCCTTTGATTGCCCACAATCAATTGGTTGATTATTATGGCAAATATGAAACTGCTTTCTAATCTCTCTGTATTCCTTGTTTATAATCGTTAGTCTAAAATCAATTTCCAGGGACATTCAGGGGTCGTCTTCATTCTATCTATATCTCAGAGATAAGAAATATTTTAAAAAGTGACTAGATTGACAGGCCGACATGTTGTGGTCATTTTAGGACACTGAGGTCAGTGAAGCGTATCAAGTCAGGATGACCCAGGTGATTAGACTGATGACTACCTGTCACGGTGATAACGTTCTCGCTGACACCAACCACATACCAGCACAATGCACTTGGTACACCCCCCCCCCCCCCCCACACACACACTCTCTCTCTCTCTCTCTCTCTCTCTCTCTTCCTCTCTCTCTCTCTTTTTCTCTCTTTCTCTCTCTCTCTCTCACTCTCTCTTTCTCTCTCTCTTACTTTCTCTCTCTCTGTCTCTTTCTACCTCTCTCTCTCTCTCTCTCTCTCTCTCTCTCTCTCTCTCTCTCCCCTTCCTCCTTCCAAACTGTCTCCTTTGTCCAAACGGAGTATGCTACTCAAAAACAAGATAAGATCGCTTTTTCCTCGGTCAAGGCATACGGCCCTCGCATTCCCCAAATTTAACCAAACGAACTTCAATTATATTGAGTAAACATTTCGACTAAAGTACCCTTCGTCAGCAAAACAAACATTCACAGTGTGCTTGGCAAAGAAACGTTTATAGTCTGACAGTTAAGTTTATTACTCATAAACATGGATGGCAAAAAACAATAACAAAAACCTGAGTGACGTCAACTTTGTAATATCTATTTTGTGTCGGGTGGGTGTGAATTTTCGGGGGAAATTCGAAAAATAGTTGGTATGGAGAGAGTTAATCCGTGAGGTTTTTTTTATTTTCTAAGATAAGAAAAATAAATAGATCTTATGCTACGAGTTTCAACCTCATAGCATCGGTCTTTCGACTCTCGGGTAAATATAATCTCAATATCGGTCAAAAACCGTTAAATCCCTTAAAGGATTTTGGCCGGTGGGTCGTACAAGATCTTAGTGTGGTGTAACGTGTACGTATCTATTGGC
>NC_088373.1:1660387-1663643 GCF_034508935.2 Berghia stephanieae
AGAGAAAGAGACAGCGAGATAGATAGATAAATAGAGAGAGAGAGAGAGAGAGAGAGAGAGAGGAGGGGGGAAGAGAAAGAGACAGCGAGATAGATAGATAAATAGAGAGAGAGAGAGAGAGAGAGAGAGAGAGAGAGAGGAGGGGGGAAGAAGAAAGAGACAGCGAGATAGATAGATAAATAGAGATGAGAGAGAGAGAGAGAGAGGGGGGGGGAAGAGAAAGAGACAGCGAGATAGATAGATAAATAGAGAGAGAGAGGAGAGAGAGAGAAAGAGGAGGGGGGAAGAGAAAGAGACAGCGAGATAGATAGATAAATAGAGAGAGAGAGAGAGAGAGAGAGAGAGAGGAGGGGGGAAGAGAAAGAGACAGCGAGATAGATATATAAATAGAGAGAGGAGAGGAGAGAGAGAGAGAGAGAGAGGGAGGGGGGAAGAGAAAGAGACAGCGAGATAGATAGATAAATAGAGAGAGAGGAGAGAGAGAGAGAGAAGAGAGGAGAGAGAGAGAGGAGGGGGGAAGAGAAAGAGACAGCGAGATAGATAGATAAATAGAGAGAGAGGGGAGAGAGAAGAGAGAGAGAGGAGGGGGGAAGAAGGAGAAAGAGACAGCGAGATAGATAGATAAATAGAGAGAGAGAGAGAGGAGAGAAGAGAGAGAGAGAGAGAGAGAGGAGGGGGGAAGAGAAAGAGACAGCGAGATAGATAGATAAATAGAGAGAGAGAGAGAGAGAGAGAGAGAGAGGAGGGGGGAAGAGAAAGAGACAGCGAGATAGATAGATAAATAGAGAGAGAGAGAGAGAGAGAGAGAGAGAGAGAGACGGGGTGGAGAAGGAAATAGAGAGAAAGGAGAGAGGGAGAGAAAGAGACAGAGGGATAGATAAACAGAGAAAGAAATAGGCGAGGAGAGAGATAGATAGATAGATAGATAGATAGATAGATAGAGAGAGAGAGAGAGAGAGAGAGAGAGAGAGAGAGAGAGAGAGAGAGAATATAAATTAGAAAAATGAGCGAATTGAAAGTGGAAAACTTCACTGTTGCCTTCTTTTCTTTCTCCATATTATCTTCCTTTCACTATCATCACGCCGTCATCGTCGTCGTATCATCATCATCATCATCATCATCATCATCATCATCATCATCATCATCATCATCATCATCATCATCATCAAAATCATCATCATCAACATCATCATCACCACCACCATGCCCCCCCTCCCCCCCCCTCACACACACACCACACACACCCCCCAATATACCCCCCCCCCCCCCCCCAAACACACACCCATACCATTCCCCGCACACAGACCCCCACCAACAAACACAATGTCATCATCATCATTATTTTTCATAAGATAGGCGAGGCAGGCCCAAACTTAATCATAAACCATCCGTTTAAAGACCCCGTCATCGAATGAATGGATGGATGGATGGATGGAAAAGAAAGGAGGGGAGGGGAGGAGGAAAGGGGGGGGGGAGTGTATAAACTAATTCATTTCAGTCCATCACCCCCCCCCCACACACACACACACACACACACAAATCAATACAATATTCATAATCGTAATGGTGCTAACGTGAGTGGAGAAGACGAAGACGAACCACGAGGACAACTAACTGATTGAATGGAAAAGTAAAAGAAAATTCTTATTTCTTCTTCTATCTGAATCTAACAGTCATCGGACACGTGACGGTGTTTAAGGAGGAAATGTGGGGGTGGGGGGGGGGGAGGGAAGGGGGGAACTATTAGATAGATGAAAGGATTTTGTATTACACTTAATGGAATGGGGAAAGAAGTCTTTATGCAACGTGTAATTATGCGTGTGGGTGTGTGAGTGTGAGTGTGAGCGTGTGTGTGAGTGTGTGTATGTATAAGTAGGTACCAAAAGAAAAAAGAACTTGAGTTTTTATATAACGCAATATCCACTAAACGAAACGTGCTCAAAGCGCTTTACAACAACAACCGGTAACATGTAAAATGAGACATGACGCTAGTTAGGCGCTGAACTCCATTAAAAAGACAGTATGTACTTACTTTTTTCTATTTAGCATACAGGTCATTGGAAATATACAGAGGTTTTATAATAATATATACTGAATTCCGTAAATATATGGAAAATTGAGGACCTTGTAGTAGTACCTATGGCTATAATTATCTTTATAGATCAACAATTTACTGTCACAATGGTTAAATAACACTTCAAATTTTTGACATTTCAAGTAGACAGCTCTGCAGTGATCATCATCACCACCAGCACCACGCCTACAACACATACAACATATTTTTGTATCACCAACTACAGCAACAACAACATCAACAACAACAACTACTACGACTACCTACTAGACCGCTGGGTACAACTATTTCTTTTTATTATTCACTCTGACTCACAGACTACTCTCTACTATTCTCTATGCTCTGACCACCACCACCCCCATACCACTACCAACCGCTACAACCACCACCACCATCAGACAACTACCAACCGCTACAACCACCACCACCACCACCAGACGACTACCAACCGCTACAACCACCACCACCACCATACCACTAACAACCGCTACAACCACCACCACCACCAGACCACTACCAACCGCTACAACCACCACCACCACCATACCACTACCAACCGCTACAACCACAACCACCAGCAGACCACTACCAACCGCTACAACCACCACCACCACCATACCACTACCAACCGCTACAACCACCACCACCACCAGACGACTACCAACCGCTACAACCACCACCACCACCAGACGACTACCAACCGCTACAACCACCAGCACCACCACTACAAGAATCATCACCACAACTACAACCACCACAAAAAGAAGGACGAGGAATTTGTAATATGGAGGAATGAAGTAATGGATTCTTAGCGAAACTCTACACGACTTCAAAGGGAAACACCAAGATCAGGAGAAGAAGGAGGGGGGAGAGAAAGGGGGGGGGGGGGGGGGGGGAGACGGAGGGATGATAGTTTTGTGATGTGAGAGTTAGCCTTGGTAGAAGTTTTGTCGTATCTTTCTCTGAAGGATGGATGGGTGGATGGATGGATTGAAGGATGGAAGTTTGGACGGATGGATGGATAAAAAGATGGATGGCAGGATGGATCGGTGGATGGATGGGTGGATGAATGTATGGATGAAAGGATGGATCGGTGGATGAATAGATGGCTGGATGGATGGATTGTGAATGTATGGATTATTGGATGGAGGGAGGGATAAAATGGATGGATGGGAGAAACAG
>NC_088373.1:1663743-1673743 GCF_034508935.2 Berghia stephanieae
GGAATGAAGTAATGGATTCTTAGCGAAACTCTACACGACTTCAAAGGGAAACACCAAGATCAGGAGAAGAAGGAGGGGGGAGAGAAAGGGGGGGGGGGGGGGGGGACGGAGGGATGATAGTTGTAGTGATGTGAGAGTAGCCTTGGTAGAAGTTTTGTCGTATCTTTCTCTGAAGGATGGATGGGTGGATGGATGGATTGAAGGATGGAAGTTTGGACGGATGGATGGATAAAAAGATGGATGGCAGGATGGATCGGTGGATGGATGGGTGGATGAATGTATGGATGAAAGGATGGATCGGTGGATGAATAGATGGCTGGATGGATGGATAGATGAATGAATGGATTATTGGATGGAGGGAGGGATAAATGGATGGATGGAGAGAAAGACAGATGAGAAATGGAAGTAGGCAGAAGGTAGTGAATTAATGGATTCTGTCAGATAGTAGGGCGCGGTGCTATCAACGAAAACCAACCATAACATACACACACACACACACACACACACACACACACACCACGACAGTACAGTCTCTCTCTCTCTCTCTCTCTCTCTCTCTCTCTCTCTCTCTCTCCTTTCTTTCCTTCTCCCCCCCCCCCTCCCTTTTCCCCCCCCCCCCCACTCTATTATCAACGTATTAGTCTGTCTAACGACCTGTCTCAGCTTAAATACCCGCCTACCTACATATCTACCTACATATATATATATTTATAAAATATATCCACCCATCCATCCACCCATCTATCTATCTTATCTACTTACCTACCTGTCTATCTATCTATCTATCTATCTATCTATCTATCTATCTATCTATCTATCTATCTATCTATCTATCTATCTATCTATCTATTTATCTACCCATCTTCTAACACGAACACACTGACATATTTCATCGACAACGGAAAGAAACAGTAGAAGTGTCAGCAATACGATACACACAAACAGACACCTCCCAGGGATACACACACACACACACAAACAGACACCTCCCAGCGATACACACAAACAGACACCTCCCAGCGACACACACACAGACACCTCCCAGCGATACACACAAACAGACACCTCCCAGCGATACACACAAACAGACACCTCCCAGCGATACACACAAACAGACACCTCCCAGCGATACACACAAACAGACACCTCCCAGCGATACACACAAACAGACACCTCCCAGGGATACACACAAACAGACACCTCCCAGGGATACACACAAACAGACACCTCCCAGCGATACACACAAACAGACACCTCCCAGCGATACACACAAACAGACACCTCCCAGCGATACACACAAACAGACACCTCCCAGCGATACACACAAACAGACACCTCCCAGCGATACACACAAACAGACACCTCCCAGCGATACACACAAACAGACACCTCCCAGCGATACACACACACAAACAGACACCTCGCAGCGATACACACAAACAGACACCTCCCAGTCTATGTCGATCTGATTGTACACAATCTGTACCACAATATTTGTAAACAAAACATAAACAATACACCCCACACGGTGGGTATGGCATGACGCCTGGTGTTATACCGTACAGTTAACAACCACTTGGGCACAGAATAAACATTATCTATGATCGGCTACAATCTCGGAGTACTTCCAAAAAAAAAAAAAAAAACCCCAAAAAAACATATTTTTATAAAACAAAAAAGAAACAAAAAAAAAAAAAACAAAAAAAAATTAAATTAAAAAAAAAAAAACCGAAACATTTATTTAACATGATCCGGCGGGACTGAATTGCACTTTGTTCTTTTTTTTATTTTTTGTCTTTGTTTATGTATGCGCATGGCTAAGAAGCTCACAACATTGCCATCCGGAAGTAGAACGGATCAACACACAAAACTGTGTGTGTAACTTAAGCGTTTATAATCTGATTAATACAGTTTAGTGAGCATTAATAAAAAACACGGATGGCAAAAGAGCAATAACAAAGACCCGAGTGACGTCAACTTCGTTCTATCTATAGCCGGCATAGCATCAATATAAAGCGTTTAAGAATTTCTCCTTGTAATTTTTTTATTCTTTCTTTTTTCTTTTTTTAAAGTTAAAAGAAAAACAGACAAAACAAAGTAGGTCAACTTTTTTAAAGAACTCAATAATGGGTGTTATATTGTAGGAGTGTTATGAAACCGATTGTAAACACAGTATCACGTGCCTGAACCCAGTGGTTTTGTGTACTCTTAGTGCAATTCTGGTTCGTGAGTATCAAAGTATAATGTATTGGTTTTGTTTACATTTCTATTTATAACTGTGATAGGCGCCTCGTCACGTCCAATAAAATAGGTAACGTTTGAGAGTGGACAGGTGGTAAAATATAAAATGGGTTTTTAAAGCGCTCTTTGGGCTTACCCACATCCCTCTGCCGTCTTTCAGATAAAGACGTCGGGCACGTACGGAAAAAATACTAAGACTTAAGAGAAAAGCCGCTAGACCTAGCCATTCATACCAAGCTCGAAAAAAAAAAAAAAAACAGAAAAAAAAGGCAGAGAGTTCTGTAGAGAAACTGTTTTTTTAATGTCTTTTTTAAAGCGCTCTTTAAAAAACGATTTGAAGATAATTTTTACTAAATTACTAATTAGTTTTGTGTGTTGGTCCGTTATTCTTCCGGATGGCAATGCTGTGAGCTTCTTAGCCAAACGCAAGCTATCTAACCCGTTCAATAAAAGCCAACTCCGACCAACCCGACTCCGAGCCAATCTGTGACGGAATCAAGTGGTTATTACCCACAATCCACTCTTAACTTTTCCTTTCCTACAGGCTATAGTTATAGACCTATTACGGCTCTCATTGTTATATTGATAATATTAATGGTAGATTGTCACTTGGATGCGGGGATGGGAGCAATGTAGGAATCAATCGAAGTCAACAAGGTGGAGGTTGGGGGGGGGGGGGGTGGGGGGGTAGGAGTTAGGGGTGAGGGAGAGGAGGTTAGGGGTGATGGGGGGGGGGAGGGGTTTAGGGGTTAGGGATGAGGGGGGGGGGGGGGAGGCCATAACTATGTCTTCCTAAGTCTAAACGTAAGACTTTCGGCTTCATCTTTTTTGCTCTTTAAGGTTAGTTCTCTTATCCTATTCGGATGCTGTTGGTATGGTGGGGGTGTGGTGTGATATTGTGAGGGAGAGTATAAAAGAGTCATTAGTACATATCTAGTATTCTTCATCTATTTGTCTTTTTGCAAGAAAGAGCTAAACAATACAATATGATAAACAACAACAACAGCAAAATTAATAATAATAATAATAATAATAATAATAATAATAATAATAATAATAATAATAATAATAATAATAATAATAATAATAATAAAAGACATCTTCAAAAACATTTAAACGAATCTCCTTTTTAAAGAATCAGATTTTTAGTGAAATTTACGCTTGATAATCTAACGTCAGAAATTACTAGATACTGTAAAGATGATATCATTACGCGTTACTATTTAGGGAGATGTGTAGAATAATAATTTGTAGTTCACCATCATCATCATTGCCTTTTTCACCCTGGGTCAGGGTAGAGGCCACAGACAAACAGTTTCCATCCTTATCTATCCTGAGCTAACTTTTTTTTATCTCATTCCATGTCTTACCATTTCTCTGTCGGCTTTGTCAGTTGTCCTTCATAAATTCTGTCATTCCAGAAACTCTTCGGTCGCCCAAGCTAAACACACAATAACCTTAGATCCTGACGGCGCATTAAATGGGTTAATCTCGGGATTCAAATTCCAGGGTTCGAGTACAAGGTACCAATCCAATCATATCACAATTGGATGTTCCCGCCCTGCCTGGTCGGAATGAAATAAATCAAAAAAATACAATGGACAGCTTATTATAATACGTCGCCTAAGTATAGCCAGCCATTCAAATTCCACTCATTTGACAACAATGGGAGTTTCCTCTAAGCCATACGGCAGTATCAATCTATCTAGCCCTGACACACAGACCGGTCTTGTCCGGACAGTCTCGTTTGTGTGAGTGGCCGAGTGGATAGAGATATAGATGAGATACGGGTCGCGGGCGGGTTCCGTTGGTAACATTTATTACGATGTATTCCTGGGAAATAGGCACTAACTGTCTGTTATGTTGTCAACTTGGCAAACACGTCTTATCACACACACACACATACATACACACACACACACACACTTCAGGACATCCCCTCCTCCCACGGAGACATACACACACACACACACACACTTCAGGACACCCCCCCCCCCACACACACACCCAATCCATTGTCAAGACAATTCAGACTGAGCGCCGCTTTAACATAGATGTCACCACATAAACCACGATGATTAAAAAACAACAACACAGATATAAATAAAGACAAAACAAAAATAAATAACTACATATATAAATAAAAAGAAAATAAATAAACAAAAAAAAATTAACACAAAGATGAAGAACAAAAAATAGAAGAATTAAAAATGGATAAATAGACTGAATAAATAAAAACATTAAAATCCAGACAAGTACTAGTCCAACAGAGCCGGAGTTTACCCCGGTTTCTATAGCGTGAAATTGACAATAGCAATTGCTTGCTATCCTTCGGACAGGATGCTAGTCTATCGCAAAGTACTTCCCGCCAAATCTAACAGACTCAGCAACCCATTTACTACCGGGTCGTGGACAAGGGGAGGGGGGTGGTAAGAGTTTATGCCGGTTTATAAACGTCAAACGGACAATAACAAATGCTTGCTATCCTTAATTAATTTCCGCCATATCTTATAAGCTAAGCTACCCATTCACTGCTGGGTCGTGGGGGGGGGGGATGAAAAAATCAAGACAGAATACAGAGAAATATTTGATATTATAAGCTATAATAGGTTTCGATTCACTTTTCAATAACATTTTGATGTTTGAAATATTTATAAAGTTCAATTCAGTCTAGGTAAGTGTTTTATCTATGTTTCATGTAATCCAACCTTCCTCGATATGTCCATCAATTTCCTGTGAGACTCTCGCGTGTTCTCGCTGCGGTAACTTTCGTTTTCCTGTCGGGAGCTTTTATCACAGTTTTATCTAAATTGCGTTTCAGGGACTAAGATACATCTGTTATAATTGTGATAACTGTGATATTATATATATATATACATACCCTAGCCCTTGTTTAACACACACACACCACATAACTCGAACACTACCACAGGGAGAAGGGGAAAGGGTGAAGAGATAGGTAGAGAGAGAGAGAGAGAGAGAGAGAGAGAGAGAGAGAGAGAGGGGGAAAAAGAAAGAGAGAGAGAGAGAGAGAGAAAGAGAAAAAGAGAGAGGGAAAAAGAAAGAAAGAGAGAGAGAGAGAGACAGAGAGAGAAAGAGAGAGAGAGAGGGGGGTAGAAAGAGAGCGAGAGAGAGAGAGACAGAGAGAGAGAGAGAGAGAGAGAGAGAGAGAGAGAGAGAGAGAGAACACGTCACATTTTTTTATAAATCGACTGACATTTCATTTCGACGCGCTTAAAAATGGTGATGATGATGATGATGATGATGATGATGATGATGATGATAATGATGATGATAAAGAGCAACAACAACGACGATAACAACAACAATAACTACAACAATAATAACGATAACTGCAACAACAACAACAGAAACACCAACAATAACGGCGGTGAATTATAAAAGAGTTTTGTGTCCATTGTGAAGTAAATTTGTTACGAGGATTATATTATTATTACAAATAGCTATTGTTGTGTATTATATTATTTGTAAGAGCAATGTAAACCACTAAAGATCTTCCATTTTGTGGACAATAAAGAATTATTTCTAACAACAATATGTAATGTGCGGCTATGTGGTCTAGTGGTATGGCACTGGCTTTCGGACCGGAAGGTTCCGAGTTCGAGCCTCGCTTGGCGCATAGTGAAGTCACTGGAAAAAGGCTATTTAATGTACACTCACAGTCTCTCATAGTACTCAAGTGTAAAATTATGAGAACCTGGCCGTCAATAGCGTTGTCTCTGTCGAGGGAACAAAAATTGTATTATCGCCTAACAGGCGTCATGTCTCGTCCTACATGTTACGTGTTGTTGTTGGTCAGAAACCAATGCCCTCTATCTATAAAAGTCTATAGTATAGTCTTCAGCCTGCTTGGTCAGAGATACTTTGTAAAGCGCATTGAGCACGTTTAGTGGATAATGCGCTATATAAAAGCTCAAGTGTTTTTGTTTTTGTTGATGGGATTTTGTTTGGGGGGGGGGGGTTATTGGTTGGTTGGTTGGGTCTTTTGTTTTGTTTTGTCTTTTTTTGTTTTGTGTTGTTTTTTGTTGTTTGTTTTGTTTTTTATTTGGGTTTTTTTTTCTTTTTTCTTAATGTGTCAATCAAGACGGGTCCTTGGTGCTGAAATGACCTAAATGTGTTGCAAGCGCCGTAAAACCCTTAAAAACAAAACAAAACAAAACAAACAAACAAACACAAAAACAAAAACAAAAAAACAAGACGGGTCCAAAATGTATTTTCTGTCAGACAGTCAATCTGATAAACTCCATATTGTTTTGAAAAGAGGAAATGCCAGGTACACGTCAACACAGAATGTATGTAATCCCGCGCTCCAATAGGAAGATTCTAGATAGATCTCGTTAAAAAACGCTGACGGCCTCTTTAACAAGTTTTATAGATTTATATCGTTGGAATATTTGGGGAGATAAACTGTCAGTTTTTTGGGGGATTCTTGGAGTTTCTATTTCCTTTTTAAAAATTTGGGTAGGGGGGGGGGGGGGGGGGATTTGACTCGTGAGGAAAGCAGGTGTCTGTTTAAATATGGGGGAGATTTGGAAAAAGAAAAAAATTTGAATAAAATAAACAAAAAAAAATTTAAAAAAATAAAATGCGCATGCGCATAGACGATTATCTACAGGAAGCTGGGTATAACCTCACAGCCGATTTGAATTATTTGTTTTTAATCCATGGCACTAATAAATAAATAAAACAAAAAAAAAAAAACAACAAAAAACAGTAACCCAACACCCCCCCCCCCCCCTTCTCTCTCTCTCTCTCTCTCTCTCTCTCTCTCTCTCTCTCTCTCTCTCTTTTTTTTTTTTTCTTTCTTTTTTTTTCTTTCTTTTTTTTTCTTTCTTTTTTTTTACTGTCAATGCTTTCTTTCTACCTATGAACTTGGTCTTCTTTTAAATCATAATTAAAAAAAAAAATATTCGTTCTCTCAACAGCATCTATCTAGTTCGTCTCCCTTACAAAACGTTTTCGTGCATTTCCAAGATAATAATATTTCTTTTTCCTTGGTTTGACGGAAAAACAAAACAAAACAAACTTACTGATTTGATAACACACTCACACACACACACACACACACTCCAACCCATGGATCTACAGGTTAGAAGATCAAACCGTTTATTATTGTTATGTTCCCTTCCTTTCATTTCATATATCTCTCTCATTATAAACATGTCAATGTGTAACTTTCAAACAGGAGATGGTGAGAGTGAGAAGGATCCATGTTATAAGAACATTGCCATCCTCTGAATAAAAAAAAAAAAACAAAACACGATAATAAAAAATTTAATTTGGCCAGAAAACTCGCCCTTCAAAACCCTCTCCCTACCACTTACAGCAAAATCGTCACATTTTTGTTACGACACAATATACATTTTTTCTTATTCAGATTTATTTTGTACATCATAAAATTTTAAGAATAATCTTTGTTTGATTAATTAGAACATAAAGTTGTTTTGTAGAGTGATTGTTTGTGTTTTAAAAAAAAAACGATCTTTCTGCTGGGTAAGCCTGCCATTTTGGAAGAATACTGAAAATTATCATTATTATTATTATTATTATTATTAATAATAATATTATTATTATTAATATTAATATTATTATTATTATTAATATTATTATCATTATCATCATCAACATCTTCATCAATAAATATTATTATAATTATTACCATAATTATTAATCCAAATTGACTTAAACTTTTGCAAGGCGCAAAATCCACAAAATATGATCTTTATAAAGGCAGACGTCCCAAGCCCTTGAACGAGTTAGAGGAAACATGAGTGACGGCTGTAGGGATTAGACGCCTCGATAGACAACACCGTTATAATCCGGGTACCCATTTTACACCTTAGTGTAGTGCGAGAATGGGAATTAAAAATAAAAAACTATTCCAAAGACTGAACTTTTTTGCCTTTCCCACAGCGGGACTCGAACGAGGGATGTACAAGTCAGAAACCGAGCGAGCGCTTTATCGCAAAACCACATTCACATAACCACACATCAGGTATATTTACATACAATTTTTAAAACTTGAATGAAAACGATGTTAATTAATTGCAAACCGTAAATGATTGATTATGAAGCGAATCGCGACTGACCGTGGAAATGAAAAATGCATAACACAGAATCATGATCATTTCAATTTCAATTCCAATTTCCTTTTTGTTTTGATTTGTTTCTTTTTTATTTGTTTTTCTTATTATAATTATATATCTGTACCTAGCGTGAAATGCAATATTATCTTTACAATCACGATATGGAGACAATGATGTATATAGACTGGTTTTGTTTTTTGTTTTGTTTTGTTTTGTTTTTACTTTCGGATAAATAATTGAAATAGCCTAAAAAACTAGAAAATGTAGAAACGTCTAAGTTTTTGTGGGTTTTTTTTCATAGTTTTCCATCACTAATCAAGTTTTTTTTGTGGTGAAAATTTATGGAAGACGCTAGAGTTATCTAATATAAGCCATCACAATACAGACGTACTTGTTTTTAGTAAAAGCGGAAGAAATTTGACTCAAACGAACCATTTTTGACGCATGTTCACTTTTTTTTTTTAAATTTTTGCGTAAAAAATCGCCTAAGTCAAATTTCTCCGGAGATAAAGATTAAGGGAGTATCTATATCTTGACTCATTTGGGCACCTCTATCAAATTTCTCCCTTTGTACAAAAAGTGTGATTGTATTATAACGGAGTATAGTATAGCTAGCATCTGGGGTTTTCACCAAAAAAAAAAAACAAAAAAAAAAAACAAACAAAAACTTGAATAGAGATGGAAAACTATGAAAAAAAACTAGTCTAGATGTTTCTATCATTTCTGGTTCATTAGCTATTTCAATACTCTATCCGGTAGTTTTGGGGTTTTTTTCAGTCCATTAGGCCCATGGAGCCGGATTTTGTCCCGTTTTCTGGCTATAGCGTGAAAAGGAAAATAGCAATTACTTGCTATCCTTTGGATAGGACACGAAGGGTACATAATATTCAAACGGTTCAATATTTTGGTCAGAAAACTCGTCCTTCAACTTCAAACGCTTCAAATATCGATCGACTAAAATGATTAGCTTGTCAAACCTACTACTTACTCTCTAACCTGGGATTTTATTATAAAGCGCTTTGAGCACATGTAGTGGATATTTATTACGCTATATAAAAGCTGAAGTTTGTTTTGTTTTGCTTGTTTCCTTTTTCTTTTTCTTTTTTCTTTTCTTTATTTTTTTAAATATTTTGGGGGGGGGGTGTATTGGCTTTGGTTTGTTTTGTTTGTTTGTTTCGGGTTTGTTTTTTTGTTTTTTTTTGTTTTTTGGTTTGTGTTTGTTTTTTTTTGTTTTTTTGTTTCTCTCTTTTTTAATTAATTTATTTCCTATAGCCTATATAGCCTAGGGTATTCTAAGATCTTCGTTTAAAATGAATTTCAGTAAAAACCAAACAATTTGCGTGTTTTCCACCACAAATCAATCGTTACAGTTACAATGTGTTAGTAATTTATGTTAAACAAACATTTAATACGAACCTTGATGAGTGAGATAATCCAAAACCTTTATATTATCACGATAATCCACTCGAATCAAAAACTATGAGATAATCCAAAGATTACGGGTAAAGATTAGCGGTTGTGATAATCCAATGAGAAATGAATTTTAATAATAAGATCAATAAATAAGTAACGGATGATAAATAATCCAATAGAATTTATGTCACTCGTTTTGACGTCATCAAAATTTGAGAAAACACAATTAGGTATAAAAT
>NC_088373.1:1685051-1687551 GCF_034508935.2 Berghia stephanieae
TTTGTTAGTATTATTTTATTTTTATTATTATTATTATTATTATTATTTTATTAATAATTATGATTATTACTATTTGTCTTCTTCTCTTCTCCTCCTCCTCCTCCTCCTTCTTCTCAACAACAAAATTAATAAATTTAAGGTCAACATGTCTCCACCAGTTTTAATTTAAATCAAAAGTTTCCTTCGACAGGAAGTCTTTTGAAATTTTTTTGAAAACCAAACAGGAGCCGATTAAAACTCCAACCCAGTTTATTTGTATTTCGGATTACAAAGAGTTAATTCGTGTCGTTTAATTTTATAGTTTTAACTTTCCATGTTCTGTTGTTTCAGCATCGGAGAGCTCCGTTCATTCAATGACAAAACACAATTAATTAATTTTGGTTTTGGACACAGTGACTTTCACTTTTAATAATATTAGTTTAAAAAAAAAGAAAAATGTAAAAATTTATTAAAAATTAAAAAAAAAACTTGAGTTTTTATATAGAAAGAACGAAGATGACTTCACTCTGGTCTTTGCTATTGGTTTGTTTTTTTGTTTTTTGTTGTTTTTTGTTTTTTTTTGTTTTGATTTTTGCCATCCACGTTTATGAGTAATTCTCACTTAACTGTATTATCCAGACTATAAAAGTTCATGGTTACACATAGTTTTGTGTGTTGGTCCGTCATATTTCCGGATGACAATGTTGTGGGTTTCTTAGCCAAGGCTCCAACCACAGAACTGCATTCGCCTCTTTGACTCAATAAATCTTGTTGAGAAGAAGGTTTATTTCCATAGAAACTATTTTCAGGACTTTGGAGCATTTTTGGATCGTTCTGAGGGAAAGTTCTTTATTTCTAAATCTATTTAAAGTGAAGTTTTCTATTTTGTGCGTCTATGTGGCCTCGCTCGGCGCATAGTTGAGTCGTTGGAAAAGGCTCTTTACTCACATTCTCTCACCATAAGATGAGTACCTGGCCGTTTAGAGCGTTGTCTCTGTCTGAAAAATATCTAATATCACCAAACAGGCGTCATGTCATGTCCTACATGTTACGTGTTGCTATTGGCTAGGGACCCCTAGCTTTGAGCGCGTTAAGTGGATATTGCGCTATATAAAAGCTCATGTTTGTGTATTTATATATTTTATTTTGTTCCCATGAAAACTACGAATTTTTAAAATTTAAATTTGGCAGCTCTGGATACGGTACCTGCAGATTTTGAATTTGTTATAATATTTAAGTTTGACCATTACTATACTTATTTTCATCAGCGTGTTACAGCTCGGTAAAGTATTGGATTTGACAAGGCGCCTTTTTCAAGCCCATTGAGCATACCTGGGACTTCAATGATGTATCAGGTTAAAGCAGCCTTTGTGACAAGTTGGCGTTTTCTGGCCAAATTAAAAAAAATATCTTTGTCAGATTGCGGTTGATTTTCTATTATTATTATTATTATTATCATTATTATTATTATTATTATTATTATTATTATTATTATTATTATTATTATATCATCATCATCATCATCATCATCATCATCATCATCATCATCATCATCATCATCATCATCATCATCATCATCATCATCATCATCATCCATTATTATTATTATCATTATTATTATTTTTATTATTATTATTATCATTATTGTTTTTTATTATTATTATTATTATTATTATTATTATTATTATTATTATTATTATATTATTATTATTATTATTATTATTTTTAACGTTTTTTGTCTTCATCAACTGCATGTTGCCGTAACATGAAAAAACACGTTTTAAAATTCCTGTCCAGAAAACTCAGCATTCAAATGACATCAATCGACGATTAAAATGATCTTCATCTTGACAAAAACGCTCAAACCTGAGACTTCAAGGACTTACTTCAAGAGAAGTCCCAGGTTTGAGAGTTTTTGACAAGATGAAGGTATTTTTAATCGATTGATATAAGAATGAGCGAGATTTCTGGCCAATATTTAAAAAATGTGTTAGGCTTTTTTCTTCTTTAGATTATGGTTGCATTGAGGCTCGTGGAGAGAACAATGGGGATTGTATTCAGGTCTGCCAGGTAACCAGAGTTCCACCTTGCCAATTTTGACTTTAAAAACACTGCTTACACTTTGACCCCCTTAGAAAAACTTTATCTCTTTAACAAACAAAAAAATAATCAATTTATTCAAGAAAAATCGTGTGTTTTGAAAATTGAAAAAGAAAAAAGAACTAATAATAGAAAGGTGATTTTCTGTGTGGTCAATTTTGGCCACTCTCTTGGCCAATCTGGCAGACCATAATGTCCATATTATTATTCTGTTGATATGTCTGACATAAAAATGGTTTGTAGACTTTTGAAGATTAAATTTTGGAAAAGAGGAATTATGGAAGGGTAGATGGGGGTGGGAGGTGGGTGGGGGGTGTGGGGTTATAAAGATGGAGGAGGATGAAGAACAAGGGGTGCGGGGGGGGGGGGGGGGGGGAGTGGTCTTTTGATTACCGTTAGAAATCTGAAACCTTTTCCGTTA
>NC_088373.1:1692551-1695051 GCF_034508935.2 Berghia stephanieae
ACGATTGGATTTTACTTACTGAGGCCAGTCTTGACTACCCCGCCCATGAATATTATGCCGTTGTCGGTTTTTGTCGGGTTGAATCTTAAAGAGTTTAATGAGTCCTTGCGCACAGTATGCGCTAATAAATGGAACATTATTAATATAATATGAATTAATTATCATCAAAGATAGAGACTTTCATTCAAATTCTTCATGATTTTTCACAGTCTTTTGATGGTACGCTAGATAGGGCATCCCCTAGGGGACATAACTCTACCCTGTTCGTTGAAATCAAATGGTGTCAAATTCCATTCATCTATCGGAGCAGTCTCGATTTCTAGAATCCCTCAGGCCCCACCATAGAGAATACAGGACTCCCTAGTCTGTCGGCCCCACCCACTCATTACAATATCGGGCCTGCTGTTCGGTGACGTCATCAAACAGTTCCGGCGATTAGACTTAAATCTCTGAAGGTTTAGCTACTGCTGTTGTGCTGTAATCGTCAATTTGTTTCATGCATGTTATTTGTTTCATCTCATTGTCTGAACATCAACACTATTTTTATCACGTCGGTGGTTTATTACTGTGTATTACATACAACAAAAGCAAGCGAGGTTGGGCGTGGTCACTGTCCAGATGGTGACAAACTTCTGATCCCGCCTTTATGCTATTATTGGATAAGGCATTTTATTTTACAGCATTACTCATTAGACTCTGGTGTGAATGGGTACCTGGCTATATATATATATATATATATATATATATATATATATATATATATATATAGAGCAGTGGCGGACATTGCTAGAGTGCCAGTACAAATTTGATACAGATACATACGACTTGTGAAAAACATCAGAAAAAGACCAATGGGTTTTCTTGGCCATGTGTGGTGGTGACGAGAGCACATTGAAACCCTAACACTTTGTGGCTACTTTGAAGGAAATAGAGCTCGTGGTCGTCAGATGTTGACGTTTTTGACCAGTTTGAGGATGTCAACAAGCAACATCCCTATCAACTCCCGAGTACATGAGGGAAGCAGAGGACACATCGTCATGGAGGCATCGATAGGCAATGTGCATACAAGCGCATAGGTCGAGGATTAGTGTCAAGCAAGTCGATATTGCGTTATATAACTGCTCAAGTTCCTTTTGTTGTTTTGTTTGTTTGTTTGTTTGTTTTTAAAAGTTTCTAGCCTCTTTTTTACCTACGAGGTCAGGGTGGGCTAAGTCGCATTTTTTTTGGCACAGGCCACGGATAAGTACGTAAATATGTACAAAATAATGTTTAACATTGACATTTTGAACATTGACATGTTGTATAAATTAGAATATTTATTCAATATTGCCAGCTGGAGACATTATGAATTCAGAGTAGTAAACATTTGTGACCCATCGTCTCAAAACGGTATTATGTGGGGACAACAGATGCTTAAAAGCCGAATTAAATGTTAAACTGGTCAAAAAATATAAATTGTTGGCATTAGCACCCTAGAATATGGTATCCATTCTCCTCAATAAAACATACAAACTCTACACAAGTCTGATATTTCTGGCTATAAATTCAATTTTCAACAACTTAACCATCCCGACTTAATACCGTTTTGAGGAGAAGGGTCACCTATGTTCACAATAATTGTTTAACATTGACATGTTGTTGTATAATTGTATACGATTCTTTCATCTCTTTGTATCTTGTATTTATTAAAAGAGTTATTTTTATCGTGCCTAATAACACAACGACCTTTACGATAAAAATATAACGAGTTTAATAAATACAAAGAAATGAAGGATTACGTTTATTTATTTATTTATTTTTTGTTATTGTTTTTAGTTGGTTTTGTTTTGTTATACATTTTTAAAAAGCAAATCCAATCAAAATTTTAATTAAGTTTTTATGATATTCTTTAGGTTAATCCATAGTTTAAAAAATATGTTTATTTCTAATTCTAAAACATTTTTCTATCTCTAGATATCTCATTCTCAATGGTCATAGTAGTGACGTCACAGACTGACCATTCGAAGAGGCCTGCCTCCCTAGAGATCCATGACATGGCTTCAACACAAGGTCATTAAAGCGCCGTAGAGGTGTGAGGCACGGATCATTAACTCCAAACCTTCCTCTTTGTCCCTGAAGCATTATGGGATGCTTTGTACCGGAACCACGTGTCCACATGACTCCAAATAGCTCAAATGTATGCAATTTCCAAAGGGCCACTTTGCCCCCTGCCTATGGTATGGTCTCTTTGGCTCTACTAACCCCCACACAGTTCTAGATGACTAGATGAGACTGTTACATGGCTGGTCAATTCTACGCCACCTGCCAACAAAAAGACTTGGCTAGGCGATGCCCATTTATAAACGCTAATGGTGTTAGAATAGGCCACGGTCTGTGCTATCGGGAATTCCCCAGAGGTGCTCCCCATCTCTCTCTCCCTCTCTCTCTCTCTCTCTCTCTCCCTCTCTCTCTCCCTCTCTCTCTCTCTCTCTCTCTCTCTCTCTCTCTCTCTCTCTCTCTC
>NC_088373.1:1700051-1702551 GCF_034508935.2 Berghia stephanieae
GTTACAAATGATAGTTTTGTGTGTGTAGGTCCGTTATACTTCCGGGTGGCAATGTTGTGAACTTCTTAGCCAAGTGCATACTATCAATTTTCCATTTATATTGAATAACTCCAAACTATCGAATTGAATTGTTATCAATGACGTCACGAGCCAACGAGGCGTCATCAACAATCACGTGACACGCGACTTGTCCACACCTCAGTGTTAAGTCGTTACTCCATGTTTCACGCCTTCCTACGCCCACCCCCCACCAGCAGCTCCCTCCCCATAGATTTATTCCTCTCAAAATCCTCACAAATGACTATGACCTCACGTCCCCCTCCCCGCCTTACGCCCCTATCCCTTACATGCAGCGACATCTGTATAGATAGTTCGAAGATGACGTCACTCGGGCCTTTGTTATTGTTTTTGCCATCCGCGTTTGTGAGTAGTTCTCACTAAACTGTATTAACCAGACTATAAAAGTTCATGGTTACACAGAGTTTGTGTGTTGGTCCGTTATACTTCCGGATGCCAATGTTGTGAACTCCTTGGCCAACCGCATTCTATCTATAGATAGTTCGAAGATGACATCACTCAGGTCTTTGTTATTGATTTTTGCCATCCGCGTTTATGAGTAATGCTCACTGAACTGTATTAACCCGACTATAAACGTTCGTGGATACACACAGTTTTGTGTGTTGGTCCGTTATACTTCCGGATGGCAATGTTATGAGCTTCTTAGCCTAGCGCATACTATCTATAGAGGTCTTAGCATCACCTTCACTAGGCTTCAATAGTCATGACGTCACTTCCATGGTAATGACGCATAGTATCTTAGTAACTGGCTCTAAACTATCGGAACATATAATATTTCTCCGACGAGCAGAAAAGTGTATACACAGGAGAAAAACATTATAAATCTGAAAACATAAATTTGATCATGTTTTGACTTTTACACATTCTGATCACAAGACATATGAAAAGATCTAGCCAGCATGAAGAATAAAAAGTAATGACTTTCTTTGTTTAGAACCAAGATGGACCCGTTGCTGGGCGGATGTGACATCAGACTATTGAATCCAATTGCTATTCGCGCCCACTGTAGTTTTCACGTCTTTTCGCGTCTTTTCACGTCAAATCTTACAATGTGAGATTGAGCCCCCAATTGGATTCAATAGTCTGATGTCACGCGCCCGGCAACGGCGGCCATCTAGGTTCTAAACAAAGAAAATCTTTACTTTTTATTCTTCATGCTGGCGAGAACTTTTCATTCCCTTTTCATATGCCTTGTGATCAGAATGTGTAAAAGTCAAAACATGATCAAATTGATGGGGTTTTTTCCCTCTGGATACGCTTTTAAGCTCGCCGGAGAAATATTTCATACGGCGTCCGCCATTGTTCCGATAGTTTAGAGCCAGTGTTACTAAGTTACCATACGTCATTAGGAAGGAAGTGACGTTACGACTGTTGAATCCTATTGTATTTTGCTGATTCTTTGAAACAAAACAATTCTGTCTAAAAATAGATGAGGTTCGACCAATGAAATGACAGACGAATTCATTGACATGCCAGTATACTTCCGGTAGCCCGGATCACGTGGTAGCTATTCAAGATATCAGAATGTGACATCTCAGAACCTCAGAATTTATACAAAGGGTACTCTAAGTTCTCCCCCCCCCCCCCTCCCATCTCTCTCTCTCTCTCTCTCTCTCTCTCTCTCTCACACACACACACATAATACACACACACAATAACTCTCTCTTTTTCTTCCTCTCACACACACACACACTCTCTCTCTCTCTCTTTCTCTCTCTCTCTCTCTCTTTATCTATCTCTCTCTCCCACCAGAATCACAACCACCATCATCACAATCACCACCACCATCACAACCACCGCAACGATCATCATCATCATCACCACTACCACCACCACCATCATCACCATCACCATCATTATCATCATCGACCCCCCCCCCCTCCCCCCCAAAAAAACCCCCCCAAAAAACAACCCACTCACCACCACGATAAAAAAAGGATCAAATCGCACTTTCTACAATATATTTTATTGTTGTAGCAAAATGATAAATATCAAAGCACAATTATTCCTAACCGTTTCCATCTTCTTACGTGAAAGACAGGCTCTCCATCTTTGTTCTGAATTGTTGTGACGTGAGAACGGGAAAGAAAATTTGATCACGTGATCGTTCAGTCGATCGTTCGTATAACTTGACGAGTGCAATATGTGACCCATCGTCTCAAAACGGTATTATGTCGGAACGAACCATATGCTTAAAAGCCGAATTAAATGTTAAACTGGTCAAAAACATAGATTGTTGGCATTAGCACCCTAAAATATGGTATCCATTCTCCTCAATAAAACATACAAACTCAACACAAGTCTTATATTTCTGACTATAAATTCAACTTTCAACATCTTAATCAACCCGACTTAATACCGTTTTGAGACGACGGGCCACATATATAACTTGGTAATACATCAAGCCCCAACACTCCAACCT
>NC_088373.1:1709654-1722154 GCF_034508935.2 Berghia stephanieae
TATATATATATATATATATATATATATATATATATGTATTTTATGTTTACTTTAAAAGGCCAAAGGCCGAAACGTCGTTTGTTTTGTGTTGTTCATTCATGAGTCAGATTTACTCCCTTTATCCATTTTATTGACTCATTTAGGCACCTCGAGTTCTTGGTCTAACAACTCGGGTTTCAGCAAAAACCAAGTGTCTCCAGCTCACAGCGCCCATAACTAGGTTACATTTTGTTTATAATTTCTCACGTTATGCGAGACGGGACGGTGCTGCTATGATTATTTGTTAATGAAAAGTTTTCCCCGTAACATTTGTTTATGAACAACCTCATTTCTTGGGACGTGAGAAACCCAACCATCAGTGCACGCCGTTAATTTATTCATCACGCAAAGCATCATGGACCACCCGTCAACTTTAACCCTATAAAGGCGTGGACTAAATCATGTATTGTTAGTTGTCTTTTTAACTGAATCAGCGCCCATTAAGAGTACTAGCAGATATCATCGAAGTCATTTTTTATCACCAAAGTCGTAATTTTTGTCCGATTTTTACCAAACAAAGTGAAATGTCAACGATTTACACCCACGAATAAAAAAGGATCAAATCGCAATTTCTGCAACATTTTTTATTGTTGTCTCAAAATGATAAATATCAAAGCACAATTATACCTAACCGTTTCCATCTTCTTACGTGAAAGACAGGCTCTCCATCTTTGTTCTGAATTGTTGTGACTAGAGAACGGGAAAGAAAATTTGATCACGTGATCGTTCAGTCAAGCGTTCGTATAACTTGACGAGTACGAACGGAAACACGGAGGGTTAAGCTACATGATTTGCGAAATACATAACACGCATTGCCTATGAAAAAAAAAAATGAACTGAGACCGAAACATTTTCAACTCATTATAAATCTATGAGTTTGGAATCTGGACGTCCTAAAAATAATGTCTTTGGCCTGTTTCTTGGTTCAGCGATACGATCCTTGCTTCGTACCCAAAAGGTACCGGGTTTGACTACCCTCCTCGTTGTGTGGTCTTGAGCACGTCACCTCACCCTAGTTCATTTTTTAGGCGCTGCACTGCGGTAAACGCCTGGGTTATTCAAGTCTTTAACTTGGAATAGACCCTAAAGACAGATTTCCCCTTGGGGATGAATAAAGGGAATTTTTCAAATTTTTCAATTTCTTTTCTTCTTTCAAATTGTCACTGCTCTCATGATCATGATGAAAACTGAATTACGTGCAAAATTGTGTTATTCTTTAATCTACGACCCATTTTGTTTTTACCAACGTTTTGCCTTCATCATTCCCGATTGCCTAGATTTGCCTTACAAAAATGATACCGGAATTTAATGTGTCAACCTGATCTATATTCAACTCGTCAACTTTTAAATGCATTTTTCAACATAAGGTTATCACAATTGGATTCAATAGTCTGATGTCACGTCGCCCAGCAAAGAAAATCGGTACTTTTTATTCTTCATGCTGGCTAGAACTTTTCATATGTCTTGTGATCAGAATGTGTAAAAGTCAAAACATGATCATATTTATAATAGGTTTTTTTTTCTCCTCTGGATACGCTTTTATGCTCGTCTGAGAAATATTTCATAAGGGCGTCCGACATTGTTCCGATAGTTTAGAGCTAGTTACTAAGTTACCATGCGTCATTACGAGTGAAGTGACGTCATGACTGTTGAAGCATATTTCTATTATGTTTGTTGTTGGCTGAAGATGGGCTTTCAACCCGAAATGTTTCCTCATGTGGGTTTGGTATTTTTTTTCTTTTCGTTGATAGAATTATATACGTTTGTTTCCTGTGCGGCTATGTGATCTTATGGTCTGACACTCGCCGTAGGACCGGAAGGTCCAGGGTTTGAGTACGGCTCAAAAGCCGCGCATAGTTGAGTCCTTGGAAAAGGCTATTTAATCACATTCTCTCAAAGTACTCAGGTGAAAAATAAGTAACCGGTCGTTAACAGCATTGTCTCTGTCGAAAAAAAAATGTAATATCGCCTGACTGGCTCTGACAGGCATCATGTCTCGTCCTATATGTTGCTGTTGGCTTTTGACCCCTTGTAAAGCACGTTTGGGCATGATTAGTGGATATTGCACGATATTAATTCTCAATTAAGTAAAACAAAAGTATCTGGAAAGTTCGGTCAAAGCTGTTTTGGTATATACGTCTAGATACATTTTTGGATATTGCGCTGTATAAATGCTCACTTTTTCTTTGTTTTTGTTGTTGTTTTTTTGTGGTTGTTGTTTGTTTTATTTTTTATTTTTGTTTTTGTTCAGATGAAAGCGGTAAGATAATATAATACTATCGAGTTAGATTAAAACAGACCTCGGCTCGTAAAGAGAGAACATTGGCGTAGAATGGAAACACGGTGTTTGTTATGAGACCAAAATATTTACACATTCAATCACTCACATTGAGGCTTGGTGTGTGTGTGTCAGTGACGTCAACAACTAGCTGAGTTTATTTGTAAATATTTTTTTTTAAAATGGTTCTGGAGCGCTTACGGTGTTGGGGGGGGGGGGGAGATGAGGAAGGGGGGGGGGGGTGAGGGAGGTCCCCATTGCTCAGTTGGTAGAGTACTAGCTTCGTACGCAATGAGACCGAGATCGATTCCGGGTGATGAAGTCCAGATTTATTATTTTCTGATTCCCCGCCCTCTGTCCACACAGAAGTGATTGGATGTCGTAGCTGGGTCTGATAGCTCTGGCGGAAAGTGCGTAGTTTATTGACTGAAGAGTCCGATCCAAAGAATAGGAGGCAATTGCTATTGTGCGTTTCACGCTTTAGAAACCGGGATAAGCTCCGTATCCATGGGCCTTATGGCTCTGAAGGATGCTTAAAAAAACCCCAAAAAATAATTGAGCTTTTATATAGCGCAATATCCACTAAATGTGCTCAACTTGCTTTACAAAGGCTCCCTGACCAACGACAACATGTAACATGTAGAAACCTGCTAGGCGATATTACAAATTTTTTTTACGACAGAGACAGCGCTCTTAACGGCCAGGTACTCATTTCACACTTGAGTTTTGCGAGAGAATGTGAGTAAAGAGCCTTTTTTCCAAAGAGTCAACTATGCGCCGAGCGAGGCTCGAACCCAGGACGTTCCAATCCTAGAGCTAGTGCCATACCACAAGACCATAACATAGCCGCATGTCTGCTCATTCCTGCATGCATTATTCATCTCGAAACACTCTGATGATTTTCTTTGTCTTGAGAAGAAACCTTAAAGTCTCTTTCTTAATCTCGCTGTTAACCTAAGCATAACGAGTGATGATGGACAGTATGGTCAGTCAGTCATTTCTATCTTCTTTGTTCTTTGACCAGCGGGGAGCAGCTCAGATTATCTAGTAAGATAATAACTAGAGGTCACGTGATCAGAGCTGCCAACTCGACAATTCAAAAATTCGTAATTTCCAAGGGGGAAAAAAAGAAGAAGAAAAATTCATTTTAAACGGCTTTAGAAATCAAATTTGTGACCCAACGTCTCAAAACAGTATTAAGTCGGGATGATTAAGTTGCTGAAAATGGAATTTGTAGCCAGAAATATCAGACTAGCGTTGAGTTTACATGCTTTATACAGGAAAATGAATATCGTGTTTTAGAGTGCTAGATACCAATAATTCATATTTTTGACCAATTTAACTATAATTTGTTGTTTTTTTTTAGCACCTGGTTCATCCCGACATAATACCGTTTTGAAACGTTGGATCACATTTGCTCTCAGTATGGTCCATAAAAATGCTCCAAATTCCTGGATATGGGTTCTAAGAAGCTAGACTTTCCTTCTCAACATGGTTTCTCGAGTCAAAGAGACCTTTATGCAGTTCTGTAGCTGGAGCTAACAATTCGTATTTTTACGAATTTTTCATTGTACTTGGCAGATCTGCTTGAGTGGCCAGCAGCCATTTTAATTTTGGTTCATTTCAAAGATAAGCGGTAATTTCCTATAATTTCAGCCCTCCGTCTGCAATGGGGGCCGGGGGTTCATGTCAAGTTTATGTAACGTTAAACACACATTAACAGATGACTGCTACCATTTGTACAGGATTGACAAAACAATCACTTTCAACCAGACCCACCTTAGTCGATTTAGACACTTAATCTTTGTTTGGAAAATGGGAGGGGGGGGGGAGGGGGTGGCAGAGGCACAGGAGAAGAAAAAAATTGGGATCGTGGATAGCTCATACGGTAGAGTCACGCTCTCACCGGCCAGGTGGCGGGTTCAAACCCCCATCACAGCCGCGAAAAATGTGTATTCTCTATTGTCTTCTGGCACTTTCCTACTCACTCATCTATTGTTGTTAGAATAAAAATTAGACTTTACGCAGGTATGCTCCAGGCCGCATATTCTTTATGTGAGCTGTGCGTTACCAACTGACTGAGATATCGTGCCCTGAACTCTTAAGATAGACATCGACCAAAAACTGACCAAACAAAAAAAAGTTATAATTAAGATTCTAAGTCAACAAACAACAATAAAATTCAAATAGAATCAAAGGTTCAATTTCATTTACAAATTTATTATTTTTAATATTAAAAAATAATGTGGAGGTTTCGGGTTTTCCCTTTGTCAACAAAACACGATGTATGAAACAACCACATTATCTGATCTCTCTAGGTTCGTCAATCAAATGAAAGCTTACATTTATTCATTTGACTATTGGTTATTATTTATTTCTTCGAGCTTCATACAGCTACGTTTTCTTTTCTTTCTTTTTTTTTAAAGTCCTTGCACAAACACATACACGAATAAATGAAATGTGACCCTTCGCCTCAAAACGGTATTAAATCGGGTTGGTTAAGATGTTGAAAATTGAATTTATAACCAGAACCATCAGACTTGTGTTGAGTTTGTATGTTTTATTGAGGATAATGGATACCGTATTCTAGGGTGCTAATGCCAACAATTTATATTTTTGACCAGTTTAACATTTAATTCGGCTTTTAAGCATTTGGTTCGTTACGACATAATACCGTTTTGAGACCATGGGTCACAAATTGAAAAACAACTCAAGAAAATAAGAGTAAAAGAGAATAGAAACATATACTGATAAAAGTTGTTTTTTCTTCAAAAAACAGTATCAAAATAACAAAGAAATAGATAGACATCACAATAAACCATCTTACTGGTGACGTACTCTCGGAAAACATGAATTCAAAAATTTGGGTCAGAAAAATCGTCCTTCAAAAATTTCGATTGATATAAAAATGTCCCTCATCTTGACAAAAACAATTCTCGAACCTGAGACCCCTCGCAATTCGAGTTTTCTGGCCAAATTTTTAAATAAGTGTTTTTCCAATTTAGAAATTTTACTGGTTAAAGAATATAATGAAAATGTGTGGAAAATTTAGAGGAAAATGGAAGAGAATTTCCGTCTCATAGCAAAATATTTCCTCTCCTTGTGTTGTGACAAGTTCTGTGTTTTCTTAAAATATTTCGCTATTATTCCAAATTACTCCGCTAGTTTCGAGAAGAAAAACAAAGTAGTCCCTTAGAGCTGTAAGGAACTGTGCGTGGAGCGCATGGTTGAGTTCTTGGAAAAGGCTCTTTACTCACATTATCTCACTGTGTAAAATGAGTACTATGGTCGTTAACAGCGTTTTCTTTGTAGGAAAAAAAAATGTAATATCGCCTAAGAGGCGTCATGTCTCGTCCTACATGTTAAGCAGTGACCCCCAGTAAAGCGCTTTGAGCACATTTAGTGGATATTGCTCTAAATAAAAGCTCCAAAAAAAAATGATAAAAAGAAGAGCTTAACCCGCTTTTTGAAACGTTAAACGGACAATAGTTATTGATTGCTCTTTGGCATTTTGATAGGATTCTAGTCAAAGTCATCTAAGATTCAATCTATTGCAATTGAGCTTTTATATAGCGCAATATCCACTAAATGTGCTCAAAGCGCTTTACAAGGGGTCCCTGGTCAACAGCAGCATTTAACATGTAGGACGGGACATGACGCCTGTTAGGCGATATTACAATTTTTCGGACTAAGACAACGCTGTTAACGGCTACGTACTCATTTTACACCTGAGTACGGTGAGAAAATGTGAGTAAAGAACCTTTTCCAACTATGCTCCGAGCGCGAGGCTCGAACCCAGGACCTTCCGATCAGAAAGCGAGTGTCATACCACTAGACCACATAGTCGCACAATTAATTGTACTGTCCGTCAGCTATAAGAGACCCAACGACCCAACCATTGTTGAGCAGACAGACGGTGGGGTAGGAGGAGGGGGGGGGGGCGTCTGAAAATAAACAAACTCTATTACAACTTGGTTTGATATCGATGTCTTTGCTTGAGCAACGAGTGCTCTATCAACTGAGCTAAGAGCACATCCACTGCGCTGATTCAGAGGTATCCTATTCTAATAGATAGAACGAAGTTGACGTCTCTCAAGTCTTTGTTATTGTTTTTTGCCATCCGCATTTATGCATTAACCAGACCATAAACGTTGAAGGTTACACAAAGTTTTGTGTGTTGGTCCGTTATACATCCGGATGGCAATGTTGTGAGCTTCTTAGGCAAGCGCATACTATCTATACATTATGATGGTGTCACAAAGTGCGCACGTAAACCGTATGCTTATGTAGCGCAGTTTGCAACCTTGTTTATGTGTGCTATATTCAAGCTACGACACCGATCAATAACCAAACACAATACGTTGATAAAGGTTTTGAAGCTAAATGAAGATATATTTTATTACAATATAACAAAGATATTATGAGATATGAAGATGAAATGATAGATGTAATAAGTATGAAATCAAATGGATGGATGACAAATTGATGGAGATGGTGTGATGATGAATATGATATGAAAGCGATATGAAAATATATAATTAAATCAATTAATTATCAATACTTTACCAAACCGCTACCACATCAGACAATCTCACAGATAGGTTGCAACCATCACAGTCATACAGGCAACTAATAATTAACTAACTAACTAAACACAATCCAGACGTGTAGAAGAAAGCCAAAAGAGTGTCCTTGATATTCAACAAAAACTGTAAGGTTGTTCTAATATTGTTAATTTGTCTCTTCTTGAAATTGTTCTGATTTCACAGTATTCATAAACAGATCAATTGTTTCTCAATGTTCTGATATTAAAATAAGCAAATGGTTCTTCACAGGTAACTTATAAAACAGGCAAATGTTCAGTTTCTATTAGTGTCAAGCTATGAGCGTATAGCCTAAAGTTGGCTTGTTAAAGCCCAGCCTCCAACGGCTCATTCACTTTAAAGAAAGAAAATGATTTTGTTATAATATGATAATCATACGAATATAACTCTATCTATATTCGAACTCACTCAATATGTTTACTTTAAATGAGTAAATATTATTTTACTTTAACAAATCAATTTATTAATGTTGATTAATATTGCTTTACTTTGTAGATATGAAATAATAATGCTTTATAGCAAGAAAAGCTTATTTTCTTTACAACAAGAATATATTACACAATTAATTTCATTATCTGATTAATTAATTGAGAATCAAAATTTAAAGTGATATTATGATATTGATATCAAAACACAATCATAATTGTAATCACAACATATTATTCAAAATCTCACCAGAGCCGAACAGATTATTGAAATCACAAATTAAGTCTACACAAGACTTTAATCAAACTCTATACAAGAGTTATAACACAACTTGATTCAGCTCAAACTTTGAGCACCACAAAGTCTACACAAGACTTAAATCACACTCTACACAAGAGTTAACACAAAACGTGTTTCAGCTCGAACTTTGAGCACTACAAAGTCTACACAAGACTTTAATCCAACTCTACACAAGAGTTAAACAAATGAGCCTAAAAGACTCCGCTGTGGTTATCGCTTAGAGACTATGAGCCTAAAAGACTCCGCTGTCTGGTCTCTTTTGAGACAATGAGCCTAAAAGACTCCGCTGAGTGGTCTGAAGAAACTGCTCAAAACTCTGGCATTTATAGGCAAAAATCAAGCAAACGAAGCAAAATTCTACCCACACAAACGGATGTTAGTCATATCCGTAAACATCTGAAATTCCTTAAAACTCCCCCAGATTCCATAATCATGGACAACAACAACCCATCCTGATACCGGACATCCTCATATCAAGGATAAATAAATTCGTCAGCCCCATAGTTACGAGATATCAATCAAGCCATACCATAACAAAGTCACTCCCGTAGAATACAGGGATCCTACTTTGCTTATAAGTTTACGGAGAAAACAAGATTGATGCCTTTCTCACAATAACACCCACACTACGTAGTTTAATTGAAACTTCCGGGCCATAGGTGCATGATCTGATACGACCTGTATCAACAAAAGAAGGGTTGTTCCAGAGGGATTACAATAACAACAACAACTAATACTACGACGACGTACATCCTGTCGTAAACTGACGCCTACACGGAAGCATTTCGTTACAGATGGTACAATTAGTAGGTAGATTAACTCTCTCCTTACCAGTCATTTTCAGGATTTCCCCCAAAACTTCACAGCCAACTAACACAAAAATATATTTTTTATCACTCAAACACAATAGCAATTAGTTCTTGCCAGACATAATTTCTTAAGCAAAACATGCTCTACAACACACTGTTCATTTTCTTTAAATTTAAATTTTATGATGTACAAAAGTAATTTGAATAAGAAAAATGTTGGTTGTATCGTAACATTTTTTTCCTCGACAGAGACAACGCTGTTAACGGCCAGGTACTCTTTTTACATCTGAGTACAGAGAATGTGAGTAAAGAGCCTTTTCCAAGGACTCAACTATCCGCCGAGCGAGGCTCGAACCCAGGACCTTCCGATCCGAAAGCGAGTGCCATACCACAAGATCACATTATAGCCCCAATGCCAAGTGAAACAGTCGGCTTAATTGTTAATTATAATACGGAGTTATAGTTAGACACCGAAGCTCGCCTAACGAACGACTTGCCCAACACGTGACCATTTTTTTTCTCGCGTCCTCTCGTCTAATCTCGTCACTCCCGAATAGAAAGACAATGGGTGGAGCTCATATGATATAACGCAATGAAAGTTCTGTCCGATGACGGGTGGGGGGATATCACCTCTCCAAAACTTACCTTATTATATGAGATCTTTAATTCAGAAAAGTGAGTGGAGCAGGCACTTATGTTGGTAACAACAAGATATGAAGTGAGTAGAAAAGTGCCAGAAAACAATAGAGAATAAAAAATTTTTTCGCGGCGGTGGTGGGGTTTGAACCTGCGACCTTATTGGTACGACAACTCCGCCTGGCAGGTGAGAGCGTGGCTCTACCGTGTGAGCTATCCACGAACACAAAAATATTCGTTTCAAACCCAAAGTCATTTCTAGATCCCTCTCTCACCCACTTCTTGAGATCGCCGATTCGTTCGCCACCATCGCGAAGTAATTTTTGACCAGCAGTTAAGCTTAATAGCCAATATTCTCATCACAAACATATAACATAGAAACGATTGAGACATTGAGTATGCTCCGGTGTATGGGGTGAATTTTTAATTCAGAAAAGTGAGTGGAGCAGGCACAAAAAAAATTTTTTATTCTCTATTGTCTTCTGGCACTTTTCTACTCACTTCATATCTTGTTGTTACCAACATAAGTGCCTGCTCCACTCACTTTTCTGAATTAAAAATTCACCCCATACACCGGAGCATACTCAATGTCTCAATCGTTTCTATGTTATATGTTTGTGATGAGAATATTGGCTATTAAGCTTAACTGCTGGTCAAAAATTACTTCGCGATGGTGGCGAACGAATCGGTGATCTCAAGAAGTGGGTGAGAGAGGGATCTAGAAATGACTTTGGGTTTGAAACGAATATTTTTGTGTTCGTGGATAGCTCACACGGTAGAGCCACGCTCTCACCTGCCAGGCGGAGTTGTCGTACCAATAAGGTCGCAGGTTCAAACCCCACCACCGCCGCGAAAATTTTTTTTATTCTCTATTGTCTTCTGGCACTTTTCTACTCACTTCATATCTTGTTGTTACCAACATAAGTGCCTGCTCCACTCACTTTTCTGAATTAAAAATTCACCCCATACACCGGAGCATACTCAATGTCTCAATCGTTTCTATGTTATATGTTTGTGATGAGAATATTGGCTATTAAGCTTAACTGCTGGTCAAAAATTACTTCGCGATGGTGGCGAACGAATCGGCGATCTCAAGAAGTGGGTGAGAGAGGGATCTAGAAATGACTTTGGGTTTGAAACGAATATTTTTGTGTTCGTGGATAGCTCACACGGTAGAGCCACGCTCTCACCTGCCAGGCGGAGTTGTCGTACCAATAAGGTCGCAGGTTCAAACCCCACCACCGCCGCGAAAAAATTTTTTATTCTCTATTGTCTTCTGGCACTTTTCTACTCACTTCATATCTTGTTGTTACCAACATAAGTGCCTGCTCCACTCACTTTTCTGAATTAAAAATTCACCCCATACACCGGAGCATACTCAATGTCTCAATCGTTTCTATGTTATATGTTTGTGATGAGAATATTGGCTATTAAGCTTAACTGCTGGTCAAAAATTACTTCGCGATGGTGGCGAACGAATCGGCGATCTCAAGAAGTGGGTGAGAGAGGGATCTAGAAATGACTTTGGGTTTGAAACGAATATTTTTGTGTTCGTGGATAGCTCACACGGTAGAGCCACGCTCTCACCTGCCAGGCGGAGTTGTCGTACCAATAAGGTCGCAGGTTCAAACCCCACCACCGCCGCGAAAAAAATTTTTATTCTCTATTGTCTTCTGGCACTTTTCTACTCACTTCATATCTTGTTGTTACCAACATAAGTGCCTGCTCCACTCACTTTTCTGAATTAAAAATTCACCCCATACACCGGAGCATACTCAATGTCTCAATCGTTTCTATGTTATATGTTTGTGATGAGAATATTGGCTATTAAGCTTAACTGCTGGTCAAAAATTACTTCGCGATGGTGGCGAACGAATCGGCGATCTCAAGAAGTGGGTGAGAGAGGGATCTAGAAATGACTTTGGGTTTGAAACGAATATTTTTGTGTTCGTGGATAGCTCACACGGTAGAGCCACGCTCTCACCTGCCAGGCGGAGTTGTCGTACCAATAAGGTCGCAGGTTCAAACCCCACCACCGCCGCGAAAAATTTTTTATTCTCTATTGTCTTCTGGCACTTTTCTACTCACTTCATATCTTGTTGTTACCAACATAAGTGCCTGCTCCACTCACTTTTCTGAATTAAAAATTCACCCCATACACCGGAGCATACTCAATGTCTCAATCGTTTCTATGTTATATGTTTGTGATGAGAATATTGGCTATTAAGCTTAACTGCTGGTCAAAAATTACTTCGCGATGGTGGCGAACGAATCGGCGATCTCAAGAAGTGGGTGAGAGAGGGATCTAGAAATGACTTTGGGTTTGAAACGAATATTTTTGTGTTCGTGGATAGCTCACACGGTAGAGCCACGCTCTCACCTGCCAGGCGGAGTTGTCGTACCAATAAGGTCGCAGGTTCAAACCCCACCACCGCCGCGAAAAAATTTTTTATTCTCTATTGTCTTCTGGCACTTTTCTACTCACTTCATATCTTGTTGTTACCAACATAAGTGCCTGCTCCACTCACTTTTCTGAATTAAAAATTCACCCCATACACCGGAGCATACTCAATGTCTCAATCGTTTCTATGTTATATGTTTGTGATGAGAATATTGGCTATTAAGCTTAACTGCTGGTCAAAAATTACTTCGCGATGGTGGCGAACGAATCGGCGATCTCAAGAAGTGGGTGAGAGAGGGATCTAGAAATGACTTTGGGTTTGAAACGAATATTTTTGTGTTCGTGGATAGCTCACACGGTAGAGCCACGCTCTCACCTGCCAGGCGGAGTTGTCGTACCAATAAGGTCGCAGGTTCAAACCCCACCACCGCCGCGAAAAAATTTTTTATTCTCTATTGTCTTCTGGCACTTTTCTACTCACTTCATATCTTGTTGTTACAACATAAGTGCCTGCTCCACTCACTTTTCTGAATTAAAAATTCACCCCATACACCGGAGCATACTCAATGTCTCAATCGTTTCTATGTTATATGTTTGTGATGAGAATATTGGCTATTAAGCTTAACTGCTGGTCAAAAATTACTTCGCGATGGTGGCGAACGAATCGGCGATCTCAAGAAGTGGGTGAGAGAGGGATCTAGAAATGACTTTGGGTTTGAAACGAATATTTTTGTGTTCGTGGATAGCTCACACGGTAGAGCCACGCTCTCACCTGCCAGGCGGAGTTGTCGTACCAATAAGGTCGCAGGTTCAAACCCCACCACCGCCGCGAAAAAAAAATTTTTTATTCTCTATTGTCTTCTGGCACTTTTCTACTCACTTCATATCTTCCTATATGAGATCTTGAGATTCTTATCCAATCATCGATTGCTCGTTTGACAGTTCGCTTGTGAACAGTTAGGAGACCATCTCTTGATTTATGGGCAGGCGGCTTTGCGTAAAGGCGG
>NC_088373.1:1729654-1737154 GCF_034508935.2 Berghia stephanieae
ACACAAAGAAGCAAATACAAAAAAAAAAAAAACAAACAAACAAAAAACCAAAAACCAAACCAAAAGCCACCCTCCCCCCCCCCCCCCCCCCCCCCCGCCCCAAAGAAAAATAACAAGAGAAAAAACACACAAAAAAAAACAAAAAACAAAAAACTACAACACAAAAGTAAAAAAAAAAGAGAAGCAAAAACGAAGCAAAAAATAATAAAAAACAAGACAAAACCAAAACAAAACAAAAACAAACAAAGCAAATAAAACACGAAAAAGCAAACAAATAAAAACCAAGAAGAAAAAAAAAACCCAACATCTACAGCATAATAAACACAAACGGCAAGACGAATTGGGGAAAAATGGTATTCCACAGATTGTTAGAAACCACAACTCGAATTTTTTATAGATAGAATGCGCTTGGCCAAGTAGTTCACAACATTGCCATCCGGAAGTATAATGGACCAACACACAAACTCTGTGTTACCATGAACTTTTATAGTCTGGATAATACAGTTTAGTGAGAACAACTCACAAACGCGGATGGCAAAAACAATAACAAAGGCCTGAGTGACGTCATCTGCATACTATCTATACCGTGTCAATGGGAGCGATCTTTATTCAGGTTTTCGTCCAACCAGGTCATCAATCACATGATTTGTTGCTATCCAAAGATTGGCTATTTCTTCAGAAATGTAAACACGCTGCTTTGTTCATGAAAGTTGTAAACATATCCATGTGTCAAGCTGAACAAAGCGGCCAAATGTGATGTTAGATATTTCAAAAACTGTGAACACTTTTCACTATGTGGGTCACTTTGAGGAAATATTCCAATGTGACCAATGACCTCGAGCCAGTGACATCTAAAGATAATATTATGAAGTCCTAGCCTCGAGCACATGGAAATGTAATATAGATAGTTCGAAGATGACGTCACTCATGTCTTTGTTATTGTTTTTTGCCATCCACGTTTATGAGTAATGCTCACTGAACTGTTTTAACCCGACTATAAACGTTCATGGATACACACAGTTTTGTGTGTTGGTCCGTTATACTTCCGGATGGCAATGTTATGAGCTTCTTAGCCAAGCGCATACTATCTATAGATCATGCCCATTCATTCTTATTTACCTACTTTACTTATCCTCTTGGTGCTTAGGTTGCATATCCGGCCGACACAGTAAGATCTCCAGGCCATCACAGTTTGCTGCCATCTTTGACATTTCTCCCAGGGTCCACTTCTGCTGGGTCTTCGTGTCACGCTCCAGGGTCCTTCTCCAAGGCTCCAAGGGTAGCCATCGTTATGCTATAGATAGTATGCAGATGACGTCACTCAGGCCTTTGTTATGGTTTTTGCCATCCGCGTTTGTGAGTTGTTCTCACTAAATTGTATTAACCAGACTATAAAAGCTCATGGTTACACAAAGTTTGTGTGTTGGTCCGTTATACTTCCGGATGGCAATGTTGTGAACTCCTTGGCCAAGCGCATTCTATCTATAGCCTGATACTGAAATCCAAAAGGACTGGCAGTTTGACGTCATTATTTGTTTTTTGCACCGTCTAGTGAGTTGTCGTTAGTAGAGCTCATGGAAAGCAAGTTATTTCATCGGTTGAACTATTGAATACAACTCACGATTTGTTTTCTTTTGTGGCAAAAGACTGGCATTTTGACGTCATTTTTTGGTCAGTATCGGGCCATAACTTTACGAAGGCCACGCGCCACGCTCCTCTCCTCCGTGTTCCCTGTGGGATCCGTCTAAGGGAGATCCTTGGAGAAATCATCATAGTTCATCCGAAGGACATGATGACCAGTCCACCTCCATCCTCTTCTCTTTACAAGACAAGAAGGTACATCCGTCGTTTAGATCAGGACTCGCACCCTGAATCTACCGGTCCAAGGGCGAGTGTAATACTACCCAATCACCCCTATGTAGAACTCAAACTCTCGTGTTTCTGGTTCATCCTTCAGAGACCAACCCCTCACCCAACCCCAACCATCCACACTGTAGTCCTTCAGAGCCATTTTGCCCATGGAGCCAGAGTTAATCCCGGTTTCTATAGCGTGAAACGGACACTAGCAATTGCTTGCTGTCCTTTGGATAGGACGCTAAGTCTACCGCAAAGTACTTTCCGCCAAATCTAACAGACTCAGCTACCCATTCACTGCTAGATGGACAACGGGGTCAGAATAAACAAATCTCGACTGCACCCGGGATCGATCTCGGTCCCTTTGCGTGTGAAGCGAGTGAGTGCTCTACCAACTGAACAATCGAGACCCACTATCCACACTTGACCGCTCACCTAATTTCCTCACCAACCAACACATTATCTTCTACTCTCCTCAAATCCCCCCCCCCCCCCCCCCCATCCCCTCGTCAAATGTCAGTCAAAGTGATAAACTAATGACCATAAACGCCAGCAGTCCAACACTTCAAACTCCTTACCCGTTTTGTCCTTAATTCGGTCATCAACGCTTGAACAAACACTAGATCATTCTACCCTTTATTTACTCAACGTTATTCCTGGCTCAAACCACGTTTACTTCAACACTTCCAGGTCCTCACAACCACCTCAGTAATCTCATCCTATGACGCTTCACTTCTCTCATCATCAGCCCCAATCCATCCATCCATCCATCCATCCATCCATCCATCGCCTTGCCTTTCATTCGTTCTAAATCTTTTCTAGATCTTTCCAGAAGCCTTTGCCCTTGTTAACGACCAAACGGCGTGAACCCGAACACTTCAAACTCTTCTTAATTTGGTCATGAACGCTTGAATTGATCTCAGTCAGGAAATTGTAAACCATCCATACTGCCTTACTTTAGAAATAAAAATAACCATATTTTAAAATTTGGCCAGAAAACTCGTACTTCAAATATCGATCGATTTAAATGACTCTCATCTTGGCAAAAACTCTCAAACCCGGGACTTCGGCGAAGTCCCGGGTTTGAGAATTTTTGCCAAGATGAGAGTCATTTGAATCGATCGATATTTGAAGGACGAGTTTTCTGGCCAAATTTTAAAATATGGGTTTTTCCAGAGTACGTCAGCATAGTCAGAACCGGGCATTGAGTTGATGTTACTGCGCATGGCCGATAAACGAAAATAACTTTGAAAAATCCCCGGAGTTCTTTGAAATTGAAAGAGCAAGCATCGGCGGGCAGACGACCCCAAAAAACAGACTATTGCTGCTGCTGCTGATAATAATCAAATTAACACCAAAGACACGTGTGTTTAGATTCGGCAAAAATTCAGAAAACGTCAACACAAACGCCTCCCATTGTTCGTTAGGATTTCGGCGGCGATTTATTTTCCCCCTCAACTAACTGCTGTTGTCTCGCTGTGGTCGGTATATCCTCCACCAAGAGGCGTCAACTGCTAGTGCGGAAAAATTAACATAATGAACGGACGCACGCAAGAGCCTGCATGGAGTGGATGGAGTACGCATTGCATTGCGCACCTCTTTGACCGATGTGATTTGCATGATAATAATAATGATACGTGTCTGGAAGATTGAAGACAATAACAACAACAAAGGGCGCGACTGTGATTGGATGAGAGAGATTATGTGAGCTATTTATAGAATGGATCACCCCATTAAAACATTTGACAGCATGTGACGTATGTCTGGACTAGCTGTGTGATGAATGGATGGGCGGCCATGATGATTTTCGCTTACAAAAGGCATTTCTAAAAATATTTTCTTTTATTTATAAAACTTTAAATTAAAACGTTGATGAAATGAGATGTTCCTCAACAAATTATTTAAACCTGAGACCCCGAAATATTGATTGTATTATTTTTTCCATTAAAAAAAATCGATAAATTTAAGTAACCTTCATTCAACTTGTCAAAGAATTATTTAATTCGAACCTTCTTAGAATTCTGATATTTCTGACAAGTCAAGGGTATAACGTTCAATGGCGATGTATGATTAAGGGCAAAGCAATTAAGACATGGATAAGGTCAAGGGTTATCCTCAAACAGCGGCGTCTATAGATAGTATGCGCTTGGCTAAGAATCTCACAACATTGCCATCCGGAAGTATAACGGACCAACACACAAAACTCCGTGTAACCATGATCGTTTATAGATAGTATGCAGATGACGTCACTCAGGCCTTTGTTATTGTTTTTGCCATCCGCGTTTGTGAGTTGTTCTCACTAAACTGTATTAACCATACTATACAAGTTCATGGTTACACAGAGTTTGTGTGTTGGTCCGTTATACTTCCGGATGGCAATGTTGTGAACTCCTTGGCCAAGCGCATTCTATCTATAGTCAGGTTGATACAGTTTAGTGAGAATTACTCATAAACGCGGATAGCAAAAAAAAAAAAACAACAATAACAAAGACCTGGGTGACGTCATCTTCGAACTATCTATAGATAGATTGCGCTTGGCCAAGGAGTTCACAACATTGCCATCCGGAAGTATAGCGGACCAACACACAAACTCTGTGTAACTATGAACTTTTATAGTCTTGTTAATACAGTTTAGTGAGAACAACTCACAAACGCGGATGGCAAAAACAATAACAAAGGCCTGAGTGACGTCATCTGCATACTATCTATAGATAGAATGCGCTTGGCCAAGGAGTTCACAACATTGCCATCCGGAAGTATAACGGACCAACACACAAACTCTGTGTAACCATGAACTTTTATAGTCTGGTTGATACAGTTTAGTGATAATAACTCACAAACGCGGATGGCAAAAACAATAACAAAGGCCTGAGTGACGTCATCTGCATACTATCTATAGATGTCCTGCTTATCCTTAATAAGGCACTGACATTTTAGAAAATCATATGTAACCAAATTTTTTTAAAAAGTGGTAAAGCGGTAAAGCGAGGGGTTTTGAGTCTTACTCTAATAAAAGCTGTGATGGTTAGACCCCCCCCCCCCCCCCCTCCCTCAGACTGTTGTGTTTTGTATTATTCCGCAGTACATTGTTTTGTGTTCAGCAACTGATATCTGCATTTTTTGCATACTACCATCGAGTGGTTATCTGATATAACATAATATCTGATATCTGCCAATGGATATCTGATCATATCTGCTGCCGCCATGTGCCATTTGGTATCTGTCATGATATCTGCATATCGAATACGCTCTATGAATGACATTTTCTCAGCTACTTCCGGTGGAACGTAAATCAATTCCACGCGAGAGACGGATATTGATTCTAAATTCCAATAATTGATGCATTTATAACAATACCTAATGAATGACGAGAATAGAAATTGTATCATTTATTTGTGCGGCTTTGTGTGTGTGCGCTAGTGTGGTTTGACACTCGCTTATCGATTCGGAAGGTCATGGGTTCGAGTCATCACACGCTTTAAGCGTCCCAATGGCGACATGATCATTTATTTCTATCCGGATATGACGTAGCATGCAAGGTTTTAGAGGTCATCCATTCCATCAACAAATATTCCAGTGGTTACAACTTGCGTTCTGGTCAAATGGGTTGGTTTGGTATTTTAACCAAATTCACTGGTTTTTTTTTTTTTTTTTTTTTTTTTTTTTTTTTTTTTTTGTCATGGTTTTGTAGGCAAAGGACGACAATTGTAAAATTGTATATCTTCATTTCTTATTCTTTGTTGATTTATCATGCACACCCTTCTCTCTCTCTCTCTCTCTCTCTCTCTCTCTCTCTCTCTCTCTCTTTCTCTCTCTCTCTCTCTCTCTCGGTTTCTTTCTCCCTCTATCATTGTGTATCTCTGACTCTTTCTCTTTCTCACTTCTCTCTCTCTCTCTCTCTCTCTCTCTCTCTCTCTCTCGGTTTCCTTCTCTCTGTACCATTATCTCTGCCTCTCTCTCTCTCTCTCGGTTTCCTTCTCTCTCTACCTCTCTCTCTCTCTCTCTCTCGGTTTCCTTCTCTCTCTACCATTATCACTCTCTCTCTCTCGGTTTCCTTCTCTCTCTACCATTATCTCTCTCTCTACCATTATCTCTCTCTCTCTCTCTCTCTCTCTCTCTCTCTCTCTCTCTCTCTCTCTCTCTCTTTCTCTACCTGTCCCCGCACACATTGTTCTCCATGTAAAAAAAATGCGATGGAGCGAAGGGGGATTGGGTGGAAAGGGAGAAGGACGATTTGGAAAACGAAGGAGGATGATGAACACACACACACACACACACGCAGAGAGAGAGAGAGAGAAAGAGAGAGAGAGAGAGAGAGAGAGAGAGAGAGAGATATGAAAATAACACAGAATATTAAGTAAAACGAAATTGACATCCCTCAGCTCTTTGTTATTGTTTTAATTTCGCCAGCTATTTTTGTGAACAGTTCTCACTAAATTGTATTAATTAAACTATAACCGTTTAAAGTGACATCGAATCTTTCTGTTGGTGCGTGACATCCGGCTGGCGGATTTTGTGAGTTGTTTAAATACTAAACGCAATGCATCAATATTATGTACAATACTATTATAAAATAAGGAAATTAAATTATGAGATTTAAAGCTTATTAACTGAAAACAGCCTGATTGTGTGTATGTGTGTGTGTGTATGTTAGTTTGTGTGTGTGTTTGTGTGTGTGTGTGTGGGGGGGGGGGGTCCGTGCTATAGAGTTTGTTTGTTTGTGCGTATATATACGTGTATAAAATATCTTCATTTGTGCAACTGTGACAAAAACAACAATGTTGTGTCTAATTATTTATTTGAGATGGCAAAATTAGAGCTGAAAATAAATAAATTAAAAAAGGAAAAAAGAAAATAAAAAGCAGAAAAAATAAATAATAAAGAAATATCCGGATAAAGATAAAAATAGAACTGCACCAAAAAACTGATACAGAAAGAAAGAAGCTAACAACAAGAACAATAACAACAACTCCAAAATATATGTCTAATGTGTGAAAAAAAGAAAAACATACCAACCCCCACCCCCCCCCCCCCCCCTCCCCCCTCCCCCCCCCCCCCCCCTCCCCCCCCTCCCCCCCCTCCCCCCTCCCCCCTCCCCCCCCCTCCCCCCCTCCCCCCCCTCCCCCCCCCCCCCCCCCCCCAAAAAAAAGAAGAAAACATTAAAATATAAATAATTAAATAAGCAAAACAATAGCAAAATATAATATAAAAAACAACAACAACATTTAAGAAAAAAAAAAGAAACAAAAAAAAAAAACAAAAACAAACCAAACAAATAAAACCCATTTAACAACCCCCCCCCCCCCCCCCCCTCCCCCAACAACAACAACAACAAAAAAAAACCCAAAAAACGCCCAACAAATCCAAATGAACAAGCCAACATTTTAAATATTTTTTTTTTTCCAGACTATTTATAGCAGAGTCAGCGTATTATGTGAATATGACACAGGAAAACATTGTCAGGAATGGGAAGACAACAAGCAGTAATTGTGTTATATCGATACCGTCATTAATTATACCACGATTACGATTACGATTACAATCATAACATTGCCCGACACATGCTTCACCTTTACACTATTTACATAAGACATCACCTAGATTGACAAAACGTCTTTATATATATATATATATATATATATATAT
>NC_088373.1:1742154-1747154 GCF_034508935.2 Berghia stephanieae
TAGTAAAACAAGCGATTGGAAATTGAACAAAAAGGAGACCAAAAGGCTTACAATGCAGTCAATGTATGTTCATTTATGTAGTGAGATCATTAAAAACAAAAGAAGAAGAAAAATGCCCACCACTACAAAATAGCACAGGATTACTCGTAAATGGTGGAATTTTAATATAGATAGTATGCGCTTGGCTAAGAAGCTCACAACATTGCCATCCGGAAGTATAGCGGAACCATAAACGTTTATAGTCTGGTTAATACAGTTTAGTGATAATTACTCATAAATGCGGATGGCAAAAAACCCCAAAAACAACAAAGACCTGAGTTACGTCATCTTCATTCTATCTATAGAATGCTCTGTCATACGGCAATGTGGCCTTGTGGTATGACACTCGCTTTCGGATCGGAAGGTCCTGGGTTCAAGGCTCACTCGGCGCATAGTTGAATCCTTGCAAAAGGCTCTTTACTCACCGTACTCAGGTGTAAAATGAGTACCTGACTGTTAACAGCTTTGTCTCTGCCCGAAAACATTGTAATAATGCCTAACAGGCGCCATGTCTTGATCTTCATGTTACGTGCAGGGACCATTTGTAAAGCGCTTTGAGCACGTTTCGTGTGTATATTGCGCTGTATAAAAGCTCAATTTTTGTTTTTTGTTCTTTTTTTTTTTCTAATTTCAATGAATTAAGAAACATTCAAAGACAAATAGAGATCAGAAGCAGAGTATCATAGGACTAGACCATAAAGCCTGCTGTACAAAGGAGGGATGCTCCGTGTGTATGGGGTGGGGGGAGGGTGTGATGGAGGGCGTAAGGTTTGGGGGGGGGGGTGGTGGGGGTGGTGGGGGGTGGTGGGGGTGGTGGGGGTGGTGGGGGAAGGGCAGATGGGGAATGAGAATAGCTGGATAAATAAAATTATGCATCAATCCTATGATATCATCAGAATCTTTCACACCTCTAAACACCCCCTCCTCCCCCTCCCCCCCCCCCATGACCCCCACCAATCACTCCATCACCCAATCAATCAATCAATCAATCAATCAGCCACTGCTTTACCACCCCATCTATCAATGCCTTAATCGATGACTTCATCAGTCCCACGAGGCCCCTGGTTTATGCAAATGAGATGAGGGCGTGACGGGGTCACTGGTACATGCTGCATGGTAGTTATATATATATAATTTTAATATTTACCACGATGTTTCAGGCCTTTTCAGCCATCGTCAGGACTGTGTGTTACATGAGTCTGGTTTGTTGCTACATGTCGAGCACTTTTCGTACCATATTTGTATCCAACATGATTCAATATATATATTTCGGGGGGGGGGGGGGGGGGGGGGGGGTGGTGGTGGAGGTCTAACGTCTAGCTTATAAAAAAAGCTGATTGAATAAATTGAGAATATGACGAGGGGAATAAATGCGCTTGTCAACATTTTTTTTGTCTCTTAATCGGACAAAGAACCCATGATGTTACACCCTTTCTCGCGAGGTCCCAGGTTTGAGAGTTTTTTTTTCCAAGATGAGAGTCATTTAAATCGATCGATATATTTTTAAAGACAAGTTTTTCTGGCCAAATGTGACCCATCGTCCCAAAACGGTATTATGTCGGAACGTACCAGATGTTTCAAAAAACCAAATTAAATGTTAAACTGGTCAAAAATATAAATTGTTGTCATTAGCACCCTAAAATATGGTATCCATTCTCCTCAATAAAACATACAAACTCAACACAAGTCTGATATTTCTGATTATAAATTCAATTTTCAACATCTTAACCAACCCGACTTAATACCGTTTTGAGGCGAAGGGTGACAAATGTTTAAACCTTCGTCTTTCCAGTCGTGGACAGTAGACCTGCCTTCTTGAAATTTAAATTTTAAAATTCGTAGTCTTTGACCGATGTAAATAATTGCTGCTCGAAGCTCGAGGAAATAAATAACAATCTGAAATTGAATGTAAGCTTCAATTTAATATAAGAAAACAGATAAAATGGACGTTTCGGGTTTCCCATTTATCAGCAAACAGGATGAATGAAACACTACAGGCGAATGAGATAATGGCGTTGTTAACAACACATCACAACCACATTATCTCTTATAGGCGTAGTATCAAAGCTAATATTTTTAGTTTTTACATGTTAATGATAGTTGAATAAAACTATCTACGTAGGCTTTTTTAATATATTCTTTCCCATTTTGAAAAGTAGCAAAAATCTCTAGGATTGAGTGAGTTAGTTAAAACATTAAACGTCACACCTGTCTACAGTGGTTATAAAAGTTAATCAATCAATCAATCAATCAATCAACCAGCAATCAATAACTAACCTATGGAATAATAATATCACAATCAAAGTGTTACCTGGGAATGTCTCCAACCTCCTTGAGTCAGCCCCAATATCTTTTCCTCATCACATTTGGTCTGTACCATCAACGAGGATAGAGTCACATCCAACATCTCTTCCTCATCACGTGAATATCATCACAAGACCCCCCCCCCACCCCTATTACGGACCAGAGTTTAGAGTGTTTGCTGGCTTGGGGCCCTCTTGCCATGAGATTTGAGCACATTAAGTGAATATTTCTCTTTATAAAAGCTCAATTTTTGTTTTCTTCTGTAATTGGAATCAATAGTCTGACGTCACGTCGCCCAGCAACGGCGGCCATCGTGGTTCTAAACAAAGAAAATCTGTACTTTTTATTCTTCATGCTGGCTAGAACTTTTCATATGTCTTGTGATCAGAATGTATCAAAGTCAAAACATGATCATGATCATAATGATTTTCTCCTTTGGATACACTTTTATGCTCGTCAGAGAAATATTTCATAAGGGCGTCCGCCTTGGTTCCGATAGTTTAGAGCCAGTTACTAAGATACTATGCGTCATTACAAGGGAAGTGACGTCACGACTGTTGAAGCGTATTGGACCAAGAAAATGGTCAATTTTACGAATTTTGTTATAGCGGCAGGCAGCTTTGGAAATCATTTGAAATATGTTAGGATTGCATTTTAAATGTTGGTAGATGTTTATGACAGGGCATTCCTTCAAATAGCAATCAGACATACAGACATGGGTGTCACCTTACAACACCTTCATATCACGTGGTCTAATCACATTTGACCACACCTGTGGACACACACACACACACACACACACACGCGGCACGCACACACACATATCAACAACGACCCCAAGCAAGCAAATCCGCCATTTCCTGTAGTTCACCAAAATCTCTCCCTAACTTACTACAAACATTCTTTCTTTGACTTTTATTCACAAAACAATTTTATCAGCGATGACAGGCGTAGGTAGGGGCGTTGAAAGGCAAAAACCTTTGAACTGAAAATGACCAGGGATCTTCGTGTCGTGTGTTTTGACCACTGGCTTGACCACTGACTTGACCAATTGCAATTTATGGGGAGGGCGGAAATCTTTGGCACTGAGTAGGTTGAGGTGATAACATTGTATGGGCTATGAATGCTGGGATTGATGTTGGTATAGAAGAATTTTAGTCATTGTTGATAGGGGGGCATATCTCGCCGTATAATCACGAAACACCGATTATTATTATTATTATTATTATTATTATTATTATTATTATTATTATTATTATTATTATTATTATTATTATTATTATTATTATTATTATTATTATTATTATTATTATTATTATTATTATTATTATTATTATTATTATTATTATTATTATTATTATTATCATTATCATTTATATTATTAGTTGTTTTGCTTTATTATTGATTTCACTTACTTTGATTTGATTTTTGGAAATATTATATTCATGTATGAGTTATAATATTAGCAATTGCCACCCCCCCCCCCCCCACACACACACACCACACCCCCCCCCCCCCCCCCCCCCCAAAAAAAAAAAACAAAAAAAAAAAAAACAAAAAAAAAAACAAAAAAAAAAAAAAAAAAAAAAAAAAAAACAACAACAACCAAAAAAAAAAAAAAAAAAAAAAAAAAAAGCAAAACAAAGAAACAAACAAAACAAAACAAAACCAAACAAAACAAACTCCAAACCGAGAGCATTTTTATATAGAGCAGTATCCACTGAACACGCTCAAATCGCTTTACAAATAAACCTTTGGATTGAATTGAATTGATTTTCCACTTTGATTCTTATATCAATATGACCCAATATCTTGTATGTCTAAAAGCTTCAAACACGGGAATTCTAACACTTCAAAGACGCATCAAATATGAGAGTTTAACAAGCTGGAGTCGTATGAATTTGTTGATGAAATCAGGAAGATTTATCTCCAAAATTGTTTAAAAGGTGTTATCAGTGTACGGGGATATGCATATGGATAGTTCGAAGATGACGTCACTCAGGTCTTTGTTTTTGTTTTTTGCCATCCGCGTTTATGAGTAATGCTCACTAAACTGTATTAACCTGACTATAAACGTTCATGGGTACACACAGTTTTGTGTGTTGGTCCGTTATACTTCCGGATGGCAATGTTATGAGCTTCTTAGCCAAGCGCATACTATCTATAGATAGTATGCAGATGACGTCACGCAGGCCTTTGTTGTTGTTTTTGCCATCCGCGTTTGAGAGTTGTTCTCACCAAACTGAATTAACCAGACTATAAAAGTTCATGGTTACACAGAGTTTGTGTGTTGGTCCGTTATACTTCCGGATGGCAATGTTGTGAACTCCTTGACCAAGCGCATTCTATCTATAGGTAGGGGTGGGGGGGGGTCAATAGTCATAATCATATCCATATCACGAAACGATTTACCTTGACCCTTTAAGGTAAATCGTTTCGCGATATGGATATGACTGTTTTGTATGTTTTTGAGTGAATAACTGTGTGTATATAAGTGTGTGTGTATGTGTGTGTGTGTTTGTGTGTGTGTGTGAGAGAGATAGAGAGATAGATAGATAGATAGATGCGGCTATGTGGTCTTGTGGTATGACACTCGCTTTCGGATCGGAAGGTCCTGGGTTCGAGCCTCGCGCTCGGCACATAGTTGAGTCCTTGGA
>NC_088373.1:1752154-1756730 GCF_034508935.2 Berghia stephanieae
GGTGGTGGTGGTGGTGGTGGTGATGGTGGTGGTGGTGGTGGTGGTGATGATGGTGATGGTGGTGGTGGTGGTGGTGGTGGTGGTGGTGGTGGTGGTGGTGGTGGTGGTGGTGGTGGTGGTGGTGGTGGTGGTGGTGGTGGTGGTGGTGGTGGTGGTGGTGGTGATGGTGGTGGTGATGGTGGTGGTGGTGGTGGTGGTGATGATGGTGATGGTGGTGGTGGTGATGGTGGTGATGGTGGTGGTGCTGGTGGTGGGTGGTGGTGGTGATGGTGGGTGGTGGTGTGTGTGGTTGGTAGTGGTGGTGGTGGTGATGGTGGTGGTGGTGGTGATGGTGGTGGTGGTGGTGGTGGTGGTGGTTGTTGTGGTGGTGGTGATGGTGGTGGTGGTGGTGATGGTGGTGGTTGTGGTGGTGGTGGTGGTGGTTGTGGGGGTGGTGGTTGTGGGGGTGGTGGTTGTGGTGGTGGTGGTTGTGGTGGTGGTGGTGGTGGTGGTGGTGGTTGTGGTGGTGGTGGTGGTGGTGGTGGTGGTGGTGGTGGTGGTTGTGGTGGTGGTGGTGGTGGTGGTGGTGGTGGTGGTGGTGGTGGTGGTTGTGGGGGTGGTGGTGGTGGTTGTGGTGGTGGTGGTTGTGGTGGTGGTGGTTGTGGTGGTGGTTGTGGTGGTGGTGGTGGTGGTGGTGGTGATGGTGGTGGTGGTGTTGGTGGTGGTGGTGGTGGTGGTGCTGGTGGTGGTGATGGTGGTGGTGGTGGTGGTGGTGGTGATGGTGGTGGTGATGGTGGTGGTGATGGTGGTGGTGGTGGTGGTGGTTGTGGTGGTGATGGTGGTGGTGGTGGTGATGATGGTGGTGATGATGATGATGATGATGATGATGGTAGTGGTGATGATGATGATGATGATGATGATGATGACGATGATGATGATGAAGATGACGACGACGACGAATGACGACGCCGATGATAATAAATATATTTATATCTATAGTCTATTCATACGAACTTTTTCAAACCATTTTCGGGAACACCAGTGCCTTCTCCCTAATGTATGCGTCCAAATCATGGAGGGGGTGATAGAGATTGTAGCCATCGTTTACATATAGATAGTTCGAAGAAAAGTCACTCTGGTCTTTGTTATTAGTATTTGCCATCCGCATTTATGAGTACCTCTCACTAAACTGTTTGAACCAGACTATAAAAGTGCATGGTTACACATAGTTTTGTGTGTTGGTCCGTTATACTTCCAGATGGTCATGTTATGAGCTTCTTAGCCAAGGGCATACTATCTATAGATAGTATGCGCTTGGCTAAGAAGCTCATAACATTGCCATCCGGAAGTATAACGGATCAACACACAAATATATGTGTAACCATACACTTTTATAGTCTGGTTAATACAGTTTAGTGAGAATTACACATAAACGCGGATGGCAAAAAACAATAACAAAGACCTTGGTGACGTCAACTTCATTTTATCTATAGATAGTATGCGCTTGGCTAAGAAGCTCATAACATTGCCATCCGGAAGTATAACGGACCAACACACAAAACTGTGTGTATCCATGAACTTTTATAGTCTGGTTAATACAGTTCAGTGAGAATTACTCATAAATGCGGATGGCAAAAACAATAACAAAGGCCTGAGTGACGTCATCTTCGAACTATCTATACAGTTTAGTGAGTAATACTCATAAACGCGGATGGCAAAAAACAATAACAAAGACCTGAGTGACGTCAACCTCGAACTATCTATAACTTTACGATGGCTACGTAGAGATCCCCATTTAAGGTCGTTTGACACGTTTTGACGTTTGTATTGTACAAAATGTTGACACATTTTTGCCCCGTGTTATTTATACCTTGATGGTTTCTTAATGAAATATTCATATTACAAACCAGGTGTTGTTGTTCTCCGATGTCTGTAATGCACGCAGAACATCCAAGCCACTAACAAGCAGATTGACGTCATTTTTTAGGTTTGTGTAGCGTAACAAGTGGTCCTATAGATAGTATGCAGATGACGTCACTCAGGCCTTTGTTATTGTTTTTGCCATCCGCATTTGTGAGTTGTTCTAACTAAACTGTATTAACCAGACTATAAAAGTTCATGGTTACACAGAGTTTGTGTGTTGGTCCGTTATACTTCCGGATGGCAATGTTGTGAACTCCTTGGCTAAGCGCATACTATCTATAAACCAGATGTTGTTGTTCTCCGATGTCTGTAATGCATGCAGAACATCCAAGCCACTAACAAGCAGTTTGACGTCATTTTTTAGGTTTGTGTAGCGTAACAAGTGGTCCCATTGGTTGAACTATTGAATACAACTCACGATTTGTTTTCTTTTGTGGCAAAAGACTGGCATTTTGACGTCATTTTTTGTCAGTGTCAGGCTATAACTTTACGAAGGCTTCGGTCAGTGAAGGACGTGTATGAAGGGACGAATAGGATTCTGAGTCGTAACGTCACTCCTTCCTAATGACCCATGGTAACTTAGCAACACTGGCTCTAAACTATCGGAACAATGGCGGACGCAGTATGAAATTTTTCTCCGGCGAGCATAAAAGCGGATCCAGAGGAAAAAAAACCCCATAAATTTGATCATGTTTTGCTTTTACACATTCTGGTCACAAGACATATGAAAAGTTCTAGCCAGCTTGAAGAATAAAAAGTAATGATTTTCTTTGTTTAGAACAAAGATGGCCGCCGTTGCCGGGCGGCGTGACGTCAGACTACTGAATCCAATTTGTCTTAACAAATGTTTCTTCAAAACAAAACAAAAGTGTTACAGATTCTAAAAATGAAATATACACTGAATCCACCGGTCAGGTAACCTGTCGGCACGTTATATACGGCGGGCAGATGTTGTATTTTACATAAACACATAGCATCGAAATATATTACAGTTTTGTTTCTGATATGATAATATTATCTCTTCTTTGGGTTTTCTTTTTTTTTCTTTTTTTTTTTTTTTTGGAAGGGGGGGGGGGGGGGGGGGGGTGGGGTGGGTCACAGGGACCCCTTGTAAAGGGATTTAAGCACGTTCAGTGGATATTCGCCTATATAAATTCTCAATTTTAAACCTTTAAAGCTGTTGGATACATACCGGAAGGCGGTCCGAAATTTCAAGGGAAACAACTGAATTAATAATATTTTTTTCGGAAATGTTTCAGAACCCTTGCTCTGTAGTCTGTGCCAACTTCATTTGAAGACAAGACCACATAGCCCCACAATATAGACACAACAATAATAAAACATATATCCTAACATAGGGAAGACAAATTATCCCCCCTGTTTAAAGAAAACTATTTGCTTTGCCGCAAAGAACGAGGTCAAATTGAACTCCGTATCTTATTTGTATACACCCAATACGTGTATAGATACATCAAATTACTAGATTTGCACATGCGCACTGATAGGATTACGCAGTTCAAATACAATTCGACACCCTCGAGACAAAGAATTGACACGAGAAATTTGATGTGCAATGTATCTCGTTCATCGTAGGACCGGCGAGGACATTAAATTAAACATTGAAAAATAAAATTCAAATTTTGTTAAAGAAAAAAAAAAGACAAAAAAAAGACCCACAAACCGTAGCCATCGTTAACTTATAGCCTGACACTGACCAAAAAATGACGTCAAAATGCCAGTATTTTGCCACAAAAGAAAACAAATCGTGAGTTGTATTCAATAGTTCAACCAATGGGACCACTTGCTTCCATGAGCTCTACTAACGACAACTCACTAGACGGTGCAAAAACCAAATAATGACGTCAAAATGCCAGTCTTTTTGGGTTTCAGTGTCAGGCTGTAACTTTACGAAGGCCACGCACAGACCCAGCTATCCAATCACTGCTGGGTGGACAGGGGGTAGGGGGGATTAAATGTCGAAAGCACCTAGGATCGATCTCGGTCCCTTTGCGTGTGATGCGAGTGCTCTACCAACTGAGCTATCGGGGCCCTACTAAAATAGAAAGAGATAAATTCCTTTTATTTAATTTATTTTAAAAATTCATTCATTCTTCCTCTCTTCTCGTTTAATTTGATTTCAACACGTGACAATATTTATTTATAATCTCACACGAGAAAGTTTACACACACTGGTAAGTAATATTATAATTACACAGGCAATTTCCATACAGATTAAAGCACGGGGAATCTTTCATTTGATCCTAGCTCCATTACAAATCCTAGATAAGCCTTTTTACTGTCATTCCATTCCTTTTGTAAATGGAGACTTTTAAAAATCCAGGAATTTTATTTACATAATTACACATTTACATAATTTCACGGACCTTTCATGAGAGGAAAAGGCGGGCGGAAAGGAGAAAAGATTAGAGATTTAATTTCTACACGGATGTGTTACCACGTGATGAAATCCATTCGACACTGGGGCGACATCGTGAAAATCTATAGATAGTATGCGCTTGGCTAAGAAGCTCACAACATTGCCATCCGGAAGTATAACGGACCAACACACAAAACTATGTGTAAACATGAACGTTTATAGTCTGGTTAATACGGTTTAGTGAGAATTACTCATAAACGCGGTAGCAAAAAACAATAACAAAGACAAGAGAGACGT
>NC_088373.1:1756830-1764294 GCF_034508935.2 Berghia stephanieae
ACTCAGGTGTAAAATGAGTACCTGGCCGTTAACAGCGATGTCTTTGTCCGAAAAAAATTGTAATATCGCCTAACAGGCGGCATGTCCCGTCCTACATGTTAAATGTTGCTGTTGACCAGGGACCCCTTGTAAAGCGCTTTGAGCACATTTAGTGGATATTGCGCTATATAAAGCTCAATTTTTTTTTAGTTGATGTCACTCAGGTCTTTGTTTTTGCTTTTTGCCATCCGCGTTTATGAGTAATTCTCACTAAACTGTCTTAACCTGACTGTACAATTTCAAGGTTACACAGAGTTTTGTGTGTGTCCGTCATACTTCCGGATGGCAATGTTGTGAGCTTCTTAACCAAGCGAACACTATCTAGAGATAGAACGAAGATGACGTCACTCAGGTCTTTGTTATTGTTTTTTTTTTTTTTTTTTTGCTATCCGCGTTTATGAGAAATTTTCACCTAACTGTATTAACATGAATATACAATTTCAAGGTAACGCACAGTTTTGTGTGTTGGTCCGTTATACTTCCGGATGGCAATGTTGTGAGTTTCTTAGCCAAGCGCATATTATCTAGTATCGAGTGCTCTACCAACTGAGTCATCAGGACCCCTCCCCCGCCCCCAACACCCAACACACACACAGATAGAGAGAGAGAGAGAGAGAGAGAGAGAGAGAGAGAGAGAGAGAGAGAGAGAGAGAGAAATTTCAACAAAAGAATAATTCAAAGATGCCTAAGTTGTCAACCAATTCGGTCTTCCTCCCAGATCTTCCACACAGACATACAGGAGTCTCCGACCAAATACACGGTATCACCAATCACATAGTCACGAGGTGATAGATTAGTCCATAACATTAACGACATACCTACCTACAAAGGTGTATACATAATACTTTTGCAGTTCTAACAGTTTAAACAAACCAAAAAAATGTGACGTAGCTTCCGGTATGATGAAAAATGGTACAAGCATCATTTCTTTGAATTGTTTTATTTTGTTTAGCTTGTTTTTTTGTTTTTTTTGTTTTGTTTTTTTTTGTTTTATTATTATTATTATTATTATTATTATTATTATTATTATTATTATTATTATTATTATTATTATTATTATTATTATTATTATTATTATTATTATTATTATTATTATTATTATATCATTATTATTATCATTATTATTATTATTATTATTATTATTATTATTATTATTATTATCATTATTATTATTATTATTATTATCATTATTATTATCATTATTATTATTATTATTATTATTATTATTATTATTATTATTATTATTATTATTATTATTATTATTATTATCATTATTATTTTTATTATTATTTTTTATTATTATTATTATTATTATTATTATTATTATTATATTATTATTATTATTATCATATTATTATTATTATTATTATTATTATTAATTATTATTATTATTATTATTATTATTATTTATTATTATATTATTATTATTATTATTATATAATTATTATTATTATTATTATTATTTTATTATTATCATTATTATCATTATTATTATTATTATTATTTTATTATTATTATTATTATTATTATTATACAATTATTATTATTATTATTATTATTATTATTATTATTATTATTATATTATTATTAATTATTTATATTATTATTATTATTTATTATTATTATTATTATTATTATTATTATTATTATTATTATTATGGTTTTATTAATTGATTTTTTTAAAACTTATTTTAAAAGAATTGATTGCTTTGGGGTGACGTGTACATATATGCAGGTCTGACATCCATATCCACTTTCGGGCCTAGTTTAACATTGTTGTAATGGACAATATTTCGCGTCATTTTTTTTTCAGATTTCCATTACAAAAATGAGCCCATAAGGAATTGGGTTATGAGACCTGCAAATAAGTGCACGTCGCGTTGGAGGAAGGAGGGGGGAGGGGGATGGGGGGTGGGGGTGGCAGTTTGAGGCCTCATTTTGTTTGATTTTGAACGGTATGAATTTTTGTGTAAATCTATTTCAATTGTTTACATTCCATTTACAGGTAACTGTTGTAAATCTTTAAATAAACGTCGTTTGTAAATCATCCCTGGAGGGAGGCGATCGAAACTTTACCTGGTTGTTGAATAAGTAAACAAAGAATAGAAACAATTACTTGTTACCACCTATCAAAGACGTGTCATTGTTGTGCTTATTGTTTTTTGCTGTTGTTGTTTTTTAAAAATTATTATTGTTTTTTAAACTGTAAATGAGATTGTGTGGAATTCTAATCATGATTTTGTTTTGTTTTTTAACCACGAATGACATGCATACACAATAGAGAGAAAAAAAATAATGTGCTTCTGTGTGGTCTAGTGGTATGGTACTCGCCTTCGGATAGCAAGGGTCCTGGGTTCGAGTCTCGCTCTGAGCGGGGCATAGTTAGTTGAGTCCTTGATAACGTCTCTTTACTCCCATTCTTTCACTGTACTCAGGTGTAAAAATGAGTACCTGGTCGTTAACAGCGTTGTCTCTGTCGGAAAAAAAATATAGTATATTGCTTAACAGACGTCATGTCTCGTCCTACATATTATGAGTTGCTGTTGGCCAGGAATCCTTTGTAAAGCGCTTTGAGCACGTTTAGTTGAATATACGCTATATATAAAAGCTCGAGTTCTTATATATATATATATATATACTATCTATTATAGATTGTATGCGCTTGGCTGAGAATCTCACAACATTGCCATCCGGAAGTATAACGGACCAACACACAAAACTATGTGTAACCATGACCGTTTATAGTCTGGTTTATAGATAGAATGCGCTTGGTCAAGGAGTTCACAACATTGCCATCCGGAAGTTAACCGACCAACACACAAAACTGTGTGTAACCATGAACTTTTATAGTCTGGTTAATACAGTTTAGTGAGAACAACTCACAAACGTGGATGGCAAAAACAATAACAAAGGCCTGAGTGACGTCATCTGCATACTATCTATACAGTTTAGTGAGAACAACTCACAAACGTGGATTGCAAAAATAAACCAATAACCAAGACCCGAGTGATGTCATCTTCGTTCTATCTATAGATAGTTCGAAGATGACGTCTCTCTTGTCTTTGTTATTGTTTTTTGCTACCGCGTTTATGAGTAATTCTCACTAAACCGTATTAACCAGACTAAAACCCTTTTAAATGTTACACATAGTTTTGTGTGTTGGTCCGTTATATTTCCCGGAGGGAAATTTTGTGAGCTTTTTTCCAAGCGCAAAACAAAATTTTTTAAGATTTTCACGATGTCCCCCCCAGTGTCGAAGGGAAATTTCATCACGTGTAACACATCCGTGTAAAATTTAAACCCTCAAATTTTTTTCCCCCTTTTTCCCCCCGCCTTTTCCCCTCTAATAAAAGGGGCCGTAAAATTTAAAGTAAAGTTTTAATTATGTAAAAAAAATTTCCTGATTTTTAAAAGTCTCCATTTACAAAAGGAATGGAATGACAGTAAAAAGGTTTAAATCTAGATTTGTAAGGGAGCTTGGATCAAATGAAAGATTCCCCGGCTTAATCTGGGGGGAACCCCCTTTAATTTAATTTTAAATTTACCGGGGTTTTAAAAAACTTTCTCGTGTGGTTTATAAAAAATATTGTCACGTGTTAAAAAAAAAATTTTAAACGAAAAGGGGGGAAGAAAAATAAAATTTTTAAAAAAAAATTTAAAATAAAAAGGAATTTATCTTTTTTTCTATTTGGGGGGGGCCCCGATCTCTTTTGGGTAAGCACTCGCATCACACGCAAAGGGACCGAGATCGACCCGGGGGTGCTTTCAAACATTTAACCCCCCCTACCCCCGTCCACCCAGCGGGATTGGATAGGGGGTCGTGGGGGGCCCTTTTAAAAAAGTTCCCCCCCTAAAAAAAAAAACCCAAAAAAAGACTTTTTTTTTTGGGACTCATTATTTGGTTTTTGCACCGCTAGTGATTTTCGTTAGTAGAGCTCGGGAAACCCAAGGGGGTCCCATTGGTTAAAACTTTTTAATACACTCACGATTTGTTTTCTTTGTGGAAAAAATTATTTGCTTTTTTGATTTCTTTTTTGGGGGTCATGTCAGGAAAAATTTTAGAGGGCTACGGTTTGGGGGCCCTTTTTTTTTTTTTTTTTTTTTTTTTTTAAAAAAAATTTTGGGAATTTTTTTTTAAAATTTTTAAATTTTTTAAAATGTCCCCCCGGGGTCCTACGTTTACGAGATTTTTTGCAAAAAAAAATTTTTCTCGGTCAATTCTTTGTCTCAGGGTGTTAAATTTTGTATTTGAACTGCGTAATCCTATCATGCGCTGTGCAAATTTTTTAATTTTTTAAATGTACTATACACTTTTTGGGAAAAACAAATAAGATACGGGAAAAATTTTCCCCTCGTTTTGGGCGGAAAGCAAATATTTTTTTTTAAACGGGGGGAAAATTTTTGTCTTCCCTATTTAGGATATATTTTTTATTATTTTGTGTCTATATTGGGGGTTTATGTGGTCTTGTTTAAAAAATGAAATTTGGCACAGACACAAAAAAAGGGGGTTTCAAAAAATTTTTTCCAAAAAAAATTTTTAATTCAGTTGTTTCCCAAAAAATTTTTCGGCCCCCTTTTTCCGGGGTATGTACCAACACTTAAAGGTTTAAATTTTAAAAATTTTTTAATAGGGAATACCCACTAAAGGGTGCTTAAACCCCTTTTTACGGGGGGCCCCCCTGTGACCCACCCCACCCCACCCCCCCCCCCCCCCTTTCCCCCCAAAAAAAAAAAAAAAAAAAAGAAAAAAAAAAAAACCCCCAAAGAAGAAAAAATTTTATCAAATCAAAACAAAACTGAATTTTTTTTCCCGATGCAAAGTGTTTAGTAAAATACAACATCGCCCGCCGTATATAACGTGCCGACAGGTTTCCCCCCGGGGGGTTTTTATTTATATTTCATTTTCAAATCTGTAAAAACTTTTGTTTTTTTGAAGAAAAATTGTTAAGGGCAATTGGATTCAGTTTCTGACGTCACGCCGCCCGGCAAGGGGGGCCATCTTGGTTTTTAAACAAAGAAAATCATTACTTTTTTTTCTTCAAGCTGGCTAGAATTTTTTATATGTCTTGTGACCAAATGTGAAAAATCAAAAAATGATCAAATTTAGGGGGGGTTTTTTTTTTCTGGATCCGCTTTATGCTCGCCGGAAAAAATTTCATACTGGTCCGCCCCTTGTTCCGATAGTTTAGGCCGGTTTTCTAAATTTCCCCCGCCTCATTAGAAGGAAATGACGTTCGAAATCAAACCTTTCGTCCCTTCAACACGTCCCCCCCACCGAAGGCCCTTTGTAAAGTTAAAAAGCCTTACACTTTCAAAAAATGACGCAAAATGCCCTCTTTTTCCACAAAAGAAAACAAATCGTATTTTTAATTTTTTAGTTCAACCCAAAAAGGGGGACTTGTTTTCGTAAAACAAACCTAAAAAATGACTCAAACTGCTTGTTAGTGGTTTTGGGGGGGTTTTCTGCATTTTTGACATCGGAGAACAACAACATCTGGTTTTTAGATTATCGCTTAGCCAAGGGTTCACAACATTGCCATCCGGAAATATAACGGACCAACACACAAAACCCGTTAACCATGAACTTTTTTTAGTCTGGGGTTTAAAATTTTGTTTTTAAAAAAATCACAAATCGGAGGCAAAAACAATAACAAAAGGGGCCCCCGTGACGTCATCTGCATACTATCTAGGACCCCCCCTTACGCTACAAAAAACCTAAAAAAACCCTCCCAAACTGCTTTTTAGTGGGGGGGTGTTCTGCTGCATTACAGACATGGAGAAAAAACAACCCTGGTTTTTTAAAAAGAAAAATTTCATTTAAAAAACCATCAAGGTATAAATAAAACGGGGCAAAAATTGTCAAATTTTGTCAATACAAAATCAAAACGTGTCAAACGACCTTAAATTGGGGGGGTCTACGTACCATCGAAAGATTTGATAGTTTAGGTTGCGCACCCGGTCTTTTTTATTGTTTTTGCCACCGCGTTTAGATATTACTCACTAAACTGTATAGATAGTTCGAAAATGACGTCACCAGGCCTTTTTTTATTGTTTTTTTCCATCCCCATTATAGTAATTCTCACTGAACTGTATTTAACCAACATAAAAGTTCTGGGTAACAATTTTTGTGTTGGGCCCCTTATCTTCCGATGGGGAAAGTTTTGAGCTTCTTAGCCCAAACGCATAACTATGATAAAATGAAGTTGACGTCACCCAAAGGGCTTTTTATTGTTTTTTGCCATCCGCGTTTATATAATTTTCCCACTAAACGGTATTAACCAACTATAAAATGTAAGGTTACACAATATTTTTTGTGTTGATCCGTTTTTAAATTCCGATGGCAAGTTATGACTTTTTACCAACGCAACTACTTAATATATCGCTTGGCTAAGAAGCTCAAAAATACCATCTGGAAGTATAACGGACCAACACCAAAAATATTTAACCATCCTTTTTTAGTCGGTTCAAACAGTTTTGTGAAAAGGGACTCATAAATGCGGATGGGAAATAAATAACAAAGACCAAGTGACTTTTCTTTTGAACTTCATATGTAAACGATGGGTACAATCCATCACCCCCCCATGATTTGGACGCAACATTAGGGAGAAGGCACTGGTGTTCCCCAAAATGGTTTGAAAAAGTTTGTATGAATAGACTATAGATATAAATATATTTTTTTATCATCGGCTCGTCATTCGTCTTCGTCGCCTTTACATCACAGTCTCATCATCATCTCATCATCATAAACATCATCACCCTACCCTCTCATCATCATCATCACATCACCACCATCATCACCACCACCACCACCTCACCACCAAAACCACCACCCCACCACCACCATCACCACCACCCCACCACCACCTCACCCCCACCACCACCACCACCACCACACCACCACCCACCACCACCACCACCCCACCAAAAAACCCCCACCACCCTCACCACCACCACCACCCCCACCACCACCACAACCACCACCAAACCACCACCACCACAACCACCACCACCACAACCACCACCACCACCCCCACAACCCCACCACCCCCACCACCACCACCAAAACCCCCCACCACCACCACAACCACCACCACCACCACCACCCCCCCAACACCACCAAAACCCACAACCACCACCCCACCACCACCACCACCACAAAACCCCCACCCCACAACCACCACCCCCCCCAACCCCACCCCCCCAACCACCACCACCAACCCCCCACAACCACCACCATCACCACCACCACCACCACACCACCCCCACAACAAAACCACCCCACCCCCACCACCACCACCATCACCACCACCACCACCATCACCACCACCACCACACCAAACCACCACCCCACCATACCCCCACCACCCACCCCCCAGCACCACCACCATCAACCCCCCAAAACACCACCAACCCCCATACACCCCC
>NC_088373.1:1764394-1769394 GCF_034508935.2 Berghia stephanieae
TGCAAATATATTATTTCATAAAATGTTTGTACATTAACAACAACAACAATATTGCATATGCTTATTACCTGCAATGTTCAGAAACTTTTGGAATAAAATGTTGGGAAATAATGTGACCAAAGCATATCTTTTTTAGCGACATTGTGTCACTTGTGACATTAGACCGATGACACCATTACTTATGTCACAAGCAATACCAAATTGCAATTTCGACAATATATCATTAATTTCAGTCAAACCAGTGTAATAACCACAATTAAATATGGAATTTAATAATATTTCAGAAACCAAAGACTTCAAAATAGAAATATACATGGAAATTAGAGCATCTGAATGTGACTTGTGACATAAGACCGGTGACACCATTACTTATGTCACAAGCAACACCAAATCACACTTTCTTCCATAATATATCATTATTTTCAGTCAAAAAAGCACAATAACCTACTCTAAAATGAAATTCAATATTATTTTAAGAAACTAAATACTTCTAAATTGGATATATACTTAGAAATTAGTAATACTATTGTTGCTATTACTTGGGTCAAAATCGGCACTAGAACGCAATTTTGCCTCAATAAATCAAGAATAGCAACTGAACACATGTAATATAGCCTGTTAAAATGTAATTCAATGACATTTCAAGCTTTGAAGAACATGAAAACAGAAATACATTAGAAACTTCAAACTTAAGTGTCACCTGTGACATTTTAACCAATGACACCAATGTTCACAAAAAGTACCAGAAGTCACATAAACACTAGATAAATATCAGCCATGGTAATGAATTCATGTAACCATACCGTAACATCCGCCCTACTTCTCAAATCTGCTAGTTTGTAGTAATTTAGTGTGTTAATAGTAAATCAAATCAAATTTCTTGACAACCCTTCTATTTATCTGGATTCATCAAAAGCTTGAGTTTTGTCTTTTTCTTGATTGATATAACCCTGAAACATAAAAAAATTAGAATTACAAGGAAACAATTAATTGTATCAAAATCACAGTCTTATGTGAGATGTCATAATATCATATTTGTAAATAGAATAACAGCTGAAAACATAATTTTTTGGTGGCACTTTGTAATATCCAATATAAAGTGTTGCTTGTGACAATGTAAAATAGCGATGACACCAAAGTTCAACTTACCTTTTCTCCCTGGAGCCACGCTGGAAAGGCAACTGAAAGTGCTGCACTTCAAAGACTGGTAAGAAGGGTGGATCAAAATTGCGAATCGTCATTTAACGAAACAAACTTCCACGTGTTCACGCATGTCGTGTTGCTTGTGACAAATGACACCAAAACCAATAAACCTCAATATCGGCAAAACGGTATACATTTACTCCAAGATTTGAATTCAGATAGTAAATCTATGCTTTTTTCTCATAATAAAAGATTTTATAAACATTAAAAATGAGCTTTAAAGTTTCGTGTCGAGTCTTAGTATTGGGCTGTGTTTGATGACACCAAAGGTCACAAGCAACACCAACTTTTTAAGAAGTCTATATGAAACTCATTCAGATATGTAATATACTGCAATTGCGTTTAAAAGTAAATTTTGACTTTATACTATCAGTCAAATTTCAATCACGTGAGCTAAAACATCACATTTAATTTCTACATGATTTCTAAAAAGGTGATGCGTTGACCTCGTTTTAAGCACATGCCAAACAGCATTCAAATTTCACTTTCAAGTTTTTTATTTCATATTCTGTTGAACAGAGTATGTTCAGCTATCTCATTTTATCTCTTCTTCATATTATCAATTGATTACAAGCATTAACCCAATGAAAAAAGCCCATAATTAAGTAAAAATCAAATTTTCTTAACACTGGTATCAGGCGGGCACCTTTTGACCTTGGCTCATATATATATATATATATTACACACATACAGGGAGAGAGAGAGAGAGAGAGAGAGAGAGAGAGAAAGAGAGAGAGAGAGAGAGAGAGAGAGAGAGAGAGAGAGAGAGAGAGTCGACTACGGAAAAAAACCAGACTACTATCTTCTATGAAAATTAGCCAATTTCTGATGAAAGACGTGGAGAATTTTGCAATTAAGCTCGATTTCACAATGGCCATATAGAAAATGGTAGCATTATTCTTTTCAACACTCTCATATTTCAAGCCAACCTTTGGTAACAACCAAAACTCCTATAAATAATAATAATAATAATAATAATAATAATAATAATAATAATAATAATAATAATAATAATAATAATAATAATAATAATAATAATAATAATAATAATAATAATAATAATATTATGTGTACTTACGTTACCTTTCGCCTCAAAACGGTATTAAGTCGGGTTGGTTAAGATGTTGAAAATTGAATTTATAGCCAGAAATATCAGACTTGTGTTGAGTTTGTATGTTTCATTGAGGAGAATGGATACCATATTCTAGGGTGCTAATGCCAATAATTTATATTTTTGACCAGTTTAACCTTTAATTCGGCTTTTAAGCATCTGGTAGTTCCGACATAATACCGTTTTGAGACGATGGGTCAGATATATCAATAGCCTGATTTCAAGTGTTTGTTTCATCTGTGGACATCTCCAAACCTGGTCTGGTCTTGATAAGAATATAAAGATCTAACCCCTTTTGTAATGCTTTTAACATGGAAGTTCTTTCACCAAACTAGGCATAACTTTTTTAAAAATTCTCACAAAATTAAAGCCACCTTTTTGTAACAACCAAAAACTCATATAAATGATAGTTATACCCACATGACCATTTTCCCTGAATCTCAATGTCCTGATTTCAAGTGTCTGTTTCATCTGTGGACATCTCCAAACTTGGTCTGGTCTTGATAATGATATAAAGATCTAACCCCTTTGTAATGATTTTAACATTGAAGTTCTTCAACCAAATAGGCATAATCTTCAGAATTCCCTCATAATTAAAGCCACCCTTTTGTAACTACCAAAACTCATATAAATAATTACACAGAATACTCACATGACCATCTCTGAATATCAACTGTCCTATATTTCAAGTGTTTTGTTTAATCTATAGCCACCTCCAAACCTGGACTTGATAATACACAATATTACAGATGTCTACAAAAACTAACGCGCCTGAACACTTTAAAACTCGCAAGTAAAGAAAGATCCTTTTTATTTTAACGAGATCCTTATTGGAAAGGGTGACTTGGGTTTTTGGTCTACTTAACCCTTTAAAGGCTGGATTCGGGTTTAAATGTGAATCTATCCCGAGATCCCATTTTATCGATAATATTATTTATAAAACAATAAAATAGCATTTTCCACCAAATCTCAAAATCAATTATTTTTTGGGAAGGATTTTCCCTCAAAAATGGACCCAAACCGCCCTCAATATTGCTATTATTGCTCTCTTGGTGGCCACAAAACTACATATTTAATCAAATAAATAGAAAGTTAGAGAAATCATAATATTGAAAATGAAAGAGATTCAGTCTCGCCTTTAAAGGGTTAATGAAAAACCCATATATAAAACTCAGTTTACAACAGAATAAATAATAAATCTGTTGTTCATTTGACCAATCTTTTCATTTCTCCAAATTTTTCCAACCCTTTTAGGTTTGTTTTACCTCCATACTAAAAACAATCTCGTTTCCATAATAGTTCCGTTTCTTTGTCTGTTTCAAATTATCATCGTCTTCTTCCCCTTCGTTGGTCTTCAGTTTTCCTTCCTCCATCACTTGAAACGCTTCTCTACCTCAGAAAACGGTAAGGGCTGCCTGAAGCCGGTGATCGTAAAATACTAACGAAAGAGTGAAAATGGAGAGGCTTCGTATGGGAACAAAACAGACAATGGACATTTCTGGTACAAACCCTTCGTCAGCACAACAATACACAAATAAACGTGAAAACAAATAAAATATAATGCAAAAAAAAAAAAAAAGTTTGTCGTCTGTACTCATTATATTTTATTCTCACTCACAACGACGATCTTTAAAAATTATCTGAAACTATTTTGGTTAGAATTTTCCCGTATCCTGTAAATCATCATCTATCTTCTAACCGTTCTTTGTTCTGTGGTCACGTGGCCTTCTCTCCATTATTATTAGTATATTAATGATAATTTTTTACTCTTCTTAAAAAACTCCCCAGAACCTACAAAAACAAAACACGTAGCACGTGGCGCATGCGCAGAGTCAATGACCAGTGTAGTAAGGTTTGAGATGAATCCGACACCACTGAAGGGTTTCTGGAGTAGTCCGTGAAAATTGACTCCAGACACTTCACACCTGTCCTGGGATCGGTGGGCGAGCCGTGCATTCCCATTCCACTCGTAAACTTATGTTATAGATAGTATGCGCTTGGCTAAGAAGCTCATAACATTGCCATCCGGAAGTATAACGGACCAACACACAAAACTGTGTGTATCCATGAACGTTTATAGTCAGGTTAGTGCAGTTCAGTGAGCATTACTCATAAACGCGGATGGCAAAAAAAAAATAACAAAGACCTGAGTGACGTCATCTTCGAACTATCTATATTGTCTTTGGGTTCACCAGCGATGTTGTACATTGGCTGAAAAATACTCAATGTCTCTCTCAATCGTTTCTATGTTACATGTTTGTGTTGAGAATAATATTGGCTATTAAGTTTAAATCCTGGCCAACTAATTTCGCGGCGTTTGTGTGTGTGTGTGTGTGTGTGTGTGTGTGTGTGTGTTGAACCTGTGACCTCAAGAAGTCGGGGAGAGAAGGCTCTAGTTAGACTAAGGTTTGAAGCGACTTTTTTGGGGGGTCGTGAAGAGTCACGATCTCCCCGGCCAGGCGGAGTTGTCGTACCAGTAAGGTAGCGGTGGTTCGAGCCCCCCATCACCGCCGAGAAGTTTTTATTCTCTATTGTCTTCTGGCACTTTCCTACTCACTTCATTTCCTGAAAATTAGACAAGACTTTCGGTACTGGCCCGAAAGTGGGTGGAAATTGTTTTTGTTTTTTTTTTTACTTTTTTTTTCTCCCCCCAAGGACAGCCATGAGGTGAATAGCCTTCTCGTGT
>NC_088373.1:1781894-1786894 GCF_034508935.2 Berghia stephanieae
GATAGCACGTCATTGGTATTGCCCGTTTCACGCTATAGAAACCGGGATAAACTCCGGCTCTATGGGCAAAATGGCTCTGAACGACTACTTAGTTTGAAAAACAATATATTTTAACAATTTTGATCAGGAAACTGATCCTTAATATATCGACTAATTAAATAAATGATTTTTATCTTGTAAAAAAAATGGTACCACTCTCAAACCTGGGACTTCGTGGTGTCCCAGGTTTGAATGTATTGGCGAAAATGAGGGTCATTTAAATCGACCGATAATTGAAGAAAATTTTGAGGGAGTACCTCTGGTACTCTCTGTCTCTCTCTCTCTCTCTCTCTCTCTCTCTCTCTGTTCTTTGGCTTCCCAAGAGAGAGACAACTGCAATGTGAGTATTTCACAATGTATTATAAGTTGGTTTTAAAATCAAATTAATTTCCTCATTGTGTCAATATGTTTGCTGTGTAATCATTTAATAATGGTATAAAAATGGTGATGAAAAAAGAGTACAGTTTAGGCAGCATTTTCAGTAGGCACATTTGTGACCCTTCGCCTCAAAACGGTATTAAGTCGGGATGGTTAAGATGTTGAAAATTGAATTTATAGCCAGAAATATCAGACTTGTGTTGAGTTTGTATGTTTTATTGAGGAGAATGGATACCATATTCTAGGGTGTTAATGCCAACAATTTATAATTTTGATCAGTTTAACATTTAATTCGGCTTTTAAGCATCTGGTTCGTTCCGACATAATACCGTTTTGAGACGATGGGTCAAATTTTCAGGTTTGGCAAAGCGGTCTCTCATATAACCTCAATTGTGTTGGAAGAGACCTAAAGCAACAAACAAAAAAAAAAAAGGTTTGGCAAAGTGTCGAGATTTTAGTTTCAGGTTTCAGCACTTCTTCCTGCTGGCATCCATGCTTGGATTGAAATCGACCTCCGCCCGTAAGGAATGAACACAAGGAGTAAATGAGTGCACAGTGTTTGATGGGATGGGAGAGATGTCGTTTTATCGACGTTTTGGTGTAATGCAGTATACAGGAAGAAGAAGGAAGAAAAATAAGGGGAGGGAATTATGATGGGAGAACTCATCATCAATTGCAATACGAAAACAAAATGTTATCTAATAATCATCATGATAGGCACGAAAAAGGTGGTGTGTGTGTGTGGGGAGGGGGGGGGGGTGGTTGGTTGGATGTGAATATATATCTCTCTCTCTCTCTCTCTCTCTCTCTCTCTCTCTCTCTCTCTCGATTTTATATATATATATATATATATATATATATATATATATATATATATAGATAGAATGCGCTTGGCCAATGAGTTCACAACATTGCCATCCGGAAGTATAACGGAACAACACACAAACTCTGTGTAACCATGAACTTTTATAGTCTGGTTAATACAGTTTAGTGAGAACAACTCACAAACGCGGATGGCAAAAACAATAACAAAGCCCTGAGTGACGTCATCTGCATACTATATATATATATATATATATATATATATATATATATATATATATATCTGAAGGTCCTGGGTTCGAGCCTCGCTCGGCGCATAGTTGAGTCCATGTTAAATGTTGCTGTTGGCCAAGGCGCTTTACAATTTGTATCTGGCCAACAGCAATACTTTACATGTAGAACGGCACAGGACGCCTGATAGGCGATATTACAATTATTTTCGGACAAGGTAAACAACTCTGTTAACGACCAGGTACTCATTTTACACTCGAGTACGATGAGAGAATGTGAGTAAAGAGCCTTTTCCAAAGACTCAACTATGCGCCGAGCGAGCGAGCGAGGCTCGAACCCAGGACCTTCCGATCCGAAAGCGAGTGTCTTACCACTAGACCACATAGCCTCACAAGTTGTCTGGATTGATCCATGGAGAGTCAGCATAATGATAGGAAGAAGATTACAAAATGAAAATGAATAATGAAAATTTACTCTTTCCTGAGAAATTGAGGGCATTTTACTAATAATACATTTTTAAAAAATTCCATTTATTCCTCCCATTGGGGATATAATTTATTGTTTACAGGGTCTATTCCAAGGGATGACTGGAATAACCCAGGCGTCAGCAGCAGCAGCAGCAGCAGCAGCAGCATTGCAGCGCCGCAAAACTGTGCTTGGCAGGGCGAGGTGACTTGCTCAAGGACATACAACGCAGCTGGTATTCGAACTCGGTACCTTTCGCCGAGCCACGCTGACCCTTTTAAGGATAATCTGCACGACCGGGAAACGATAATAATGATAAATAACAAAAAAAAAAAAAAAAAAAAAAAAAAAAAAAAAAAATAGATAAATAAATAAATTTTAAAAAATAGAATTAAAAATATATATATTTTTTAAATAAAGAAAATAATTATCAATTTAACAATAATAATACAATATAATATATTTTTTAAAGGTGAAAGGAAAAACGCCGGACAGAATTTTCTAGAAGTTTCCAATTATCCGCCCGCGATCAATTAGCTCTGTAGTGTCCCCCACCTATCCATTCAACAACTATCATTGAAGTTGTGTAAGGATTTTTGTGTGTGTGTGTGTGTGTGTGTGTGTGTGTGTGTGTATGTGTGTGTGAATGGCTGGGTGTCTGTTGTCCCCTTTCAGTCTAGCTATCAGAGGCGATCAGGAAATGGTAGTTATAATAACAAAGAAACATTTAAAAAAAAAACAACTAAAAAAAAACTTGAGCTTTTATATAGCGCAATATCCACTAAATGTGCTCAAAGCGCTTTACAAGTTGTCCCTGACCAACAGCAACACATAAAATGTAGGACGAGACATGACGCCTGTCAGGCGATATTACAATATTTTTGCACAGAGACAACGCTGTTAACGACCAGGTACTCATTTTACATCTGAGTACGGTGAGAGAATGTGAGTAAAGAGCCTTCTCCAAGGACTCAACTATGCGCCGAGCGAGCGAGGTTCGAACCCAGGATCTTCCGATCCGATAGCGAGTGTCATGCCACACAAGACCACATAGCCGCATTTATTATGACCATCCATGACCCTCTATACAGACCTGTCTAGTTCTACGAACAATCCGTAGAAATACGAATTTTTCGCTCCAGCTACAGAACAACATTCGCTTCTTTGACTCAATAAATCTTGTTGAAAAAAAAAGAGCTTTTATAGGGAATGAGATTAGCGGAAGAGTAGCGTCCCTTGATTGGACGTCACCGGCGGAAAAGTTATTAGAGAGAGAACGTCATGTTGGTTGTGCGCATGCGTCTCTCGTCCTCGCTTCCGGTGAAAGCGGCCTAAGACACTTCACCGAAATCGAGGACGAGAGAGACGCATGCCCAAAACCATTTTGACATTCTCTCTGTAAGGTGACGTCCAATCAAGGGGCGCTACTCTTCCACTAATCTCATTCCCTATATAGCGCAGTGTCCATTAAACGTACTCAAAGCGCTTTACAAACGGTCCCTGGCCAACAGCAATACTTTACATGGAGGACAGGACATAAGAGAATAACTCCACCATAACAAAGAAAATATTGGACTTGAACCCTCAGGACAGAAGACCAAGGGCAAAAAGAAAAGTTCAGTTCCTTAGAACCTATATTCAGGCCTTTGGAGTGTTTTTGGTTCATGCTGAAGGCAAATTGTAGATTTCTAAATCTATTTAATGTGATTTTTTTTTCATTTTGTATATTTCTAAATCTATTTAAAGTGATTCTTTTCTTTTTGTATAATTCTAAATCTATTTAAAGTGATTATTTTTCTTTTTGTATATTTCTAAATCTATTTAAAGTGATTTTTTTTCTTTTTGTATATTTCTAAATCTATTTAAAGTGATTTTTTTCTTTTTGTATAATTCTAAAGCTATTTAAAGTGATTTTTTTTCTTTTTGTATATTTCTAAATCTATTTAAAGTGATTTTTTTTCTTTTTTGTATATTTCTAAATCTATTTAAAGTGATGATTTTTCTTCTTTTTTTTTTATATTTCTAAATCTATTTAAAGTGATTTTTTTTCTTTTTGTATAATTCTAAAGCTATTTAAAGTGATTTTTTTTTCTTTTTGTATATTTCTAAATCTATTTAAAGTGATTTTTTTTCTTTTTGTATAATTCTAAACATAAAGTGATTTTTTTCTTTTTGTATATTTCTAAATCTATTTAAAGTGATTTTTTTCTTTTTGTATAATTCTAAATCTATTTAAAGTGATTCTTTTCTTTTTGTATATTTCTAAATCTATTTAAAGTGATTTTGTTTCTTTTTGTATATTTCTAAATCTATTTAAAGTGATTTTTTTCTTTTTGTATAATTCTAAATCTATTTAAAGTGATTCTTTTCTTTTTGTATATTTCTAAATCTATTTAAAGTGATTTTTTTCTTTTTGTATATTTCTAAATCTATTTAAAGTGATTCTTTTCTTTTTGTATATTTCGAATTCTATTTAAAGTGATTTTGTTTCTTTTTGTATATTTCTAAATCTATTTAAAGTGATTTTTTTTCTTTTTGTATATTTCTAAATCTATTTAAAGTGACTTTATTCTGTTTTTTTCCCCCTGGAAACTACGAATTTTAGAAATTTCAAGTTGACAGCTCTGGTCTCGAGTCCGCCATATTGCCATCACAAACAAGCAAAACAAATGAATAATAATAATAAGAAGAAAAAAATGCAAAAAAAAAAAAAAACCCAAACAAAACTCAAGAAAAAGAACAGGCAAGCAATATAAAAGAAGAGACTTAAAATAGAAAATGTTGAGGAATACTTTCAAAAATATCAAATTTCCAGACGTGTCAATTACAACGAATCGATCGTAAAATTACGAATGTGACCTTCGCCTCAAAACGGTACTAAGTCGGGTTGGTTAAGATGTTGAAAATTGAATTTATAGCCAGAAATATCAGACGTGTTGAGTTTGTATGTTTTATTGAGGAAAATGGATACCATATTTTAGGGTGCTAATGCCAATAATTTACATTTTTGACCAGTTTAACATTTAATTCGGCTTTTAAGCATCTGGTTCGTTCCGACATAACAC
>NC_088373.1:1791894-1799394 GCF_034508935.2 Berghia stephanieae
AAAATTTACTACCATTTTTTTCTTCCTAACGCTGGAATAATCCATGACAGGTTTATTGCTGCGACCCAACAAACTGTTGGAGTTTTATAACCTTTCCCGCGTTAATTTCATCACGCGACGTACATCAGGGGGAGATAAACACGGTGATCAAAGTCATAAAAGTAATTGGACTCAATCTAATTGTCGCCCCTTTCAAACCCAATGAAAGTGAAAGCGGGAGAAAAAAAAAATAGAAAAAAAATCCGCCATTAAAATCTAACTCACCACCTCCTCTAACACCCCCCCCCCCCCCCCCCCCCCCCCCCCTTCACACACATTTTATCACCGTCCCATCTCCACCATTGGACAGCATTCACTGGGGAGGGGGGTGGGGTAATCTTGACTGATTTTAATGATGATGATCGATTAAGTTAACAGAATAATTATTGTGGAGTTTGATTGGAAAATGGTTCTAAGTCACACACAAAAAAACAAAACCCATAAACAAAAAACAAAAACAAAAACAAAAACAAAAACCAATGAAAAAAAGACAAAAAACAAAACAAAACAAAAAAAACAAAAAAAAAAAAAACCAACCCAACAAGACAATAAAAGAAAAGAAAAGAAAACAAATAAAATTATTAATAACCCCAACCAAACAAACATTTGAATTGCGCAGGTTAATAATCCTGGAATGACGTCATCTTCTATATTTAGATTCCGGTGTTCCATCACAGGGTGATACACAAGTAATTATTATAAAAAAAATACTATGTATGATTTTTAAATAAATAATCATCCAAATAATCCATTTTACGTTTGTATTTGTTTTTCTTGAAATTAAGACATTAAAAAAATGCCCTTAATCATTAATTTTTCTCTCTGTGTTGAAGGGGTAGCGTGGCTCAGCGGTAAGAGTATTTTCGTCGTACCCGAAAGGTACCGAGTTCGATCACCCGCCGCTAACGGATATTGTAAGGCCTTGAGCAAGTCACCACCTCGGCCTAGCTCAATTTACGGCGCTGCACTGCGGCTGACGCCTGGGTTGTTTATTCCAGTCTTCCCTTGGAATAGACCCTAGAGACAAATTTCCCCTACGGGGTGAATAAATGGAATTTTATTTTATTAAAAAAATCTTATATAAAAAAAATGCATAGTGTCATCAAGTCAAGGCGTGTCACCATGACATTGTTCTAATGACGACGCAAAAATGCGGCGATGCACTGCGGCTGACGCATGGATTATTCCAGTCTTCCTTTGGAATAGACCCTAGAGACAAAATTTCCCCTATGGGATGATAAAGGGAATCTAAAACAAAAAATATGATTTAATTGTGTCATCAAGTCAAGGGAAGTGAATGCAGCGAGTCACCATGATATTGTTCTAATGACGACGCAATACGCTCGATGCACTGCGGCTGACGCCTGGGTTATTCCAGTCTTCCATAGAGACAAATTTCCTTTATGGGATGAATAAAGAGAATGTTTTTATTTTATTTTTAATTTAATTGTGTCATCAAGTCAAGGGGAGTTAATGCAGCGAGTCACGATCATATTGTTCTAATGACGACGCAAAAATGCGGCGATGCACTGCGGCTGACGCCTAGGTTATTTCAGTCTTCCCTTTGGATAGACCCTGGAGACAAAATGTCCCCTATGGGATGAATAAAGGGAATCTAAAAAAAATAAAAAATTAAATTGTGTCATCGAGTCAAGGGGAGTTAATGCAGCGAGTCACCAATGCTATTGTTCCAATGTCCAATGACGAGGCAATACGTTTCATGCACTGCGGCTAACGCCTGGGTTATTCCAGTCTTCCCTAGAGACACATTTCCTTTATGGGATGAATAAAGAGAATGTTTTTTATTTTCTTCATTTTAATTTAATTGTGTCATCGATTCAAGGGGAGTTAATGCAGCGAGTCACCAATGATATTGTTTTAATGACGACGCAAAATTGCGGCGATGCACTGCGGCTGACGCCTGAGTTATTCCAGTCTTCCCTTGGAATAGACCCTAGAGACAAACTCCCCCTACGAGATGAATAAAGGGAATTTTTTTTTTTATTCTTAAAAATTTAATTGTGTCATCAAGTCAAGGGGAGCTAATGCAGCGAGTCACCAATGATATTGTTCTATTGACGAGGCAATACGTTCGAAGCACTGCGGCTGACGCCTGGGTTATTCTAGTCTTCCGTTGGGGTAGACCCTAGAGACAAACTTCCCCTACGGGATTAATAAAGGAAATTTTTCTTCTTTTTAAAAAAATATTTAATTGTGTCATCAAGTCAAGGGGAGTTAATGCAGCGTTTCACCATGAAAGTTTTCTAATGACGACGCAAAAATGCGGGGATGCACTGCGGCAGACGCCTGGGTTATTCCAGTCTTCCCTTTGGATAGAACCTAGAGATAAAATTTCCCCTATGGGATGAATAAAGAGATCTTTTTTCTTTTTACTTTAATTGTGTCATCAAGTCAAGGGGAGTTAATGCAGCGAGTCACCAATGACTTTGTTCTAATGACGACACCGAGAGACTCGTAATTCAGCCTTTTGTTTACAGAACTAATGCCGCCATTTCCGAACACAATAAACTACCCAAATCTGCTGCTGCCGTGGTGGTTTGTTGTGTTAAAACGCGTTATAAAAATTTTGGCTAGAAAACTCTTCCTTCAAAACTATAGATAGTATGCAGATGACGTCACTCAGGCCTTTGTTATTGTTTTTTGCCATCCGCGTTTGTGAGTTGTTCTCACTAAACTGTATTAACCAGACTATAAAAGTTCATGGTTACACAGAGTTTGTGTGTTGGTCCGTTATACTTCCGGATGGCAATGTTGTGAACTCCTTGGCCAAGCGCATTCTATCTATAGATAGTGTGAGCGCTTGGCTAAGAAGCTCACAACATTGCCATCCGGAAGTATAACGAACCAACAACACACAAAACTATGTGTAACCTTAAACGTCTATAGATAGTTAGAAGATGACGTCACTCAGGTCTTTGTTATTTTTTTTTGCCATCCGCGTTTATGAGTAATGCTCTCTGAACTGTATTAGCCTGACTATAAACGTTCATGGATACACACAATTTTGTGTGTTGGTCCGCTATACTTCCGGATGGCAATGTTATGAGCTTCTTAGCCAAGCGCATACTATCTATAGAGTGCGCTTGGCTAAGAATCTCATAACATTGCCATCCGGAACTGTAACGGACCAACAACACACAAAATTGTGTGTATCCATGAACGTTTATAGTCAGGTTAATACAGTTTATTGAGAATTACTCATAAACGCGGATGGCAAAAAGCAATAACAAAGACCTGAGTGACGTCAACTTCATATTATCTATAGATAGAATGAAGTTGGCGTCACTCGGGTCTTTGTTATTGTTTTTTGACATCCACGTTTATGAGTAATTCTCAATTAACTGTATTGTCCAGTTCATTCTACCTATATTATATTAATTAATGCGACCCGCATCATGGAAATTAAAAAAACAAAACAAAAAAAAAAAACTCTCAAACCTGGGACTTTCGAAATCCTAGTTTGGAGAGTATAATTATTTGGCAAGATGAGTCATTTTATTTAATCGATCGATATTTGAAGGTTGAGTTTTCTGGCAAAAATTTTTCAAAATGTGTTTTGTTTTTTTGTTTTTCTGGAAATGAGTCGTAAAATGACTTTTCTACTAGAAACTTCCGACATACAAAACTTTTCAACGTGTCCGTATTTCAAAAACGCCGTTACAAAATTGGCAAGTGTCAGATGTCGTAGAATATCGACAGATTATCGATTAATAATATAATCTATAAAAGATTACAAATCGATATTTGATAAAAGTCAGATTATACTTAAAGTGATAATCGATATGAATTTAACACAATATTGTTAGGGACAGCTAAAGTGGGTCCACAATAAGATTCCTTTCGTTATCGTCGTTTTTAGTATCGATATTATTTCTCCGATACAATAGACAATAATGACTATCGCTGTAGAATCGATATGACTTATTGATGGCGTAACAATGAAACACGACAATTGGATTGAATAGTCTGATGTCACGTCGCCCAGCAACGGCGAGCATCGTGGTTCTAAACAAAGAGAATCGGTACTTTTTATCCTTCATCCTTTCATATGTCATGTGACCATCCATCCATCCATCCACCCCTCCATCCATCTATCCATTCATCTATCTATCCATCCATCCATCCATCCATCCCTCCACCCATCCATCCACCCATCCACTCACAAACTCTCACCCACTCATCCATCTATCCGTCCATCCATCCATTCATCCACCCATCCACTCACAAACTCTCATCCACCCCTCCATCCATCCATCCATTCATCTATCTATCCATCCATCCATCCACCCATCCACTCACAAACTCTCACCCACTCATCCATCTATCCATCCATCCATCCATCCATTCATCCACCTATCCATCAACCCATCCACTCACAAACTCTCACCCACCCACCCACCCAACCACCCATCCATCCACCCATCCAACCACCCATCCCATCCATCCATCCATCCATTCGGTCAATCACCCAATGACAAAACCAAACGCCATAGAAATATCAAATCGACCGCTTGACGATCACATCACACCGGCATCATCGGCGTGAGCAGTCATGCATAAGAATCTGCTCAATCTGAAAGCCACAAAAAAGATAGAAGAAAAACACAATCATGCATGCAATATGTGTTAACTCACGATCACACACACACGTAACACGCGTCAGACACACGTCACACACAAGCTACCACGACACAGATCATTGAAATAACACATGGAAAGTCAGATTAACCCGCTAGAGGCCGTGTTGTATTTTATAGATAGTTCGAATATGACGTCACTCAGGCCTTTGTTATTGTTTTTGCCATCCGCGTTTATGAGTAATTCTCACTAAACTGTATTAACCAGACTATAAAGGTTCATGGTTACACAGAGTTTGTGTGTTGGTCCGTTATACTTCCGGATGGCATTGTTGTGAACTCCTTGGCCAAGCGCATACTATCTAAATGAAATCAAAGATAAAGGATATTATGTTAATAACAACCGCCACCTCCCATAGTCGGCAGGGAGGTACTTGCTGTGTCTTCTATCCCCCTCTATCCATTTTCCAACATGCGTTCTGTTCTGTCATTGTCTTGGGATGAAATTACTTGGTTTTGTACTGGTCCTGGCTAGATACCCTAACTGGAAGGGAAACTGTCAAATGTATTGTTAGTTTTGGGAGATGATATTTTTTCCTTGTAAATCATCTCTCTGTTATGCAATGTATTATGTTTTGTTTGTGTATTATATATGATTTCTAAACATTAGAGTGTATTCCTCTTAGTGGAGACACGTGCTTGTGTCTGGATGAGACTTTTAGGTGATCTCAAACTAAGTACTTTGATAGTGTGCTCGTGGAATCTACATCTGTCCCCTATTTGAACTAATTCCCCTTTGTCTTACCTTTTCTTTTATGCTTTATTGTAATTATAGAGCTTTTTAATATCCCATTTTTTTCCTTTTTTGGCGCTGATATGACCTTAATGTGTTGGAAGCGCCGTAAAACCTTTTAAAACAAACAACACAAACAAACAAAGAAACCACCTTTTGTTTGCCTCATTAAAGATTAGACATTCTCAATACGATTCAATAGTCTGATGTCACGTCGCCCAGCAACGAGCAGCTTGGTTCTAAACAAAGAAAATCGGTACTTTTTATTCTCCATTCTGGCTAGAACTTTTTCACGTTTCAGGTGATCGGAATGTATAAAAGTCAAAACATGATCAAATTTATAATGTTTTTCTCCTCTGGACACACTTTTATGCTCGTTGGAGAAGTATTTCATAAGGGCGTCCGCCATTGTTCCGATAGTTTAGAACCAGTTGCTAAGTTACTATGCGTCATTACGAGGGAAGTGACGTCACGACTGTTGAAGGCTATTAAGCTAAGATATTCGAAGTGCCAATAATGCATTGAATTTTTAAAATAGAAGAAAAACTAAACCAAACAATTTTTTAGATCGGCTATGTGGTCTTGTGGTATGACATTCGCTTTCGGATCGGAAGGTCCTGGGTTCGAGCCTCGTTCGGCGCAAAGTTGTTAAGTCCTTGGAAAAGACTCTTTACTCACATTATCTTACCTTACTCAGGTGTAAAATTAGTACCTGGCCGTTAAACAGCGTTGTCTGTGTCCGAAAAACAATGTATTATCGCCTAACAGGCGCCATGTCCTGTTCTAAATTAATGTTAAATGTTGCTGTTGGTCAAGGACCCAATGTAAAGCGCTTTGAGCACGCTTAGTGGATAGAACGCTATTTGAAAGCTCAATTTTTTTAGAGCAATACACACTAAGCTTACTTGGGGGACAGCGTGGCTCAGCGGTACGGTATTCGCTTCGTACACGAAAGGTATCGAGTTCGTTCACCCGTCGCTGCACTGTGTGGCCTTGAGCAAGTCACCACCTCGCCCTAGCTTAATTTGCGGCGCTACACTGCGGCTAACGCCTGGGTTATTCCAGTCTTCCCTTGGAATATATCCTAGAGACAAATTTCCCCTATGGGACGAATAAAGGGAATTATTATTATAAAAATTTTTTAAAAAGAGCTTTATATAATGCAATATCCACTAAATGTGCTCAAAGCGCTTTACAAGGGGTCCCTGGTCAATAGCAACATTTTACATGTAGGACAGCACATGCCGCCTGTTAGGCGATATTACAATAATTCGGACAAAGACAACGCTGTTAACGGCCAGGTACTCATTTTACACCTGAGTACAGTGAGAGAAAGTGAGTAAAGAGCCTTTTCCAAGAACTCAACTATGCGCCGAGCGCGAGGCTCGAAGCCAGGACCTTCCGATCCGAAAGCGAGTGTCATACCACTAGACCACATAGCCGCACAGATATAGATTCCAATTCAAAGCTTTGTCTGAAATTATCTTTGTAGGTCAGAGTTCCATCTGCAGACACAAAGAACCCGGTACCCAAGACAAGAGTAGTTTCCAAGGGAAATGAAAAGAAAAAATCACGTTAAATAGCTTTACAAATTCAGAATGATCCAAATTTACTCCAAAGTCCTGAATATTTTGGTTCTAAGGAGCTAAACTTTCCTTTTCAACAAGATTTATTGAGTCAAAGAGACCTTTATGCAGCTGTGTAGCTGGAAACAAAAATTCGTATTTAATTCTACGAATGTTTCGTAGTACTAAGCAGGTCTCCAAAGTGGCATGGTCTATAATGAGCATAAAAAGCTACTCGACTATGCATAAAATAAAGATGTGAAGAATAAGGCCCCCAGAATCTACTAGTTATTTTAAAATGAGGAACAAATAACGATTTGCTTACTTACTTACTTACTTACTTACTGATCCGAACCAGCGACCACCTGAGCTTTAGCCCTTCGGTCTTGTGCCATGACGTAGAAGTTAGATGTCTTTTGTAGTTGTTCCAGGTGACTATAAAGTGTGTTACTGATGCTTGGATTTGGTGGGAGGAATGTGCATCTCAGTGCTTAAAATGATATAA
>NC_088373.1:1801894-1809394 GCF_034508935.2 Berghia stephanieae
AGAGAGAGAAAGAATGAAAGAAAGAATGAGAGAGATATAAAGAAAGAAAAAGAGAGAAAGAAAGAGAGAGAGAGAGAGAGAGCGAGAGAGGGAGAGAGAGAGAGAGGGAGAGAGGGAGAGAGCGAGAGACTGAGAGAGAGAGAGAGAAAAGATATCCCACCACAATATTTGAGGTTAGTTTAAAATCAATAACTTTTTTTAAAGATATTCAAACTCCAGGACGTTCAATCTCGAGAGTAACACTCTTCTCACTCGACTATCAGATCTGTCCAACATTGCCATGGTATAAAGCTATAATTCAACGAGCTACAAAGATAGACTCACACAAATAGACTCACACAAATAGATTTATTATTTCATTTTTCAAATCGAAAGTAGAAAAAAACCCCCACTTTAAATTGGTTGGAATAGTGATATTGATTTTCGCCGTTACCTCAACAAACCCCATAGACCATGTCGGAGAGTTCAAAGTTCAACCTTATTCTTGTAAAGTGCAACATCCCTCTGGGCCAATTCTCTCGTCTGCCAAAATCAATAAAGAGATAATAATAGACGCATTCACACACATGCACACACACACACACAAACACACACACATGTACACACACACAGATACACAAACAAACACACATACACACACAATATATACTAGTGCCATATCTGTGATTAAAATCTCTATAAAATACACATACGTTATATTATTACAATCACACACAGACACACACACAAACACACACACAAACAAACAAACAAACACACACATGGTGCCTTATCTGTGATTAAAATCTCTATAAAATACACATACGTTATATTATTACAATCACACACACACACACAAACACACACTGGTGCCTTATCTGTGATTAAAATCTCTTTAACACATACTCATACACTATACTACAATCACTCACACACACACACACACACACACACACACATTTAATAGATAATCATCACAATTAGCGATGTGAAATGTTAAAATTAAATCTTTTTCACCGACTCTGACAAACCCAAGATTTATGTGACAAGATATTCAATCAATGTTTATTTTTTTTCGTGCACAATCTAAATAGACCTACATAATAATTATTCATCCCCAAGCTTAAAATCTGGAAAGGTTTTGTATGAAACAGTGTTAGAGAAAGTTGGAGTAAAACATAAATCACCGCTCCGTCCCCATGCCGCTCAAAAACAAACAAAAACAAACAACAAAACTACAAACAAATAAAAAAAAAAAAAAAAAAGAAAACAAATAAAACAAAACAGCTCGTGTGAACCGGGAATCGAACCTCAGACTTCTTAATGACACAAGGGCATGCTCCCTAATTTTCCCTATTTAATTCACTATATCGGGGGTCCCGAAAGCTCAGTTGGTAGAGCACTCGCTTCAGCACACGCAAAGGGACCGAGATCGATCCCGGATGCAGCCGAGATTTTTCAGAACCCCCCCCCCCCCCCTTTCTCTCTCTTTCTCTGTTTACTCAGCAGTGATTGTGTAGCTGGGTCTGTTAGATCTATCGGGAAGTACTTTGCGATAGACTGGCGTCCTATCCAAAGGATAGCAAGCAATTGCTATATGGGCCTAAAGGCTCTGAAGGACTAATTCAATATATTAATTATAGTGTCGTTGTTGAGACAATGCACAAAAATTGCTTCTTTCCTTTCTTTCACTGTAGGTACGTGAAACAAAAGAAACATGAGCTTTTTAAATAGCGCAATATCCACTAAACATGCTCGAAGGGCTTTACTAAAGGGTTCCAGACCAACAGCAAACAAGACGTAAAATATAGAACGAGGCATGATGCCTGTTAGGCGATATTACCTTTTTTTTCCGACAGAGACAACTCTGTTAACGGCCAGGTACTCATTTTACACCTGATTACGTAGTCCAACGTTGAGAAAATGTGAGTTAACAGCCTTTCTCAAGGACTCAACCATGCGCGGAGCGAGGCTCGAACCCAGGACTTTCCGATCCGAAAGCGGGTGTGATACCATTAGACCACCTACTCGTACTTTACCACCAGAAATTACCGACATGGAAGGCACAGAACCATTCAACAGAATACTTTAACTCTCCACATGTAGGACAAACAAATTACGCCCTTCCGCCACGTCATCAATAAGATCCCGTCGCCTAGGAATTCCATGAAGGAATATAAATAATCCATCAAACAAGATGAAATCACCCATGTTGTCCACGTGAACAAATTGGGGGTAACTAATCTTACCCAAGGAGAAAAAAAACGATAAGTCCTGAAGCGGGACTCCGTAACCACTCGGCCACTTCGAGTTCAGATACTTTGATGACACATAATGTCATTAATGTTACGAGTAGTTTGTTTCATGGCGAATTTATGAATTTTTTAGTGATGGACCCCATCGGGCCATTTTGCAAAATACGACCTGAAGGCCTAAAGACCTGAAGACATAAATACCTGAGGACCTAAAGACCTGAAGACCTAAAGACCTGAAGACATAAATACCTGAGGACCTAAAGACCGTAAGACCTAAAGACCGTAAGACCTGAAGTCCTAAAGACCCGAAGACTTGAAGACATGAAGACCTAAATCCTAAAGCCCTTAAGACCTAAAGACCGTAAGACCTGAAGTCCTAAATCCTAAAGCCCTTAAGACCTAAAGACCGTAAGACCTGAAGTCCTAAATCCTAAAGCCCTTAAGACCTAAAGACCGTAAGACCTGAAGTCCTAAATCCTAAAGCCCTTAAGACCTAAAGACCGTAAGACCTGAAGTCCTAAATCCTAAAGCCCTTAAGACCTAAAGACCGTAAGACCTGAAGTCCTAAATCCTAAAGCCCTTAAGACCTAAAGACCCTAAGACCTGAAGTCCTAAATCCTAAAGACCTAAAGATATAAAGACCTGAAGACATGAAGACATAAATCCTAAAGACCTTAAGACCTAAAGACCTGAAGACCTGAAGGTATGAAGACCAGAAATACAGGACCATAGACTTACTGATTAGTTTAAGAAGTGCGGCTATGTGGTCGCTTTCGGATCGGAAGGCCCTGGGTTCGAGCCTCGCACGGCGCATAGTTGAGTCCACCTTGGAAAAGACTCTTTACTCACATTATCTCACTGTACTCAGGTGTAAAATGAGTACCTGGCCGTTAACAGCGTTGTCTCTGTCCTAAATGTTAAGTATTGCTGTAAACCAGGGACCCCTTGTATAGCGCTTTGAGCATGTTTAGTAGATATTGCTCTATATAAAAGTTCAATTTTTAAAATGGAACCCTCCCCCCGCCCCAGTAAAACAAAAACAAAAAACAAAACCCGAACCCAGAACAAAAACAAGACAATCGAATGAAAATATTAAATCAGCAAACATTTATTTAAAAAAAAACAACGAAAAAAACAAAACAAGACAACAAACAACTAAAAACCAACACGAAACAAACAGACAAAAAAGCAACAAACAAACAAACAAACAAGCCAAAGCAAGGCCTAAGCCAAAGTTCAACGTTGCCGCGTCTGTTCGTTCTTCCATCGGTCCAGACGAGTTTGATGCCAAAAAATGCATTGAATTCAAGCAGTAGCGTAGAATCAATAATTAATTACTTCAAGAAGACAATGAGTCGGCACAAGCCAAAGGAAAGTCGTTGTCTTTGTGTGTGTGTGTGTGTGTGTGTGTGTGTGTTTGTGTGTTTGTATGTGTGCATGTTTGTGTGTGCTGTTCTATCTTTGCCCCTTTAGGTGCGAGACCGAATTTCCTTCAAACTATAATTTCCTTTTATTTGTCATATTTACTGTAAGACTTAACTTTTCTCATCCATAGGTCTATGCCAAAAAAAATGCGACTTAGCCCACCCTGACCTCGTAGGTAAAAAAGAGGCTAGAAACGTTTTAAAACAAACAAACAAACAAACAAACAAAACAACAAAAGGAACTTGAGCATTTATATAACGCAATATCGACTTGCTTGACACTAATCCTCGGCCTATGCGCTTGTATGCACGTTGCCTATCGATGCCTCCATGACGATGTGTCCTCTGCTTCCCTCATGTACTCGGAGTTTGTAGGGATGTTGCTTGTTGACAACCTCAAACTGGTCAAAAACGTCAACATCTGAAGACCACAAGCTCTTTTTCTTTCTATGTAGCCACTGAGTGTTAGGCTTTCAATGTGCTCTCGTCGCCACACATGACCAAGAAATCCCATATGCTTTTTTCTGATGTTTTTCACAATTTAGATGGGTTTCCCTATTCTATACAAACATTCTACGTTTGTTATTCTATCTGACCATTTGAAGTTTAGTAATCTTCTGTACAACCACATTACGAAAGCTTCTAGGCGATTTTGTGTGCCTATGTGGGCTAATGGTATGACACTCGCTTTCGGATATGAAGGTCCTGGGTTCGAGCCTCGGTCGGCGCATAGTTGAGTCCTTGGAAAAGACTACTCATATTCTCTCAGCGTGCTCAAGTGAAAAATAAGTACCCGGCCGTTAACAGCGTTGTATTTGTCTCGTTCTACATGTTTCTAGTTGCAGTTGGACAGGACCCTTTGTAAAGCGCTTTGAGCATGCTTAGTGGGATATTGCGCTATATGAATGCTCTAGTTTTTTGTTGACATACTTTGTCTAGAGTCCAGGTTTCACACGCGTAGAGGAGAGACGAGAGAACGTAAGTTTGGATCACCTTGAGTTTCGTGTTTCTTAGAAGGATGTTAAGAATCTCATGGACAGAGAAAAAAACTAATGAAGAAGTATTAGAGCAAGCTGAAACTAAAACTAGACTATCTATGCACATGCTCAATAAGAAAAAGACAAATGCAATTTTTAGGGCACCTAAATCGACATAAATGTATTGAACGTCAAGAAAAACATATTTGAATGGTTTGAACAGCTGGGTGACAAAAAAAGAGAAGAGTAATATTAGTTTTCTGAGGTTATCTGATCAGAGAGATGAATGGCGTACCATGATCACCGATGTCTGGCACAGACTTGGTGCTTGAAGAAGAAGAATTCAACGTGTTCAAAGCATTATTCAATTATTCATTTAATGTTGGTGGCAAAGATGACTGGTCATAGGTTGTGGAAGATGTTTTTAGAGATCGCAATTCTTTTTTTATTTCTACAAAATCTCTAGCGTCGTTCGTGATGGTTGCACCAATATATTTAAACTCAAAGCGCTTTACAAGGGGTCCCAAGCCAACAGCAACTCTTAACCTGTGTAGGTCGAGACATGAAGCCTGTTAGGCAATAACGCATCCCCCCCCCCTTACAACGCTGTTAATGGTCAGGTACTCATTTTTACACAGAATGTGAGTAATGAGACTTTTTTCAAGTACTCAACACTATACATGCGTCGCCCAGAGAGGGACTCGAACCTTATACATACCAGTCTAAAGGCAAAGGGACCGGGATCGATCCCGGGTGTAGTCGATGTTTTTTTTCTGCCCCCCCCCCCCCCTGTCCACCCAACAGTGAATTCTGTTAGATTTGAGGGGAATGTACTTTGCGATAGACTAGCGTCATATCCAAAGGATAGCAAGCAATTACTATTGTCCGTTTCACGCTATAGAAACCTGAGTAGCTCTGAAGGACTCTCTTTTCTTTCTTTTTTTTTTATTTACATTGACCCTAATCTTTTTAAAAACTATCAAACTAGTGTCGGACTGTACATTTTGTTCAATCCTCTGCATTCCCATCCAGCATTTTGTTTGCGTAGTCCCAGGTTTGAGAGGTTTTTTTTTTGCCAAAGATGAAGGTCGTTTAAACCGATCGATTTGGCTATGTGGTCTAGTGGTATGACACTCGCTTTCGGATCAGAAGGTCCTAGGTTCGAGCCTCGCTCGACGCATAGTTGAGTCCTTGGAAAAGACTCTTTACTCACATTCTCTCACCGTACTCAGGTGTAAAATGAGTACCTGGCCGTTAACAGCGTTGTCTTTGTCCGAAAAATTGTAATATCGCCTAACAGGCGTCATGTCTCGTCCTACATGTTAAATGTTGCTGTTGACCAGGGACCCCTTGTAAAGCGCTTTGAGCACGTTAAGTGGATATTGCGCTATATAAAAGCTCATTTTAAATTTTTTTTTTAATTTGAAGGACGAGTTTTCTGGCCAAATTTTGTTTTATGCGAATGCGCTTCTTTTTAGAATATACATTAGATAGCAGGTTAAACACCGTAGGCATTGGTTTAACTCACTCAACCCTAACAACCACTATATCTGTAGTATACCAGCATTATTTTTACCACATGCCTATTTATTAATTTCATTCTGAGACAAATTATAGGCGTATTATCAAAGCTAATGATTTTCATTTTTACGTGTTAATGAATGATAGTTGAATAAAACTATCTATGTACATGCTCATTTTTAATACATTTTTTTTTTCCAATTTTGAAAAGTATCAAAAGTCTCTAGGATTGAGTGAGTTAACCCTCTCCTTACCACCTACAGTAAAATCGTCACATTTGTTACGACACAATATACATTTTTCTTATTCAGATTTATTTTCTACATCACAATGATCTTTGTTTAATTAACAAGAACACAAAGTTGTTTTGTAGAGACATTGTTTGAGTTTAAAAAATCAAATTTTCTGCTGGGTAAGTCTGCCATTTTGGGGAAATACTGAAAATGGTCGGTAAGGAGAGAGCTAATCGTCAACAATGTGAAGCCCTGATGTTTGAAGATTTATTTTGTACATCACAAACTTTGAAGAATAATCTTTGTTTAATTAATAAAAACATAAAGTTGTTTTGTTGAGAGATCGTTTGAGTTTTAAAAATCATTTTTTTTTTTCTGCTGGGTAAGCCAAGCCTGCCATTTTGAAAATCATCGGTTAGAAGAGAGTTAAATCTCCAATAGGATGTTTTTTTGGTCTCTATCTCTCTCACCGCGTCTAACCCCCGTTCTTCCCTCCCCCCCCCCCCCCCCCCTGGTTCCTACCCCCCCCCCTCCACACCCTCCCTCCGGCCACACTGTGACTAGCTCGCCGTACCCGTCGTCCCCGCCACTGCATTATTAACACGCCTACACGTCAACACTTGGTAATGGCGTGCACGCCACATTACGTCAATTACCTCCAACTTACTCAAGTGTTAATGAGTACCACGCCAATTGCAGTCAAATTTTAATTTGAAAGACGAGCGAGGAACAAAAATGAGGAGAAAGATTAGATTATTTTGTTTTGAGTTTCTTTATTTTTTTTCCTGATTGTATTCTTTTACCAGCTCTTAAATATAAAATAGATTAAAACACACACATACACACATACACACACACATACACACACACACACACACACACACACACAAACAGACAATGATTTCACATTATTCATCATTCCAAGGGGAGATTCATCTTTTGGATGTATCACGAAAAACAAACAAACAAACAATAATTGAGATAATCCAAGCATCAGCCGCAGCGCAGCGCCACAAAGTAAACAGTAAGAGATAATATATCTCTGTCTCGAGTAAAGAGTAACGAGCCGTCGATCGGGGGCTCGAACCCTGGTCCTGTGGTGTTAGTAGTG
>NC_088373.1:1814394-1821894 GCF_034508935.2 Berghia stephanieae
ATAGATAGTGTTAGCGTATAGAAATGTAAATAGAAAAAGAGATAGATAGATAGATAGATAGATAGATAGATAGATAGATAGATAGTGTGTGTGTGTGTGAGTGTGTGTGTGTGTGTGTGTGCGAATGAGAAGAGAGAGAGAGGGTGAGGAGAGAGAGGGAGAGAGAGAGAGAGAGAGAGAGAGAGAGAGAGAGAGGGGGGGGGGGGGGGGGGGATTTGTAGTACATTAAGCAGTTGTCATGGTGATAATTACGTATTTATCTATTCAAGAATAAAAATAAATTGTATGTCAATAATAATCACTGGCCTTCAATCCATTCTGTCCTGAGATACTCTTCGTCTTTCTTTCTAATCGTATCTTCTATTTATGTCTCACCCTCTTTGCATTCCTATTCTCTTCATCTGTGCGGCTATGTGGTCTTGTGGTATGACACTCGCTTTCGGATCGGAAGGTCCTGGGTTCGAGCCTCGCGCTCGGCGCATAGTTGAGTCCTTGGAAAAGGCTCTTTACTCACATTCTCTCACCGTACTCAGGTGTAAAATGAGTACCTGGTCGTTAACAGCGTTGTCTTTGTCCAAAAAATTGTAATATCGCCTAACAGGCGTCATGTCCCGTCCTACATGTTAAATATTGCTGTTGACCAGGGGCCCCTTGTAAAGCGCTTTGAGCACATTTAGTGGATATTGCGCTATATAAAGCTCAATTTTTAGGGTTGAGTGAGTTAATGTAAGGGTTCCTATAGATAGTGTGCGCTTGGCTTAGAAGCTCATAACATTGCCATCCGGAAGTATAACGGACCAACACACAAATCTGTGTGTATGCATGAACGTTTATAGTCGGGTTAATACAGTTCAGTGAGCATTACTCATAAACGCGGATGGCAAAAAACAATAACAAAGACCTGAGTGACGTCATCTTCGAACTATCTGTATCTATAATATTATAATATTCATAAATTGAATGGAGCTTTTATATAGTACAATATCCGCTAAACATTCTCAATGCGCTTTACAAGGGGTCCCTGGCCAACAGTAACATTTAACATTTAGGACGGGACATGACGCCTGTTCGGCGAGTGATATTACAATTTTTTTTCAGACAGAGACAACGCTGTTACCGGCCAGGTAATCATTTTGCAAGTGAGTACGGTAAGAGAATGTGAGTAAAGAGCCTTCTCCAAGGACTCTATGCGCCAGCGAGGCTCAAACCCAGGACCTTCCTATCCGAAAGCGAGTGTCATATCACTAAACCATACAGCCGCACGAAAAATGTAATGTTAGATACCAGAGAGATGATTTACAAGGGGAAAAGTATTATTATACACCAAATTAACTACACCTCTACATTTGACTGTCTCCCTCTTCGTAAAGGACCCGGGCGAGACCAAGACAAAACTAGGTTATCTCATTCCAAGGCAAAGTCAGAAAGAACATTGGGCAACTGATATCGAGGGATAGAAGATGCAGCAAATGACCTCACTGCCCCCACCCCCACCGTCTCTTCTTTTTTCTCTCTCCCTCTGCTCCTCCTCTTTCCCACTTCTCTTATCCTTTTTCCCATCCTCTTCCTCCTCCTCCTCCTCATTCTTTTCTCATCCTCTTCGTTCCTCCTCCTGCTCCTCCTCCTCCCCATCCTCTTCCCCCTCCTCTTCCTCTTCCCCATCCTCCTCCTCCCCCTCCCATCGTCTTCCCTCTCCTTTTCCTCCTCCTCCTCCTCCTCCTCACCCTTCTCTTTCCCCTCCTCTTCCTCCTCCTCCTCCTCCCCCTCCTTTTCCTCCTCCTCCTCCTCCTCCTCCTCCTCACCCTTCTCTTCCCCTCCTCTTCCTCCTCCTTCTCACCCTCCTCCTACCCCTCCTTTTCCTCCTCCTCCTCCTCGTCCTCCTCACCCTCCTCTTTCCCCTCCTCCTCCTCCACCTCCTCCTCACTCTCCTCTTCCTCACCCTCCTTTTCCTCCTCCTCCTCCTCCTCGTTCTTTTTCTCCTCTCCTCTCCTCATCTTCCTTCTTTTTTTAAAAACTCTTCTTCTCCCACTTCTTCCTCCCTTCCACACATTCATTCTCTTTTCAAATCAATAAAAAAAAAAAAAACCGACTCCGTAAAACTGCACATAATAAACCATAATATAGGAGTCAAGGTCACATACTTTGTGTCCATAAAGTCCAGTCTCCCCAATGGCCAATTTTTATGTCGGACACCGGGGGGCGGGGGGGGGGGGTTGAATTCACTTCCGTCCGCCATTTAAATTGGTCGTCCCGAATACTGAATATATCTCAGACCCAATGGACATTTTCCATACAATATTTCCGATTTTTTAAATAATTCAGAGAGATTGTTGTGGTTCAACCCCCCCCCCCCCCCCACACAAATAGAGATTTTAAAATAAATTTGTTTTTATATAGTGCAATATCCCCTAAACGTGCTCAAAGCGCTTTACAAGGGGTCCCTGACCTACAGCAACACTCAACATGTAGGACGGGACTTGACGTCTGTTAGGCGATAATGTTATTGCAATTTTTTTCCCCGACAGACACACGCTGTTAACTCATTTTACACCTGAGTACAGCGAGAGTATGTGAGTAAAGAGCCTTTTCAAAGGACTTAACTCTGCGAAGCCCTCCAAAACGGGACCCCATCCCAGGACCTTCCGATTCGAAGGCGAGTGTCATAATTATTTATCTTTTTTAATTGAGCTTTTATATAGCGCAATATCCACTAAAATGCTCAAAGCGCTTTACAAGTGAGTCCCTGGCCAGCAGCAACATTTAACATGTAGGACGAGACATGACGCCTGTTAGGCGATCCTACAATTTTTTTTTCCGGACAGAGACAACGCTGTTAACGGCCAGATACTCATTTTACAACTGAGTACGACGAGAGAATGTGAGTAATGCACCTTCTCCAAGGACTCAGCTTTGCGCCGAGCGAGGCAGGCTCGAACCCAGGACCTTCCGATCCGAAGGCGAGTGTCATTCACACCACTCCACCACATTATAGCCGAAGGCGGAAGGGTCAATTTTGGAATCAAATTGTTCCCACATGACGCATGTGAGAGCGAGACCCATAAAACATTGGACAATGACCTTTACATTATAATATAGGGAATGAGATTAGCGGAAGAGTAGCGTCCCTTGATTGGACGTCACCCGTAGTCTGTGACGTCACCGGCGGAAAAGTTATTAGAGAGAGAACGTCATGTTGGTTGTGCGCATGCGTCTCTCGTCCTCGCTCCGCACAACCAACATGACGGTCTCTCTCTAATAACTTTTCCACCGGTGACGTCACAGACTATGGGTCACGCCCAATCAAGGGACGATACTCTTCCGCTAATCTCATCCCTATTAGCCACTCCCACGCCTCGTTCTGAAAAAAGTCCGCGAAATTAAAGGGGAGGCAAGAGAAAATCAGCTGATCGTTAAAATAGTAACAGAAAAGTGGAGGTGCTCGGCAATGAATGCAAGAAAGACATTTAAAACGCCGTAAAAATGTTTAAAAATCACTTAATGTTATACGAGTAATTACCATCCATAACAACCTGTCAAATTCACATATGTAAGATGCCAAGCCAAAATTAATAATAAAATAATAAAGAACACGATTGACCGTTGACTACACATGCATACGAGTACCAGAAATATTTTGTAAACAATGTAACACAATATAATGTGTAAGTTTCAAAGCAAATGCAACCACAAATAACATCAAAGAACAATGTGGGACTACTGTTTTAATTTCATAAAACCAAACGCATATTTTCTGCCCCCGATATTGAACGTGTAGTTAGTATGTATCGTACAAACAACATTCGTTTAGACAGGTAGTCGGGATTCTAGCGCCAGTTTTATTTGGGCAACCGTGATTGGGATTTCACTCAATGCACTTATTATTATTATTATTATTATTATTATTATTATTATTATTATTATTATTATTATTATTATTATTATTATTATTATTATTATTATTATTATTATTATTATTATTATTATTTATTGTTGTTATTATTATTATTATTATTATTATTATTATTATTATTATTATTATTATTATTATTATATAATAATAATAATAATAATAATAATATAATAATAATAATAATAATAATAATAATAATAATAATAATAATAATAATAATAATAATAATAATAATAATAATAATAATAATAATAAGCAGTTGAAAGCAGTCTTTGGTGTATAAGTACATATGTACATTATTTCTTATAATAAATGCTTCAAAACAAAACAAAACAAAAAAAAAAAAATAAAGAATAAATGAATAAAAATATCTATTTGGGCATTTACTTACATTAATAGTCTTGAAAATCACAATCACAATCCATGAAAATCAAATATCCCATAATCCGAAGAAGACATGAATTTAATCCAAAATCCAACACAGGAATGTATTTTAATAGGAGACAGATATCCTATTAAAACTATAGCATTACTTGCAAACAACAATACCCCACTCTGCGTTTAACGGGCTTGTGGCCGTCACATTGTAAATTGTGACCGCATTAGGGTAATCGGTGTCCTAAAGACTGACATACTGACATACAATCAATGAGAACTATAAAGAATCCATTCTAGAATTCAACTACAAACTGAAAAGCATGATAAATATCACTCTATCAAATAATTTTCTTTGCACAGGTTGACTCACACTCTCCTTTACTGCAAAACATTGATAAGTGAGAAAAAGTTTGTATTTCAATTATAAACTTAATCACATAATCTAAATGATGGAGAATAAAAACAGCTAATTATAAAAAAATTTACAGATCTAGTTATCTATTTGAACTCCGCATATTTAGCTTAATTACTCAATGACCATAAATTTTTAAAAACTGCATTGTTTCATTTAAACAAGACCATGACGCTTATGCCTGGACCGGGTATTCACAACTTCTGCATTTGCATTCCACTTTTGAATCGAATTAATCTCTATCTTGTCCGTTTATTTGCAAAGTTTCTGCACTTTATAAATAAGACCATAACGCTTATGTCTGGACCGGGTATTCACAACTTCTGCATTTGCATTCCACTTTCGAATCGAATTAATCTCTATCTTATCCGTTTATTTGCAAAGTTTCTGCACTTTATAAATAAGACCATAACGCTTATGTCTGGACCGGGCATTCGCAAATTCTGCTTAGGTGTTCCAATTTTCGAATCGAATTAATCTCTATTTTATCCGTTTATTTGCAAAGTTTCTGCATTTTATAAATAAGACCACGACACTTATGTGTTAGATTGTTCGCAAATTCTGCCTTTGTGTTCCACTGTTCGATTAGAATTAATCTCTATTTTATCCGTTTATTTGAAAAGATTCTGCACTTTATAAATAAGACCATAACGCTTATGTCTGGACTGGGTATTCGCCAATTTTCCTATTGTGTTCCACTTTTCGAATCGAAATAACATCTAGTCTATCCGTTTATTTGCAAAGTTTCTGCACTTTATAAATAAGACCATAATGCTTATGTCTGGACCGGGCATTCGCAAATTCTGCTTATGTGTTCCACTTTTCGAATCGAATTAATCTCTATTTTATCCGTTTATTTGCAATGATTCTGCACTTTATAAATAAGACCATAACGCTTATGTCTGGACTGGGTATTCGCAAATTTTCCTATTGTGTTCCACTTTTCGAATCGAAATAACATCTAGTCTATCCGTTTATTTGCAAAGTTTCTGCATTTTATAAATAAGACCACGACACTTATGAGTTAGATTGTTCGCAAATTCTGCCTTTGTGTTCCACTGTTCGATTAGAATTAATCTCTATTTTATCCGTTTATTTGAAAAGATTCTGCATTTTATAAATAATAATAATTGTTCAAAATTTTACCTCACACCCGATATTACAAGTACAAGTGAGCCAGGTGATGAAGATTGTCAAACAGTGTGACAGATGAAATAGGAAGAGAGAGAGAGAGAGAGAGAGAGAGAGAGAGAGAGAGAGAGAGAGAGAGAGAGAGAGGATGAGAGAGAGATTCGTTTTTTGTTCAAAATTTCTCTCTCTCTCTCTCTCTCTCTCTCTCTCTCATATTGCACAAGGTTGTACTATTTTACTATTTATCAAGAACAGCCAAGGTGGCAACCCAGTCTCTGTATAAACTAAGCAAGATGGCAACAGGGACCTCGCTCCTTATCCAATGCCGAAGCTTTAATTTGAGTCAAACGGTTTGGTTAAAAAAAAAACACCCAAAATAAGTTCGTGTGTGATGGAAGTTGAAGTCGGCTTATTATAAAATCGTTTATGGTCTGTTTGGATTACCCTTTTTAAATAGAAAAGGTGAATATAACATAAACTTGAAGAATAGGCAAGCTAAATGAAAATTAAATTGACTGATTAAATGAGTACGCGAGGCTGAGTTGCGAACGACTACTGGGTTCCGACATTCCGATCCCAGTGTCATTCATGTTCACCGTACCGTGTTACTGTCTACACACTACACTGCATTGTTAGTGACTGGTCATGTCTTTTTTGTTTGTATGTTTTACGCAAGCTTAATAAAAATTAAATTGACTGATTAAATGAATACGTGAGGCAGAGTTGCGAACGACTCATGGGTTCCGACATTCCGACCCCAATGTCAGTGTCAGTCATGTTCACCGTACTGTGTTACTGTCTACACACTACACGGCATTGTTAGTGACTGGTCATGCCTTTTTTTGTTTGTATGTTTCTTTTAATATGGGTCAATTTACAAAGAATAATAATAGAAATGTTCAAAACAAAAACTAGATTCACTATTACGTGCCTGTAATGAAGTGCTTTCCACAAACCGTGAGCGAGAATGATGGTGGAGGTAATGGCAACCATGTGGGTTTGTTATTGCTTCCTGCCTCCGTCAACCCACGCATCCAGTTGCGTAACCCACGCTGAATCTGACCAATAGGACTTATAACCATGAATTAATTCTCTCCGCATAACATTTCAATATTGATCGCATTCTGGAATAAAAACAACACGTATTTTTAAAAATTTGGTCAGAAAACTCCTTCTTACTTCAAATTATATCGATCAATTAAAATGACCCTCATCTTTGTTAACAACTCTCAAACCTGGGACTTCCGTAAAGACTCAGATTTGAGAGTGTGTTTTTTTAGTAGCATTTTAATCAATGGATATTTGAAGGACGAGTTTTCTGGCAAAAATTTTGATTGCGTGTTTTTTAAGAGTAAGGCAGAGTTTGTGTGTAGACGTCTATTTATTAAGCGTACAGTGACTAGGACCTTAGCCATCGTTTTAGTTACACCTGAGTACGGTGACAGAATGTGAGTAAAGAGCCTTCTCCAAGGACTCAACTATGCGCCGAGCGAGGCAGGCTCGAACCCAGGACCCTTCGAGATCCGAAAGCTAGTGACATACCACTAGACCACATAGCCGCAATTAAAACAGTGAAGTTTAACCATATGTGACCCCTCGTCTCAAAACGGTATTAAGTCGGGATGGACCAGATGCTAAAAGGTCAAATTATAGTTAAACTGGTCAAAAA
>NC_088373.1:1826894-1831894 GCF_034508935.2 Berghia stephanieae
TTGTAAGAATGGCAAAATTATGTGATTTTAAAAGCAACACAGATTTCATGCTCACCGCAGAGGATCGTGATTCATGGAGACATCTGACCGGCAACGTGCTCAAGAGGACAAGCCACGATGGATGATGATGGTGATGATGATGATGATGATGGTGATGATGATGATGGTGATGATGATGATGATGATGATGATGGTGATGATGATGATGATGGTGATGATGATGATGATGGTGATGATGATGATGATGAATGGACAGTATTCTTCGTCAGTTTTTAAATATTTCCATTACAACCATGAGCCCAAAAGGAATTGGGCTATCAGACCTGATAATAAGTGCACGTTGGTACCTACCTACCTAGCCAACAGCAAATGTGTAATACCTTTTATGAAGAATGTCAAGAGTGGCATGTCTCTTGTATGTCCAAAATAAAAGCAAGTTTTAGTTTCTGTATCATCTTAACATTAAAAAAAAAGAGCTTTATATAGCGCAATGTCCACTAAATGTGCCCAAAGCGCTTTACAAGGGGTCAACAGCAAAATTTAACATGTAGGACGAGACATGCCGCCTGTAAGGCGATATTACAATTTTTCGGACCAAGACACTGCTGTTAATGTCCAGGTACTCATTTTACACCTGAGTACGGTGAGAGAATGTGAGTAAAGAGCTTTTTCCAAGGATTCAACTATGCGCAGAGCGCGAGGCTCGAACCCAGGACCTTCCGATCCGAAAGCGTGTGTCATAACACTAGACCACATTGCCGCACAAAGGGACGCTACTCTAGAAAATATTATATTATCTAAAGACTTACCAAAGTGAACAGTACAAATTGATATAGAAATAATATTATATATAGACAATGATGACTATATCGAACAAGAATGCTATTTTAAACTCAATTGTCTTTCTTGCTGTTTTTAAAGCCATGTATCGGTAACTCCTCAATAAAATATTGAATAACCTCCCTTGATCAGCGTGAATCGTCCCATAAATGACACGGCCCAAACCCTCGCCAAATACCCATCTCCTTCATAGATACCGTATAAAGTAAACATTACAAGCCGGGGGTCCGCAGTTAGGCGCTTCAGGGGGCGTACGCCGGCCGGGACCATCGGCGTTTGAGAGGTCGTGCAAAGTTCCCCGGATGAAGGCATGATCACAGTTTGTGTGTGGATGTCTGGGTCTAATCCACTCTATGGCTGGCTAATAATCCTACACTGTCAATTTCTCTCTGACCGTCTGGGGCCTAAATGATCGTTAAATTTTGATTTTCCCATAAGAGTGCAGACAAAGTCAACAATCTCATAATAATAATTGACCCTTGAGGAAACCCCGTTAGCTCAGTCGGTAGAGCACTCAATTTCCCTTTGACCGTCTGGACTAAATGATCGTTAAAATTTGATTTTCCCCATACGAGTATAGACATTGTCAACAATCTCACAATAATACTGGACTCTTGTGGAAGCCCCGTTAGCTCAGTCGATAGAGCACTCGAGTTTGATCCAGTGCGAAGTCGAGATTATTTTTCTTATGCCCCCCCCCCCCCCCCCCCCACCCACCACCACCACCACTACCACCCCTTGTCCGCTCAGCAGTGATTGGGTAGTAGCTGGATCTGTTAAATCTGTAGGAAATTACTTTGAGATAGACTAGCGTCCTATCCGAAGGGTAGCAAGTAATTGTTATTATGTTTAGTGAATATTGCTCTGTATAAATGCTAGTTTTTGTTGTTGCTGTTGTTGTTATTCTTTTCTCTTCTCTTCTTCTCTTCTTCTTTCTTTTCTTCTTCTTCTTCTTCTTTCTTCTTCTTCTTCTTCTTCTTCTTCTTCTTCTTCTTCTTCTTCTTCTTCTTCTTCTTCTTCTTCTTCTTCTTCTTCTTCTTCTTTTCTCTTCTTCTTCTTCTTCTTCTTCTTCTTCTTCTTCTTCTTTCTTCTTCTTCTTCTTCTTCTTCTTCTCTTCTTTCTTCTTCTCCTCCTCCTCCTCTTCTTCTTCTTCTTCTTCTTCTTCTTCTTCTTCTTCTTCTTCTTCTTCTTCTTCTTCTTCTTCTTCTTCTTCTTCTTCTTCTTCTTCAAGATGCAAACCACCTCGTACTAGATTGCCCAGAGACAAAACTGGAATGGGGATTTGAAACCATCAACAAATGTGATGATGATTTCTGAACCCGGATTGATACATTGAACATAGTAGCCGAACGATACTTCTTCTTCTTCTTCTTCTTCTTCTTCTTCTTCTTCTTCTTCTTGTTCTTCTTGTTCTTCTTCTTCTTCTTCTTCTTCTTCTTCTTCTTCTTCTTCTTCTTCTTCTTCTTCTTCTTCTTCTTCTTCTTCTTCTTCTTCTCCTCCTCCTCCTTCTCCTTCTTCTTCTTGTCCATTTCACGCTATAGAAATCGGGATAAACTCCAGCTCCATCATGGGCTTCAGAGTTCTGGTGGACTATTGGACTCTTGTAGTCTAATATGTGACCCATCGTCTCAAAACGGTGTTATGTCGGAGCGAACCATATGCTTAAAAGCCGAATTAAATGTTAATCTGGTCAAAAATATAAATTGTTGGTATTAGCACCATAAAATATGGTATCCATTCTCCTCAATAAAACATACAAACTCAACACAAGTCTGATAGTTCTGGCTATAAATTCAATTTTCATCATCTTAACCATCCCGACTTAATATCATTTTGAGCGAAGGGTCACACACACACACACACACACACACACAAACACACACACACACACACATATATATATATATATATATATATATATATATATATATATATATATATATATATATATATATATTATATACGTGTTGTTTTCATAGAATGATTGGATGATGGATGTCTGTGTCAATGATGGTCACTTTGTCAAAAACTCTCAAACCTAGGACTTCAATTAGAGGGGTGATGATGATGATGATGATGATGATGATGATGATGATGATGATGATGATGATGATGATGATGATGATGATGATGACGAAGATTATAATGATGATGATGATGATGATGATGATGATGATGATGATGATGATGATGATAATGATGATGATAATGATGATGATAATGATGATGATTTGGGTGAATCACAGAAAATCACGGACCATACATACAATGAGCGTTTGATCCAGTGACCTATTTAACTATAATGGTGTTGAGTTTCGGGGGTGGGGGTGGGAGGGTGTAATGGCAGGGGTTAGGGTAAGGGGTTAAGGACCGTGGAATTATCCCCACAGGATGTCAGTGGACGTTGTAGAGACAAAAACCCTACAGACTTCACGCCCGTTCAAGATCTCTTGTCGCCATTCCCCTCCTCCATCTCGATGAAGAGTGGTCCCAACTTCTCAGACCGGAAGTCAGACGTAAGGGAGATCACTCCTGCTACAACCGCCATCTTGTCATAAACAGGAAATGACGTGTCAATCACAGAACGTTACGATACTTGACGTTGTGTGACTGGGTTGGTTGAAAGAGGCGAGGGGGAGGGGGGGGGGGGGGGGGGGGGAAGGGGGACTGTGACGGGGTAGACCCCCACTTGTTATTATGACGGAAACAAACAAAATGGCGGATGGTGATGGAGGAGATGTAGTCTCGATTATGGAGAGGAAGTTATATAATTTTAGATGGAGACAGTGAGAAACAGTGAGTGTGTGTGTGCATGTGTGTGTGTGTGCGTGAGAGAGAGAGAGAGAGAGAGAGAGAGAGAGAGAGAGAGAGAGAGAGAGAGAGAGAGAGAGAGAGAGAGAGAGAGAGAGAGATTCACGTATGTTCTTATATCTCCTGACGGTTATCCACGAAATCACATCCTGTCATGAATTAATCCCTCTGTCCTCATTATAAAGGGTCCGAACCCAGAACCATAAACATGCCACCGTATTGCAACGTTACGCCTTATCACGTGACCAATGATAAGTCCAACATTAGATAATATCTGAATTCTTGACAACACAGATTTGAAGAAGGCCTATTTTTAACGTTGTTTAAATATATATATATATATATATATATATATATATATATATATATATATATATATATATATATATATATTAAGCGGGTCCCTATAGATAGAATGCGCTTGGTCAAGGAGTTCACAACATTGCCATCCGGAAGTATAACGGACGAACACACAAACTCTGTGTAACCATGAACTTTTATAGTCTGGTTAATACAGTTTAGTGAGAACAACTCACAAACGCGGATGGCAAAAACAATAACAAAGGCCTGAGTGACGTCATCTTCGAACTATCTATAGATAGTTCGAAGGTTGACGTCATTCATGTCTTTGTTATTGTTTTTTGCCATCCGCGTTTATAAATAATGCTCACTGAACTGTAATAACCGGACTATAAACGTTCATGGATACACACAGTTTTGTGTGCTAGTCCGTTATACTTCCGGATGGCAATGTTATGAGCTTCTTCGCCAAGCGCATACTATATACATATATTCTTTCATGGAATGCCCAGGCGACGGGATCTTATAATGGTACCATTGCGAAAGGGCATCATTATTTAATTAGTTAACTACAAAGCCCCACAAATCTTGTCTTTAAGCAATATTAGGTTAAAGGTCAGGTCTACATTTTTCTCACAGCCCTTGTTTACTTTTAGCCAACGAGCACAGCCCTACTGGCAAATCTATAAAACAACAAATAAACAAACACCCCCCCCCCCCCAAAAAAAAAAAAAAAAAAAAAAAACCAACAAAAAACAACAAAAAACAAAAAAACAAAACAAAAGAGAACAAAAAAAAAAAACAACAAACAAACAAAAAAACAAACAAACAAAAAAAAAAAAACAAAAAAAAAAAAAAAAAACAACTGTCCAGTCATCATTGATTGGGTAGCTCGGCCTGTTTGATTTGTCGGAAAGTACTTTGCGATAGGCTATACCAGCATCTTATCAAAAGAATATCAAGCCATTGCTGTTGTGTTTTTTCAAGTTGTTGAAACCGGGAAAATCTCCGGCTCCATCGGCTCTGAAGGAATACAACCCCCCCCCCCC
>NC_088373.1:1834394-1844394 GCF_034508935.2 Berghia stephanieae
GGGGTTCGGTTGCATTCCAACTTTAAGAAATGTTTTACAATTATTACCAAGAGAATAGTGGTATGACAATCGTTTTCGGATCGGAAGGTCCTGTGTTCGAGCCTGTGTTGAGTCCTTCGGAAAGGCTCTTTACTCACATTGTCTCACAGTAATCAGGGATAAAGTGAGTACCTGGCCGTTTACAGCGTTGTCTCTGTTGAAAAAAAATTATAATATCACCTAACAGGCGTCTTGTCTTGTCTCCATCGTCTTGATACGTGTTGCTGTTTGTCAGGTACCCTTTTTAAAGCGCTTTGAGCACATTTAGTAGATGTTGCGCTATTTAAAAGCTCAAGTTCTTTTTTTTTTTGCTGTGTTTCAAAAAAAAAAAAAAGAAAAAGAAAAAAAGATTGAACGAAGTTGACGTCACTCAGGTCTTTGTTATTGTTTTTGCCATCAATTTTTATGAGTAATTCTCACTAAACTGTATTAACCAGACTATAAACGTTCAAGGTTACACATAGTTTTGGTGTTGGCCCGTTTTACTTCCGGATGGCAATGTTGTGAGCTTCTTAGCCAAGCGCATACTATCTATAGATAATTTTCAGTATTTTCCCAAAATGGCAGGCTTACCAAGCAGAAAAATTGATTTTTTAAACTCAAACAAGCTCTCTGCAAAACAACTTTATGTTCTTATTAATCAAACAAAAATCATTCTTCAAAGTTTGTGATGTACAAAATAAATCTGAATAAGAAAAATGTATATTGTGTCGTAACAAATGTGACAATTTAACTGCAGGTGGTAAGGAGGGGGTTAAAGAAAATGGGAAAAAATGAGGTGGCGGGGTGTAGGAATATCAACTTTTCAAAATGAGAAAACCGGAAAATCGATAAATTAATTGAACATGTTATGTCAATAAACCGGTTTTAAATTTGAATGGATAATCCTTGAATAAACAAACCGTTTTATGTCAATTAATTGTTGTCTTTAATCTGACACGCCGAAGAATATGATGTGGTCACGTAATAGTAAATTAGCATAGAATTCGTGACAATTGAGAAAGCTGGTGTAGTAAGTTAAAATTACGCCCTTCTGCCACCACGTCATAAGATACCGTCGCCTAGGCATTCCACGAAGGAAAATAAAAAGAAAATTAACTTTTATATAGCGCAATATCCACTAAACGCTCTCAAAGCCCTGACCAACAGCAACATTTAACATGTAGGACGAGACATGACGCCTGTTAGGCGATATTGCATTTTTGTCGGACAGAGACAACGCTGTTAACGGTCAGGTATTCATTTTGTACGGTGAGAGAATACGGTGAAGAGTCTTTTCCAAGGACTCAACTTTGCGCCGACCGAGGCTCGATCACCCAGGACCTTTCGATCCGATAGCGAGTGTCATACCACTAGACCACACAACCGCACTACGAGAACAGATTGTGCTATCCAATTTAATTTAGATTGTGACCAGAATTATTATCTTATCGTTTTCACAAAGAGAAGTCGTGATTCATGCTTAAATAGGGAGTTAACGTCTACGTGTGACCAACCTACAACGGCTATGTGGTCTTGTGGTATGACACTCGCTTTCGGATCGGAAAGTCCTGGGTTCGAGCCTCGCTTGGCGCATAGTTGAGTCCTTGGAAAAGGCTCTTTACTCAGATTCTCTCACTCAGGTGTAAAATGAGTAACTGGCCGTCAAAAGCGTTGTCTCTGTCGGAAAAATTGTAATATCGCCTAACAGACCTCATGTATCACTCTACATGTTAAGTGTTGCTGTTAGTCAGGGAGCCCTTGTAAAGCGCTTTGAGCATGTTTAGTGGATATTGCGCTATATATAAAAGTTCTATTTATTAAAAGCTCTATTTTAAAATGATCGACGAACGACAAAAGATCTTTCTTCAGAGTCTTAGAACAGACCTTCGTTTTTTCTTTTTCTTCTTCCACATCGTTCGTCGTTCGCAATAGGTTGGCGACGTAACCGTTAACTTGCTAATCTTATTAAAGAGAAAGAAATACGAGAGAGGATTTTTATTTTTCTCCTCCAAATCAAATCAAATTGATTAAAGATTAAATAAATAAATTGACAAAATAGACCAGTTCTATTTTTCACGGATTTGTTAAGTGGCCGAATAGGCAGCTGTAATCGGTTTAAGTAAAGATGAATGAATGTTGAAATAATTGGATCAAACTTATTGTTAATAATAATATCCACCGATTTAACCCTTTGAACGGGGGGTTAGGATGTAGTTGTAGAAAAATTGATCGATTTGTTGATTTTTTTTTGGATTTTTTTTGTATCTAGACTCTCTTTTCTTTCAATGTGAGTGATCATTGTCTTATTTATTTGTATAGATATCATGCGCTTGGCTAAGAAGCTCACAAAACTGCCATCCGGAAGTATAACGGGCCAACACACACAAAAAAAAAAAACTATTTGTAACCATGAACGTTTATTGTCTGGTTAATATAGTTTAGTGAGAGTCACTCATTAACGTGGATGGCAAAAAATAAAAACCAAAAAAAGAATTAATCACAAAGACCCGAGTGACGTCAGCTTCATTCTATCTATATAATAGCATGTGCTGTTTGTAAGAATATGGGTGAAATTTGTTTATTCCTGGTACTTATTTACAATTTACAATTTCCATATTTACAATGTGATTGTTTCTTACTATTTGATGTTCTTTCCTGAAAAATGAAATGCTTATGTTATATATGATGCCCACATGATCAAGTGGTTTTATTTATTTATTTATGTATTTATTTATTATTTATGTATTTATTTATTTATTTATGTATTTATTTATTTATTTATGTATTTATTTATTTATGTATTTATTTATTTATGTATTTATTTATTTATTTATGTATTTATTTATTTATGTATTTATTTATTTATTTATGTATTTATTTATTTATGTATTTATTTATTTATGTATTTATTTATTTATGTATTTATTTATGTATTTATTTATTTATGTATTTATTTACTTATTTATGTATTTATTTATTCATGTATTGATTTATTTATGTATTTATTTATTTATTCTTTAATATCTTTTTATTTATTTATTTTCTTTCTTTCTTTCTTTATTTATTTATTTATTTATTTATTTACTTTATTTATTTATTTATTTATTTATATATTCATTTATTTCAATTACTTATTGCCTTTGGTTATATAATTATTGATTTTACGTGTTTTTGATAAAATGTTGATTTGAAATTATTCTATGTTAATGTATGTTTAATATTGGTAATTATCTAAAGATAAATCTTTGGCATGGAATTTGTCATTAAAGCGGAAAACATTCTTTTTTACCACTAAACCTGTAACAGCTGCAGGCTCTCAGTCTCATCTCATCACTTGAATAAGCTTGTATGTAGTTTTAACTGGGACATGAATGACAGGAAGAAAATACAATTTAACTAGTTTACTGCCGTAGTTTTTATTCAACAACAATTCGTATTTGATAATAAAAAAAACAAAAACAAAAACAAAAAAAAAAAAAACCCAAAAAAAAAACAAAACCAAAACAAAACTAAAAACCCCCAAAAAACAAACAAACAAAAACACACACACACACACACACACACACACACACACACAAAACAGAAAAACAAAAACAAATAAAAACGTATACTTTTATAATATAGCGTAATATATCCACTAAATGTGCTCAAAGCGCTTTACAGAGAGTCCCCGACCAACACCAACACATAACATGTAGAACGAGACATGACGCCTGTTAGGCGATATTTTATTTTTTTTCGGACAGAGACAACGCTGTTAACGACCACGTACTCATTTTACACCTGAGTACTGTAAGAGAACCTGAGTTATAAAGAGCCTTTTCCAAGGACTCAATTACTATGCGCCGAGCGAGTCTCGTCGAACCCAGGACCTTCCGATCCGAAAGCGAGCGTCCTACCACACGACCACATAACCGCACAATGAATGCGAGTTTATTCAAAGTACAGCCGTTAAATGCTGGTAAGATCAAAGCGTAGCCCTCGTTAACTTATAGCCTGACACTAACCAAAAAATGACGTCAAAATGCCAGTCTTTTGCCACAAAAGAAAACAAATTGTGAGTTGTATTCAATAGTTCAACCAATGGGACCACTTGTTTCCATGAGCTCTACTAACGACAACTCACTAGACGGTGCAAATACCAAATAATGACGTCAAAATGCCAGTCTTTTTGGGTTTCAGTGTCAGGCTATAGATAGTATGCAGATGACGTCACTCAGGCCTTTGTTATTGTTTTTGCCATCCGCGTTTGTGAGTTGTTCTCACTAAACTGTATTAACCAGACTATAAACGTTCATGGTTACACAGAGTTTGTGTGTTGGTTCGTTATACTTCCGGATGGCAATGTTGTGAACTCCTTGGCCAAGCGCATTCTATCTATAGATAATATGCGCTTGGCTAAGAAGCTCACAACATTGCCACCCGGAAGTATACCGGACCAACACACAAAACTATGTGTAACCATGAACGTTTATAGTCCGAATAATACAGTTCAGTGAGAATTACTCATAAACGCGGATGGCAAAAAACAATAACAAAGACCTGAGTGACGTCAACTTCGATCTATCTATAAGTTAACGATGGCTACGATCAAACCCAATCCCGCCGTCAAAGGGTTACATTTTGATCCGATTGGATTTTTCCACGATAAGAGATGAAATCATTCAAGCGTGAACCTTGGAAGATTTCACTAATCCTGATGGATAGAGATAGAATTGGAACACAGAAATGTCAAAATGTTTCATCTACTTTAATCTTTCTGCTAATGGATTTTTAATTTAAAGATTTGCATTTAAAATGTCTGCATGTTATAATATTTTTAAAAAATCTCTTAACCCTTTCCTTACCAACTATAGGAAAATCGTCATATTCGTTAGACGATACAACCAACATTTTTCTTATTCAAATTTCTTTTGTACATCATAACATTTAAATAAAATTGAACAGTGTGTTGTAGATAGAGCATGTTTTGCTTAAGAAATTAGTTATCGCAAGAACTTTACTGCTATTGTGTTTGAGTGATAAAAAAAATATTTTGGTGTTAGTTGGGTGTGAAGTTTTGGGGAAAATCTTGAAAATGTCTGGTAAGGACAGAGTTAAATTCGTGTTGTTCTTGTTGTTGTTGCTGTTGTTGTTGTTGTTGTTGTTGTTGTTGTTGTTGTTGTTGTTACAAGAAGGTAGCCAGTTCGGCTCCCCGCCGGTCTCTCTCTCTCTCTCTCTCTCTCTCTCTCTCTCCCTCTCTCTCTCTCTCTCTCTCTCTTTCTCTCACTTTCTCTCTCTCTCTCTCTCTCTCTCTCTCTCTCTCTCTCTCTCTGTATCTGTGTGTGGCTTTGAGGTTGTCACTTCAACATAGCTTACTTTGCGGCGCTTCACTGCGGCTAACCCGCCCTGGGGTTATTCAAGTCTTCTCCTAGGAAAAGACCCTAAAGACAAACTTCCCATTGGGAATGAATAACGTGGGATTTGAATTTAGATACTTTTTAAACATTTATTTTGAACTGAGCTTTATATAGCGCAATATCCACTAAATGTGCTCAAAGCGCTTAACAAGTGGTCCCTGGTCAACAGCAACATTTAACATTTTGGACGGGACATTCCGCCTGTGAGGCGATATTACAATTTTTCGGACAAAGACAACGCTGTTAACGGCCAGGTACTCACTCTACATCTGAGTACGGTGAGAGAATGTGAGTAAAGAGCCTTTTCCAATGACCTTATTTTCACTTTTTTTTTTAAAATGACACTCTCTTTAGGACACGTAGGTCCGTGGTTTGATCCCCTTCAGGGTGGTACAACCATAAAGTCATTAGTAAGACTCTTCCAAGCACTCACTCAGGTGTGAAATAAGAACTTGGTCGGTAACAACGATGTCTTCTCATGTCTCCAAGGGCTTCCCGCCAGATCTAATATAACTCAGCTACCCAATCGGTGCTATTATGTGAAACGTTGGGTAGAAAATAACCTCGTCTGGCTTAGAACATGTGCTTTCGGATCGGAAGGTCTTTGGTTCGAGCCTCGCGCTCGGCGAATAGTTGAGTCATTGGAAAAGGCTCTTTACTCACATTCTCTCACCGTACTCATGTGTAAAATGAATACCTGGCCGTTAACAGCGTTGTCTTTGTCCGAAAAATTGTAATATCGCCTAACAGGCGTCATGTCCCGTCCTACATGTTAAATGTTACTGTTGACAAGGGACCCCTTATAAAGCGCTTTGAGCACATTTAGCGGATATTTCGCTATATCAAGCTCAGTTTTTTAAAACGTGCTCAAAGCGCTTTACAAAGGTTCGCTGACCAACAGCAACACTTAACATGTAGGACGGGACATGACGCCTGTAAGGCGATATATTTCAAAAACATTTGTTTACGACAGACACTGTAACGGCCAGGTACTCATTTTACACCTGAGTTCGGTGAGAGATTGTGAATAAAGAGCCTTTTTTCCAAGGACTCAACTATGCGCCGAGCAAGGCTCGAACCCGGGACCTTCCGATCCGAAAGCGTATGTCATACCACAAGACCAAATATGTGACCCATCGTCTTAAAACGGAATTATGTCGGAACGAACCATATTCTTAAAAGCCGAATTAAATGTTAAACTGGTCAAAAATATAAATTATTGGCATTAGTACCCTAAAATATGGTATCCATTCTCCTCAATAAAACATACAAACTCAACACAAGTCTGATATTTCTGGCTATAAATTCAATTTTCAACATCTTAACCATCCCGACTTAATACCGTTTTGAGGCGAATGGTCACATATAGCCGCATTGATAGTTAAATATAGGTCGTTGTATATTTAGGGTTCGAACTTGGGCGAGTGCTTTATCAATTGAGCTAAACAACACAACAAATAAATTATATTCTTGATCAACAAACAGCTCGTCTTATATTATTATGTCTTCATTGATAATTAATATTATATACAGGTCGTGGTGTAGATATTTATAGACCCGTCAAAGACGACATAAATGATTTATAGATTAATAATAAATAAATATGACACGGAAATTATTTATAAAAAGCTGTTGAAAGCTTGAGGTTGACAGCCGACAGCTCTGTGTGATTTATGTCTTAGAACAGCTCCAGTCTTTTCAAGATTGACTGAATGTTTAACACACATATCTATATAGAAGATCACAACAAACAAGCGATTTGGGGTTCTTTCCATAATAAATTATTTTCTGTGTCATTTTAGTACACTCGACGGTGTCACATTAACGGTTTTTAAATGAATATTTATATTTTACTATCAAATGAATAATTAAGCTGAAAATGTTCTCTTTTTTAAATGTTGCAAATTTAAAGTTTAATTTCGTTTTCATGCGACCTTAGTTTTAATGTCTATAATCTGCAATTTAAAAAAAAAAAAAACGAAAAAAAAAGAAAAAAAAAACAAAAAACAAAACAAACAAACAAAATTAGAAAAAAAAAATTAAAAAGAAAAACAAATAATGCCTCCCTCCCCCAAACAAAAACAAAACTGGAGTATTTATATAGCTCAATATCTACTACACGTTCTTAAACCACTTTACGAGGGGTAACCTAGCCAACAGCAACGTTTTAACTATGACGCCTGTTGGTACAATTCAAGTTTTAGGATCTTTTTCTGACCCCTATGTCTACACATATTAGGTAGCTGGGTCTGTTTGATCTGGCGGAAATTATTTTATATGATAGACGAGCGTCCTACCCAAAGGATACCAAGCAACTGCTATTGTCCAGAACAGAAACCGGAGCTACTGAAAGAACTGCTGCTATTGATACAGAAGGAAACATCGGCTATCAATAGGACAAACATTTTTTGAACGCAATGTATGGACAGATATAGAAGAGAAATATGAGCAGTTTAAAGACAGTGTTGCTGCATCACTAGAAGAAAATGTTCCAACCACACTTAAGTTGCAGAAGAAGAAATGGATTACTCCAGAGATATTAGAACTAATGAATGAGAGAAGAAAGGCCAAAAATCAGGAAGAAAAATACAAGACTCTGAACAGGCAGATAAAAAGAAAATGCAACGAAGCTAAAGAAGACTGGATAAATGAACAATGTCACTATATAATGTCCTGCAAAGAAAAAAATGGCAAATTCTTCCATCAGAAAATCAAAGAAGTGACAAACAAAACTAAATCAGGTGCTAAAAGTGGATGCATCAAAGACAAGCGTGGAAACACCATCATGGACAAAGTCTGCATTCTAAACAGATGGTCAGAATATATTGAAGAACTTTTTTTTGATAATCGAGGAGAAATGCCTATGATAAAAGAACTGGAAGGGCCTTCTATAATGAAAGATGAAGTTAGGAACGTCATGAAAAGCATGAAAAATGGAAAAGCTGCAGGACCTGATGTCATAACAATTGAAGCCTTGACTGGCCTGGGTGAATGGGGGATTGAATTCATCACAAACCTTCTAAATCAAGTGTATGACACAGGAAAAATGCCAACTGATATGAAACGATCCATTTTTATAGCACTACCAAAAAAGCCAGGGGCAGTTGATTGTGAACAACACAGAACTATTAGCCTAATGAGCCACCTCACAAAAATTCTTTTGAAGATAATTTTACTAAGAATAAGAAATAAAATACGACCTGAAATTGGGGAGATGCAATTTGGTTTTGTTGAGGACAAGGGTACCAGAAATGGAATATTCACATTATCAATGCTGATGGAAAGATGTATTGAAGTAAATAAAGATCTGTATATGTGTTTCATCGACTATTCAAAAGCCTTTGATAAAGTACAACACGAAAAACTATTCAACATTCTATCATCCTTGGACATTGATGGTAAAGATTTAAGAATATTACGGAATTTGTACTGGGAACAAGAAGCAGCTATGCGTGTTGACAACGAGCTAAGCAGTTTTACACCTATTAGAAGAGGAGTTAGGCAGGGGTGTGTTTTGTCTCCAGATTTATTCAACCTCTATAGTGAAATGATATTAAGAGATATCGAACATAAGAAGGGGGTGTGTATTGGAGGAAAGAATGTAACAAATCTGAGGTATGCAGATGATACGGTTCTACTGGCAGAATCTGAACATGAACTACAAGAATTACTGGATGTTGTAGTCAGGAGTAGTGAAAATATGGGACTGGAACTGAATATATCTAAAACAGAATGTATGACGGTATCTAAAAATAATAACCCACCAGCCTGTGTAATAACAAGCAGAGGACAAACAATACAACAAGTTGAATGTTTCAAATATTTAGGCTTCAATGTAACATCCAATGGAAAATCAGATTGTGAAATAAAGAAAAGAATAGGTATGGCGAAGAATGCATTCAACCAGCTGCATACAATTATGAAAAACAGGAATATTAGCATGAAAACAAAAATCAAAGTCCTGGATTGCTATGTACTGTCTGTGCTGCTATATGGTTGTGAGAGCTGGACCATAAACAAGACCATGGTTAAAAGACTGGAGGCAGTGGAAATGTGGTTTTACATAAGAATGATGAGGGTGTCATGGATGGAAAGGAAAAGAAATGAAGAAATTTTAGAAATGGCAAACAGAAAAAGATCACTGATAACAAAAATCATCAAACGCCAAATGGAATTTTTAGGACACATTATCCGCCACCCTGGTTTGGAAATACTCGCCTTGACTGGAAAGATGAATGGAAAAAGAATAAGAGGAAGACAAAGAATAACGTATTTGAAAGGGATAAGAACTTGGACAGATGAAGCTGAGAAAGGTGGCGCTGCTTTAATAGAATTGGCAAGAGATAGATCAGCTTGGCGGAAGATGACCTCCGACGTCTGCTTCAGATATGGAACTACATGAGATGAGTATGGACATGTTGAAATGTTCAAATATACGTGTGTTTGTTTGTTTGTTATTAAAATTGTTGATATTATAAACAATGTTTGTTGAGCACATGCACAAACACAAATCAGAGAGAGCGAGAGAGAGAGAGAGAGAGAGAGAGAGAGAGAGAGACAGAGAGGGAGAGAGAGAGAGA
>NC_088373.1:1851894-1859394 GCF_034508935.2 Berghia stephanieae
TAGTTTTCGCCAAGATGTGGGTTCTTTTAATTGATCGATATTTGAAGGACGAGTTTTCTGGCCAAATTTTAAAATAAGAATTGGGTTGCTTTTGTTTTTTTCTCGAGGACGCAACGACACAAAATGATCTGGTTAACGCTCTACTCCAGCCTGGGGTCGGGGCGGTTAAGGCTGTCAGGAACGACGTTCAAATCCCATTTATTACAGTGTTATCTACTTGATCATAATTACTTCGGATTTATCTTATCTTTCGTAAAGTTCCATAATTTTATAATGCTAAATACATTATGATTACTAATAATAATAATAATAATAATAATAATAATAATAATAATAATAATAATAATAATAATAATAATAATAATAATAATAATAATAATAATAATAATAATAATAATTTAATCCAATATCGATCTAATATCAATTTTGATTAGTTCTATTTTTCTACATAAAAAATAATGCATTTTCATAGCGCAATATCCACTAAACGTGCTCAAAGCGCATTACAAAAGGGCTCCTGACCAACAGCAACCGTAACATGTAGAACGAGTGATGACGCCTTCCGACAGAGACAACACTGTTCAGGGACAGTTACTCCATTTACACATGAGTACTGTGAGAGAATGTGAGTAAAGAGATGTTTCCAAGGACGCAACTATGCGTAGCCTTTTCCAAGAACGCAACTATGCGCTGAGCGAGGCTCGAACCCAGAACCTTCCGATCTGAAAGCGATTGTCATACCACTGGACCACATAATCGCACAAGCGTATTTTATATATTTTGATCCATCATTCTATTAGAAATATAAGCTGTTTCAAATCCTAACCGAATAAGGACAATAGGATTCAATAGTCGTAACGTCACTTCCTTCCTAGTGACGCATGGTAACTTAGCAACACTGGCTCTAAACTATCGGAACAATGGCGGACGCCGTATGAAATATTTATCCGGCGAACATAAAAGCGTATCCAGAGGAAAAAAAAAACAACATAAACTTGATCATGTATTGCCTTTTACACATTCTGGTCACAAGACATATGAAAAGTTCTAGCCAGCTTGAAGAATAAAAAGTAATGATTTTCTTTGTTTAGAACCAAGATGGCCACCGTTGCCAGGCGGCGTGACATCAGACTACTGAATCCAATTCGAGAAAGCGCATAACATCGTAGCCTGATACTGAAACCCAAAAAAGACTGGCATTTTGACGTCATTATTTGGTTTTTGCACCGCCAAGTGAGTTGTCGTTAGTAGAGCTCATGGAAACAAGTTATTTCATTGGTTGAACTATTGAATACAACTCACGATTTGTTTTCTTTTGTGGCCAAAGACTGGCATTTTGACGTCATTTTTTGGTCAGTGTCAGGCTAGAAGTTAACGATGGTGTTTTGTTGATGAAGGGGAAACCCGAAACATTCATTTGATCTGTTTTTGTAATTATATTGAAGCTTACATTCAAACTCACATTATTATTTTTTTCTTCGAGCTTCGAGCAGCAACATTTAAATTATTTTTCAATGACGTCAGAGACACTCATGAGGTTCTGAAATTGGAGACAAAGATTTCGCCATTCTACGAATTCTTCGCAATAGATAGTTCGAAGATGACGTCACTCAAGCCTTTGTTGTTATATTTTGCCATCCGCGTTTGTGAGATATTCTCACTGAACTGTATTAACCAGACTATAAAAGTTCATGGTTACACATAGTTTTGTGTGTTCGTCCGTTATACTTCCGGATGGCAATGTTATGAACTTCATAGCCAAGCGCATACTTTCTATATTAACCAGGTCTGCATTTTTTGTTATGCTATTAAATTGAGAAAAGTGAGTGGAGCAGGCACTTATGTTGATAATAACATTCTCTGTTGTCTTCTGGCACTTTCCTACTCACTTCATTAATTCTTGCTATTAAATTGTCACTTTTTCTATATTTATTTTAGCAATTTAAAAATGTCCACAAGTGGAATTTGTAGCTGTCAACGCCATTGATGGAAGTGAAAAGGATACGTTGTTCAAATCGTTGGTTTTGATGATTTTACGGATGGGTTTTCCTGGGGGGGGGGGGGGGGGGGGGGGGGGGGGGTGGGGGACTAATAAATCAACAATTTAACACATATAAGGATTAAAAAAGTCTTCAAAATCCTTACAATTATATAGTCTGGTATCAACTTTCATTTTCAATATTTTTCAATGATTTAAGAAATGCTTATGAAGTTCTGAAATTGGAGTCAAAATTTCTTAATTTTATGAAATTTTTGTTGTGCTATTAAATTGTCACTTTTTCTATATCTCAGCAATTTAAAAATGTCCACAAGTGGAATTTGTAGCTGTCAACGTCATTGATAGAATTGAAAAGGATACGTTTTTCAAATCGTTGTTGGTTTTGATGATTTTATCGATGGGTTTTCTTAGGAGGGGAGGGGGGGGGGAGAGGGGGGGGGGGGGATTGACGTTCCTCTAATGCTTTAATTTCCTGTTTGATCTCACAGAAGAGGGTCCCGATAGCTCACTTGGTAGAGGACTCGCTTCACAATCAAAGGGAACGAGATCGATCACGTCTCCAGTCGAATTTTTTTTCTGACCCTCCTGTCTACCCAGCGGTGATTGGGCAGCTGGGTCTGTTAGATCTGGCGGAATGTACTTTGCGATAGACTAGCGTCCTATCCAAAGGGTAGCAAGCAATTTCTATTGTCCGTTTCGTGTTATAGAAACTGGGATAAACTCCGGTTCCATAGGCCCAATGGCTCTGAAGGACGACAACTTGACAATGTTTGAAATTGGATTTTCTTAGGAAATTATTAATTGTAGTCGCTATAGATAGTATGCAGATGACGTCACTCAGGCCTTTGTTATTGTTTTTGCCATCCGCGTTTGTGAGTTGTTCTCACTAAACTGTATTAACCAGACTATAAAAGTTCATGGTTACAGAGAGTTTGTGTGTTGGTCCGTTATACTTCCGGATGGCAATGTTGTGAACTCCTTGGCCAAGCGCATTCTATCTATAGTTAACTGTAACAATCAACACTTTACACTCGTATGGATGGAATAACACTTCATTTAACCCTCTCCTTACCACCTACAGCAAAATCGTCACATTTGTTACGACACAATATGTGACCCATCGTCTCAAAACGGAATTATGTCGGAGCGAACCAGATGCTTAAAAGCCGAATTAAATGTTAAACTGGTCAAAAATATAAATTGTCGGCATTAGCACCCTGAAATAAGGTATGCATTCTCCTCAATAAAACATACAAACTCAACACAAGTCTGATATTTCTGGCTATAAATTCAATTTTCAACATCTTTACCAACCCGACTTAATACCGTTTTGAGGCGAAGGGTCACATATAGATACATTTTTCTTATTTAGATTCATTTTATACATCACAAACTTTGAAGAATGGTCTTTGTTTATTTAATAGGAACATAAAGTTGTTTTGTTGAGAGCTTGTTTGAGTTTTAACAATCATTTGTTCTGCTGGGTAAGCAAGCCTGCCATTTTGGGAAAATGCTGGGAATGATTGGTAAGGAGAGAGCTAATCACGATGTCTGGCATCAAGCTTTTTTCCAATAAGTCTTAATAATTAGGCTTTATAACAACAAGCAATACTCATTTTATATAATTATTTCTCATTTTTACTTTTAAAAAATATAAATATTAATTTATTGATTTATTTGTTTTGCAATCTTTTTAATTTTCAATTTATAGTGACAGTTTATACTGTTTTACAGTGTTGAGGTTATTCATATTGTAGGGCGCAGCTCTGGTTATAGAGCTGCTCCTTTTTTATATATATACATCCCATTTCTATTGTCTTTTTATCTTATTGTGTAAATTATAACACGTCTGTACAAAAAAATTCCTTTTTGTGATGCAATAAAGTATTATTATTATTATTATTATATTATTATTATTATTATTATTATTATTATTATTATTATTATTATTATTATTATTATTATTATTATTATTATTATAACTTCAGAGATGCTCATGAGGTTCTGTTAAGGGACAGTTACTCAATTTACACCTGAGTACTGTGAGAGAATGTGAATAAAAAGCCTTTTCCAAGGACGCAACTGTGCGTGTATTTCACATATTTTGATCCATCATTCTATTAGACATGAAAGCTGTTTCAAATCCTAACCGAATAAGGACAATTCTAGAAAGCGCATAGCATCGTAGCCATCATTAAGTTGGAGACAAACTTGGAGACAAAGATATCGTAAATCTACGAATTCTTCGTAATATTAACCAGGCCTGCAATTTGTGTTGTGCTATTAAATACTCTTCAACAGTCCTAACGTCACTTCCTTCCTAATGACGCACGGTAACTTAGTAACACTCTCTCTAAACTATCGGAACAATGGCGGACGCCCGTATGAAATAGTTCTCCGGCGAGCATAACGGGCATCCAGAGGGGAAAAAAACATAAATTTGATCATGTTTTGACTTTTACACATTCTGATCACAAGGCGTATGAAAAGTTCTTGCCAGCATGAAAAATAAAAAGTAATGATTTTCTTTGTTTAGAACCAAGATGGCCGTCGTTGCCAGGCGGCGTGACATCAGACTATTGAATCCAATTGTCACTTTTTCTATATTTATCTCAGCAATTTAAAAATGTCCCCGAGTGGAATTTGTAGCTGTCAACGTCATTGATGATTGTTGAAATCCGTTTTGATGATTTTATGGATGGGTTTTATTTGGGAGGGGGGGGGGGGGGAATTGATAAATCAACAATTTAACACATATAAGGATTAAAAAAGTCTTCAAAATCCTTACAATTATATAGTCTGGCATCAACTTTCATTTTCAATATTTTTCAATGATTTAAAAGATGCTTATGAAGTTCTGAAATTGGAGCCAAAATTTCTTAATTTTATGAATTTTTCGTATTATTAACCAGGCATGCATTTTTTGTTGTGCTATTAAATTGTCACTTTTTCTATATCTCAGCAATTTAAAAATGTCCACAAGTGGAATTTGTAGCTGTCAACGCCATTGATAGAATTGAAAAGGATACGTTGTTCAAATCGTTGGTTTTGATGATTTTATGGATGGGTTTTCTTGGGGGAGGGGAAAATTGACGTTCTTCTGATGTGTTAATTTCCTGTTTGATCTCACCGAACATCATCTGATGCGAGCTAATCACGTGATCTTAAACGTGTTAACAAGAACGGTAAATGATTATAATTTAAGAGCCTGTCATTTGTTTGTTTGTTTGTTTGTATAAATTTATTTATTGTTTGTTTCTATCCCGCTGCCCTGACAAACTGGAAATTAAGAAGTGTAACAAGATTATTATTCATAATAATAACGTCATATAGAATACATGCACGCGAAGGCGTGAAAGCGTAACCACTCCAAACGATGGATGGAATTCCGTGATGTCATAATGAACGCGATCAGGAGATGAGTTGAAGAGGCTGTTGAATGAGTTCAACCTGAGTGTGATTCAGTGTCGCTCCCGACTCGATGGCTAAAGCTAAAGACATTTTGATTGTAGCTTTGGGGCGTTCTGCCAATTAAGATATTCAATCTATCGTATATTCACATTCATCGCAGGTTGATTAAATTAATATTATAGTTATAGAGCTTTCCAAGATGACGTCACAATAAATGGCCGACCACTTCTGCACAGGATCGGAAGGGCATGGGTTCAAGTCCCGCTCTGAGTGGCGCATACATAATTGAATCCTTGAATAAGGCTCTTTATTCACATTGTCTCACCGTACTCTGTATAAAATGAGTTCCTAATAGAGAGCTTTCCAAGATGACGTCATGATATATGGCGGACCACTTCTGCATGCACAAGATGTCTTGGTAGTATTAGTTGTGGGCTGACCTTATTACGTCCAAAAATGTGCGGCTATGTGGTCTAATGGTATGATACTCACATTTGGATCGGAAGTCTCTGGGTTCGAGTCCCACTCCGACAGGCGCATACATAGTTGAGTCCTTGAATAAGGCTCTTTTTACTCACATTCTCTCACCGTACTTACTCGGGTATAAAATAAGTTCCTGGTCTTAACATTGTTGTCTATGTCCGAAAAAAATGTTTAATATTGCCTAAATGGCTAAGTGTTGCTGTTGTAAAGTGCTTTGTTGCGGATATTGCGTTACAATCATCATCCATCAATGACGGAAAGCAACTGAAAACCACCGTCACTAACAAACTTTCCCAGAACATCAGCTGTCCCGAACACGTTGAACGTTTCAAACTGGTGCGAAATGAAACAATCACATTGGTCACGTGGAATATACGTACATTAAACCATTAAGGAAAATTTGAAAACGTTATTCAAGAAATGAAAAAGTTCCAAATTAACATCCCTGGAATCTCAGAAACGAAGTGGAAGGGAGAAAGAGGAGTTAAAGAAGATGATTTTGTATTGTATTAGGCAGGTGGAAAACATCATGAAAAAGGAGTTGGAATTCTTTTAGACAAATCAACATTGCGTTATATTCAAGCTCAAAAAAATCGAAAAATCAATTGAGGAACAAGTGATCGAATAGTGAAAGAATTATGACTGATATAAAACCCAAAATTTAATTTTCTCCAATCACTTTCGCGACTTCCAGGGGTCATGATCTCAAACACGCAAAACACCACGGAAGTTTATTTTTTGGTGAGCTAGCACCAAACATGAGGTCTTGTGACGTAATCTATGGAAAGCTTAATTAATTTTTCTCTTCAAATTCCCATTTCCTTAATGATTTCGATACGAGTTATATCGAATACTTGTTGTGATGATATCAGTGTCAGCAAGGCTGACGTGGAATGCTATTGATTTCCATAGACTTATGACTGGTCTCTTAATTAATTTAGATTAATTAATTAATTAATTAATTAATTAATTAATTAAAAGTAGCTCTAGGCCGTTTTGCAAAGCTCTTTGGGCAGGTTTTGCATGTTTATAACACACACATACATATATATATATATATTATATATATATATATATATATATATATATATATAGAGAGAGAGAGAGAGAGAGAAAGAGAGAGAGAGACGGAGAGAGAGAGAGGGTAAATTGGATAAAGAAGAGTCGAGAAGGAGAATGAGGAGGAGGAGGAGGAGGAGGAGGAGGAGGAAGAGGAGTGAGAAGAGGAAGAAGAAGAAGGAGAAGAAGAAGAAGAAGAAGTGCGGCTGTGGTCTAGTGGTATGACACTCACTTTCGGATCGGAAGGTCCTGGGTTCGAGCCTCGCTCGACGCATAGTTGAGTCCTTGGAAAAGACTCTTTACTCACATTCTCTCACCGTACTCAGGTGTAAAATGAGTACCTGGTATTAACAGCGTTGTCTTTGTCCGAAAAATTGTAATATCGCCTAAAAGGCGTCATGTCTCGTCCTACATGTTAAATGTTGCTGTTGACCAGGGACCCCTAGTAAAGCGCTTTGAGCACGTTAAGTGGATATTGCGCTATATAAAAGCTCAATTTTCAGAAGAAGAAGAAGAAGAAGAAGAAGAAGAAGAAGAAGAAGAAGAAG
>NC_088373.1:1864394-1874394 GCF_034508935.2 Berghia stephanieae
ATGGTAGAGCACTCGCATCACACGCAAAGGGTCCGAGATCGATCCCAGGTGCAGTCGAGTTTGTTTTGTTTTTCTGACCCCCCCCCCCCCTTCAGCAGTGAATGGGGAGCTGAGTCTGTTAGTTTTGGCGGAAAGTACTTTGCGATAGACTAACCTCCTTCCCACGTCAGTTTCTTCCGCTTATCGCTTTCCATTCTTTCGCCTTCTTTCACCCTCCCTCTCTCTCTCTCTCTCTCTCTCTCTCTCTCTCTCTCTCTCTCACTCTCTCTTTCTCTCTTTCTTTCTTTCTTTCTCCCACTCTCTCTATGTATCTGTAACAGTCTATTTCCTATTCTCTCTCCATCGAAATGTCTCTCTATTCACCCATTCTGCGTCTTCCACATTCCCCCGCCTCCCCTCCCCCCCCCCCCCCCCCCGAGGCGCTGTCCCTTAATATTTTTTACTTTGTCCACCTCTCGTATTTTTTCCATTCTTTCGCAAATTCTCCCCCCCCCCACCATCTCCCTCTCCCTCTTTCTCTCTCTATATATATCTCTCTCTTTCTCTCCCCCTCTCTCTCTTTCCCTATCCCTTTCTCTCACTCTCTCTCTCTCTCCCTCTCTCTCTCTCTTCCTCTTTCCATATCCCTTTCTCTCTCTTTCTATCTATCTCTCTCTCCCTTCTCATGTACAACATTCCATTTTTCAGAAGCAAAACATGTTTATGATGACAGGTAATCTCCATTGGTCATTTGTTTATCAATCGGTCACTGACCACTGGCCACATCAATAGCCATAGATTAACTTGTCACAAGAAGACAACTTAATACATTTATGGCCATCGAACTTATAACAGCTTTTCTCCCAGTGACCGTGTGTGTTTCCCAGGGGTAGACATAAAAAACACAAACAAAAATAAACAAACAAACAAAAACCAAATGAAAAATAAAACTCCTCACAAAAGAACAACAACCACCCCCCTCCATCCCCAAACAAAAACAAACAAAAAATTAAAAGTAAGAAAGTTAATGAAAAAAAAAAATAACTAGCCAAAAACAAAAAAGCCAAACCAAAAAAAAAAAAAAAAAAAAACAAAAACAAAAAACAGCAAACATACAAAAACCTGAAAAGAAAGGAAAGAAAAAAACAAACAAACAACACAGAGTTCAGTCCCATTATTTGTGATCGATTGAAAATGACAAGAGTTCACTCCCATTCGACTTATTGTATCTGAATCTAACATACTCGCTCAAAACGCTTTCCAAATGATCCCAAGCCATAGCAAAAATGAAAATAACAGCTTTAAAAAAAGGACAAAATACCAAACACGGAACGTTTCGGGCTCAAAACCCTTCTTCAGCCAACAACTAAAAACAATAAAAAGAAATAAATGCATTACTACATTCCAGATAGTAATATTTTATTTGTCTTTATTGTATTATATATTACATATTCTTTTTATTTAGTTTTTGAAATGTCGGGAAAAGGAAATTGACATAATCTAACCAAATATTTCCTCCAAAATATTGGCTATTTGTCTGGGAATTCGCCGGGATTTAAAGGAAAGGAAAAACCAGAAAATAAAACTATATTGTGACCCTTCGCCTCAAAACGGCATTAAGTCGGGTTTTGTTAAGATGTTAAAAGTTGAATTTATAGCCAGAAATATCAGACTTGTGTTGAGTTTGTATGTTTTATTGAGGAGAATGGAAACCATATTCTAGGATGCTAATGCCAACAATTTATATTTTTAACCAGTTGAACATTTAATTCGGCTTTTAAAAATCTGGTTCGTTCTGACATGATACCGTTTTGAGACGATGGGTCACATATTGTAGAAGTAAAAAAATATTAAAGAGAAATAATACGCCACGGAAAAAAATAACCGTTATTATGGACAGATGGGCGTGGCCTATTGACTTTTGATTGACAGCTTGTCGTCCATCCTACATCTACGATTAACGAAGTTCCCTCCAAGGGAATCAAGAGGTGACCACACACGTCATGTCAGGTCACACACACTCGTACACAAACAAACAAGCACACACACACACAAACAAACAATCAAGCACACACACACACACACGTACTCAAACAAACAAGCACACACACAAACACACACACATACACACACAAACACACACACATACACACACACATATATACACACACTCGTACACAAACAAACAACCACACACACACACACGTACACAAACACACACATACACACACAAACACACACACACATACACACACATATATACACACACACTCGTACACAAACAAACAACCACACACACACACACACGTACACAAACACACACACACACATACACACACAAACACATATTCAGAAAAGGCATCTTTCACCTTTATCGTCTATATCTAATAACGAAGTGACTATTCTCACCCCCCTAGTCTAGGATGCTAGTCTTCATAATAGTAGTCCACAATTGTTGTATGTTTAATCCAAAGGTTGTAATGCAGTAATTTGTTAAGTTTCTTGTCACAAGTTGCACAATTAAAAAAAACAAACAATCAAATCCAAATCGCAAAAAGCCGGCGACGTTTTTTTTCGGTAATCCAATCGGCCGGGGGGGGGGGGGGGGGGGGGGTGAGAATAGAGGCAGCCATCTAATAATCTATTTTCATCTTTTTTCCATCATCAACCAAAGTAATATTCAAATAAAAAATTGCGCTTTTAAATATAGCGCAATTTCCATTAAACGTGCTCAAAGCGCATCACAAGGGGGCCCTTGCCAACAGCAACATTTAACATGTAGGCGGGACATCACACCTGTTAAGCGATAATACACAATTTTTTTCAGACAAAGACAACGTTATTAACGGCCAGGTACTCTTTGACACCTGAGTGCGGTGAGAGAATGTGAGTAAATAAGTCTTTTCCAAGGACACTACTATGCGCCGAGCGAGGCTCGATCCCTTCCGATCAGAAAACGAGTGTCAAACCAAAGACCACATAGGGGTTACGGAGTGGGCTTGTTGGTACCACGTCCAACTCTCAAAGCTGAAGGGCCAGAATATAGATGAAACAAAATTGACGTCACTCAGCTCTTTGTTATAGTTTTCAGGCAGCCATTTTAATGATTACTTCTCACTAAATCCTACCAACCAGGCTGTAAACGATTAAGGTTACACAAAGTTAAACGTTTTGTATGTCGGTATATCATATCTCAGACCCCACTATACCTCTGTTTTGTCGACTACAAAAAAGCTTTTGATAGAGTACGCCACGAAGAAATACTAAAACAACTGCACTCCATTGGCGCTGATGAGAAAGACCTCAGACTCATGCAAACATTATACTACACCCAGCAGGCATCTATCAAAATCGGAAACTCTACAGGAAATTCCATTCCTATTAAGAAAGGAGTCCGTCAAGGGTGTGTTGCCTCACCAGATCTGTTTAATCTATACCAAGAAACAATCATGAGGGGCATAAATAATATGGAGGGAATAAAAGTGGGAGGTCACAACATAAATAATATAAGATACGCAGACGATACGGTACTCATTGCAACATCAGAAATCCAACTTCAAAAGATTGTTGACAAAGTGGTAGTAGATAGTGAAGCCAAGGGAATGGAAGTGAATATCACCAAAACGGAATGCATGGTAATACAGAAAAACCCCGAAAACAACAACACCTGCAATATAACGATTCACGGCGAGCAACTTACCAACGTAGAAAGTTTTAAGTACCTAGGTTCAATAGTGACAACAGATGGAAGATGTAACCGAGACATACGAGCAAGAATAACTCAAGCCAAACAGGCCTTCATGGACCTGGGAAACATTTTGAAAAACAAACAGATGTCGTTCGGGATTAGATTCCGAGTCTTGAAGTGCTACGTGTGGCCAATCTTGTTATACGGATGCGAAAGCTGGACTACAAATGCAGAAACACAAAAGAACATTGAAGCTTTTGAAATGTGGTGCTTGAGAAGGATGCAGAGAATATCGTATACTGCACACAAAACGAACGAAGAAGTGCTAAAACAAACATACCAACAAAGGAAACTAATGCCCTTAATAGTGGATCGACAACTATCCTTTTTCGGACACATAGTAAGGAAAGATAAGAAGGAATACCTGGCAAGTTGTGGAAAAATACCTGGTAAACGCGCCCGGGGGAGACAAAGAAAAACACTCATAGACCAACTGAAGGGCTTCACCAACCTAACAATCCAAGAGCTGTTTGAAAAAGCAAGAGACAGGGAGGAATGGAGAGAGATAATTCATGCAGTATCCGAAGCCTGGACCAGGCATGGAACCTAGAAGAAGAAGAAGATATCATATCTGGCTGGCGGATGTTGTGAGTATTTTGTCTAAACTACATTTCAAAGGTTCACTCCTAGATAGAAGAAACGATTGAGACATTGAGTATGCTCCGGTGTATGGGGTGAATTTTTAATTCAGAAAAGTGAGTGGAGCAGGCACCCATGTTGGTAACAACAAGATATGAAGTGAGTAGAAAAGTGCCAGAAGACAATAGAGAATAAAAATTTTTTTTTCGCGGCGGTGGTGGGGTTTGAACCTGCGACCTTATTGGTACGACAACTCCGCCTGGCAGGTGAGAGCGTGGCTCTACCGTGTGAGCTATCCACGAACACAAAATATTCGTTTCAAACCCAAAGTCATTTCTAGATCCCTCTCTCACCCACTTCTTGAGATCGCCGATTCGTTCACCACCATCGCGAAGTAATTTTGACCAGCAGTTAAGCTTAATAGCCAATATTCTCATCACAAACATATAACATAGAAACGATTGAGACATTGAGTATGCTCCGGTGTATGGGGTGAATTTTTAATTCAGAAAAGTGAGTGGAGCAGGCACTTATGTTGGTAACAACAAGATATGAAGTGAGTAGAAAAGTGCCAGAAGACAATAGAGAATAAAAAATTTTTTCGCGGCGGTGTGGGGTTTGAACCTGCGACCTTATTGGTACGACAACTCCGCCTGGCAGGTGAGAGCGTGGCTCTACCGTGTGAGCTATTCACGAACACAAAATATTCGTTTCAAACCCAAAGTCATTTCTAGATCCCTCTCTCACCCACTTCTTGAGATCGCCGATTCGTTCGCCACCATCGCGAAGTAATTTTGACCAGCAGTTAAGCTTAATAGCCAATATTCTCATCACAAACATATAACCTAGAAACGATTGAGACATTGAGTATGCTCCGGTGTATGGGGTGAATTTTTAATTCAGAAAAGTGAGTGGAGCAGGCACTTATGTTGGTAACAACAAGATATGAAGTGAGTAGAAAAGTGCCAGAAGACAATAGAGAATAAAAATGTTTTTCGCGGCGGTGGTGGGGTTTGAACCTGCGACCTTATTGGTACGACAACTCCGCCTGGCAGGTGAGAGCGTGGCTCTACCGTGTGAGCTATCCACGAACACAAAATATTCGTTTCAAACCCAAAGTCATTTCTAGATCCCTCTCTCACCCACTTCTTGAGATCGCCGATTCGTTCGCCACCATCGCGAAGTAATTTTGACCAGCAGTTAAGCTTAATAGCCAATATTCTCATCACAAACATATAACATAGAAACGATTGAGACATTGAGTATGCTCCGGTGTATGGGGTGAATTTTTAATTCAGAAAAGTGAGTGGAGCAGGCACTTATGTTGGTAACAACAAGATATGAAGTGAGTAGAAAAGTGCCAGAAGACAATAGAGAATAAAAAAATTTTTCGCGGCGGTGGTGGGGTTTGAACCTGCGACCTTATTGGTACGACAACTCCGCCTGGCAGGTGAGAGCGTGGCTCTACCGTGTGAGCTATCCACGAACACAAAATATTCGTTTCAAACCCAAAGTCATTTCTAGATCCCTCTCTCACCCACTTCTTGAGATCGCCGATTCGTTCGCCACCATCGCGAAGTAATTTTGACCAGCAGTTAAGCTTAATAGCCAATATTCTCATCACAAACATATAACATAGAAACGATTGAGACATTGAGTATGCTCCGGTGTATGGGGTGAATTTTTAATTCAGAAAAGTGAGTGGAGCAGGCACTTATGTTGGTAACAACAAGATATGAAGTGAGTAGAAAAGTGCCAGAAGACAATAGAGAATAAAAATGTTTTTCGCGGCGGTGGTGGGGTTTGAACCTGCGACCTTATTGGTACGACAACTCCGCCTGGCAGGTGAGAGCGTGGCTCTACCGTGTGAGCTATCCACGAACACAAAATATTCGTTTCAAACCCAAAGTCATTTCTAGATCCCTCTCTCACCCACTTCTTGAGATCGCCGATTCGTTCGCCACCATCGCGAAGTAATTTTGACCAGCAGTTAAGCTTAATAGCCAATATTCTCATCACAAACATATAACATAGAAACGATTGAGACATTGAGTATGCTCCGGTGTATGGGGTGAATTTTTAATTCAGAAAAGTGAGTGGAGCAGGCACTTATGTTGGTAACAACAAGATATGAAGTGAGTAGAAAAGTGCCAGAAGACAATAGAGAATAATTTTTTTTTTTTTCGCGGCGGTGGTGGGGTTTGAACCTGCGACCTTATTCGTACGAAATTTTTATTCTCTATTGTCTTCTGGCACTTTTCTACTCACTTCATATCTTGTTGTTACCAACATAAGTGCCTGCTCCACTCACTTTTCTGAATTAAAAATTCACCCCATACACCGGAGCATACTCAATGTCTCAATCGTTTCTATGTTATATGTTAATCAGGTGCTAAAAGTGGATGCATCAAAGACAAGCGTGGAAACACCATCATGGACAAAGACTGCATTCTAAACAGATGGTCAGAATATATTGAAGAACTTTTCTTTGATAATCGAGGAGAAATGCCTATGATAAAAGAACTGGAAGGGCCTTCTATAATGAAATATGAAGTTAGGAACGTCATGAAAAGCATGAAAAATGGAAAAGCTGCAGGACCTGATGCCATAACAATTGAAGCCTTGACTGGCCTGGGTGAATGGGGGATTGAATACATCACAAACCTTCTAAATCAAGTGTATGACACAGGAAAAATGCCAACTGATATGAAACGATCCATTTTTATAGCACTACCAAAAAAGCCAGGGGCAGTTGATTGTGAACAACACAGAACTATTAGCCTAATGAGCCACCTCACAAAAATTCTTTTGAAGATAATTTTACTAAGAATAAGAAATAAAATACGACCTGAAATTGGGGAGATGCAATTTGGTTTTGTTGAGGACAAGGGTACCAGAAATGGAATATTCACATTATCAATGCTGATGGAAAGATGTATTGAAGTAAATAAAGATCTGTATATGTGTTTCATCGACTATTCAAAAGCCTTTGATAAAGTACAACACGAAAAACTATTCAAAATTCTATCATCCTTGGACATTGATGGTAAAGATTTAAGAATATTACGGAATTTGTACTGGGAACAAGAAGCAACAATGCGTGTTGACAACGAACTAAGCAGTTTTACACCTATTAGAAGAGGAGTTAGGCAGGGTGTGTTTTGTCTCCAGATTTATTCAACCTCTATAGTGAAATGATATTAAGAGATATCGAACATAAGAAGGGGGTGTGTATTGGAGGAAAGAATGTAACAAATCTGAGGTATGCAGATGATACGGTTCTACTGGCAGAATCTGAACATGAACTACAAGAATTACTGGATGTTGTAGTCAGGAGTAGTGAAAATATGGGACTGGAACTGAATATATCTAAAACAGAATGTATGACGGTATCTAAAAATAATAACCCACCAGCCTGTGTAATAACAAGCAGAGGACAAACAATACAACAAGTTGAATGTTTCAAATATTTAGGCTTCAATGTAACATCCAATGGAAAATCAGATTGTGAAATAAAGAAAAGAATAGGTATGGCGAAGAATGCATTCAACCCGCTGCATACAATTATGAAAAACAGGAATATTAGCATGAAAACAAAAATCAAAGTCCTGGATTGCTATGTACTGTCTGTGCTGCTATATGGTTGTGAGAGCTGGACCATAAACAAGACCATGGTTAAAAGACTGGAGGCAGTGGAAATGTGGTTTTACAGAAGAATGATGAGGGTGTCATGGATGGAAAGGAAAAGAAATGAAGAAATTTTAGAAATGGCAAACAGAAAAAGATCACTGATAACAAAAATCATCAAACGCCAAATGGAATTTTTAGGACACATTATCCGCCACCCTGGTTTGGAAATACTCGCCTTGACTGGAAAGATGAATGGAAAAAGAATAAGAGGAAGACAAAGAATAACGTATTTGAAAGGGATAAGAACTTGGACAGATGAAGCTGAGAAAGGTGGCGCTGCTTTAATAGAATTGGCAAGAGATAGATCAGCTTGGCGGAAGATGACCTCCGACGTCTGCTTCAGATATGGAACTACATGAGATGAGATGAGATGTTTGTGATGAGAATATTGGCTATTAAGCTTAACTGCTGGTCAAAATTACTTCGCGATGGTGGCGAACGAATCGGCGATCTCAAGAAGTGGGTGAGAGAGGGATCTAGAAATGACTTTGGGTTTGAAACGAATATTTTGTGTTCGTGGATAGCTCACACGGTAGAGCCACGCTCTCACCTGCCAGGCGGAGTTGTCGTACCAATAAGGTCGCAGGTTCAAACCCCACCACCGCCGCGAAAAAAAAAATATTTTTTATTCTCTATTGTCTTCTGGCACTTTTCTACTCACTTCATATCTTGTTGTTACCAACATAAGTGCCTGCTCCACTCACTTTTCTGCATTAAAAATTCACCCCATACACCGGAGCATACTCAATGTCTCAATCGTTTCTATGTTATATGTTTGTGATGAGAATATTGGCTATTAAGCTTAACTGCTGGTCAAAATTACTTCGCGATGGTGGCGAACGAATCGGCGATCTCAAGAAGTGGGTGAGAGAGGGATCTAGAAATGACTTTGGGTTTGAAACGAATATTTTGTGTTCGTGGATAGCTCACACGGTAGAGCCACGCTCTCACCTGCCAGGCGGAGTTGTCGTGTACCAATAAGGTCGCAGGTTCAAACCCCACCACCGCCGCGAAAAATTTTTTTATTCTCTATTGTCTTCTGGCACTTTTCTACTCACTTCATATCTTGTTGTTACTCCTAGATAGACTGACTGCCACCCAAGACTGTTCCATGGTTTGTGGTCGAATTGTCCTTATTCTAGTTGAGACGACTTCCCACCTATGGCCTCCTCTTCTCATTGCACCCTAATACGCTTCAACAGGCATGACGTCACTTCCCTCGTAATGACGCATGGTAACTTAGTAACTGGCTTTAAACTATCGGAACAATGGCTGATGGCTTTATGAAATTCTTCTCCGACGAGCAGAAAAGTGTATCCAGAGGAGAAAAACATGATAAATTTGATCATGTTTTGACTTTTATACATTCTGATCACATTATGACATGTGAAAAAGTTCTCGCCAGCATGAAGAATAAAAAGTACCGATTTTCTTTGTTTAGAACCAAGCTGCTCGTTGCTGGGTGGACGTGACATCAGACTATTAAATCCTATTGGTCTAATCTCTTCCTGCGTCCTGCCCAGCAAAGAGCACGAGCTCCAAATGGGAAAGCCCGCCGGATCATTAAAAAGGTCAAAGGTTACACTAAAATAAAACAAAGAGCATTCATATAGCGCAATATCAAATAAACGTGCTTAAAGCGCTTTACAATGGGTCCATGACCAACAGCAACACGTAACATGTAGAACGAGACATGGCGCCTGTTAGGCGATATTACAATTTTTCGGCCAGAGACAACGCTGTTAACAGCCAGGTACTCATTTTACACCTGAGTACGGTGAGAGAATGTGAGTAAAGACCCTTCTCCAAGGACTCACCAACTATGCGCTGAGCGAGGTTCGAACCCAGGACCTTCCGATCCGAAAGCGAGTGTCATACCACTAGACCACACAGGCGCACAAGGTGCTTAATCCACCATAAATAACAATGTGAAATTGAATGTTAGCTTCAATTTAATAAACGAAAACAGATAACGTGCACGTTTCGGGTTTCCCCTTTATCAGC
>NC_088373.1:1876894-1881894 GCF_034508935.2 Berghia stephanieae
TAAAAGTTCATGGTTACACAGAGATTGTGTGTTGGTCCGTTATACTTCCGGATGGCAATGTTGTGAACTCCTTGGCCAAGCGCATTCTATCTATACTACTAGGTTTTTTAAAAATCAACATAGATCGAGAGGAATCTTTTAAACCATCAACGATCAAAATCGTTCGGTAAATAACGTTTTTGACTTGACTTATGCCTCTTGACTCCTGGCGGAGCATAGGGCCTCAACGGCACTCTTCCATCTTCTTCTGTCCTTGGCACAGGCAGACCTTTGCCTCACTCCAGGTAAGATTGGAGATGCACAAATCTTGTTGAAGGCTTCTCCTCCAAGTCTGTTTTGGACGACAATCCGTTTCCTCTTGCCCTGTGAGTTCCATTCGTTTTTGGATCATGCCTTACTTGACTATGCCTCTTGACTCCTGGCGGAGCATAGGGCCTCAACAGCACTCTTCCATCTTCTTCTGTCCTTGGCACAGACCTTTGCCTCCTCACTCCAGGTAAGATTATTCTCCTGGTTGGACCCCCTGGTCCCCCAAGAACAGAATTTATGGTTTATTGCTGTTGTAGGTTTCAGTAAATTGTTTGTTTTTTTAAGTGGACGGTTAGTTGGCCCATCGCATAAGCCCCTGACTTGGAGGGCTTAGGTACGAGCAAATGAATCTAGCAAAGGGGATGGTGGTCAGATTGGCGATTCCCAATGTCAAGGTCAAATTAAAGACCGATCAGTGTGCCCGAGTAGATATTCTAAATAAGTTACTCGTATATATATAGTATGCGCTTGGTTAAGAAGCTCACAACATTGCTATCCGGAAGTATAACGGACCAACACACAATACTTTGTGTAATTTTGAACGTTTATAGTCTGGTTAATACAGTTTAGTGAGAAATACTCATAAACGCGGAAGGCAAAAAGCAATAACAAAGACCTGAGTGACGTCAACTTCATTCTATCTATAGGGAGCAAGACTGTCAAGTTGTAAAGGTATCTGGATTTTTACTTTGTTTTCTTTCATCTTCTATCATCATTCAGAATCAAAATAAAACCTTTATGATCGCTAAATATGACCTAGTATTTATTATACAGAGAATATGGTGAATGAATGCATATTCAGATTCCCCCTGACAATCGTTTCTTTTTACATTAAAGTTTTAAAATAGAGCTTTTATATACCGCCATATCCACTAAATGTGCTCAAAGCGCTTTACAAAGGGTCCCGCTATATTTTTATAGTGCAATAACACATACTCGCAAGCTCGTTGTGTTATTGGGCACGATAAAATTACTCGTTTAATAAATACAAAGAGATGAAAGAACCGTATACTCTCCATTCATTCATTGTCGTCTTAAAGCAGCCATGAAAGTTTGAACTTCCGCCCTTCAGATAAAACTCTTTGTCCATCCCACCCTCTCCAACATCCGCACCCCCCCCCCCCCCAATCCTTCGTCGTACCCCCTCGCCCCCCTTATTTGTGCTATGGTGTCTTAGGTTCGATAAACTTGAGACCCTTCTGTCTCCAATCCTTTCCCGATCCCCGATCACAATCTATTGACAAACCAATATATTATATATTTTTTAAAAACATGAGCCTTTATATAGTGCAATATCCCCTAAACCTGCTCAATGAATGGCTTTACAAAAGGTCCTTGGCCAACAGCACCATGTATCACAGTCGCACAGATACATAAATATAAATGTTTATTTTTTGATGATAAATTTTCTGCTTCAATACGATTCAATAGTCTGATGTCACGCCGCACGGCAACGGCGGCCATCTTGGTTCTAAACAAAGAAAATCTATACTTTTTATTTTTCATGCTGGCTAGAACTTTTCATATGCCTTGTGATCAGAATGTGTAAAAGTCAAAACATGATCAGATTTATGTGTTTTTTCCCCTCTGGATACCCTTTATGAATGCTCGCCGGAGAAATATTTCATACGGGCCTCCGCCATTGTTCCGATAGTTTAGAGCCAGTGTTACTAAGTTACCATGCGTCATTAGGAAGGAAGTGACGTTACGACTGTTGAAGAGTATTAATCTTCAATTCAAGTTAATCTCAACCTTGTCAAAAATTCCGAAATCTACGACTTCTTGAAGATGCGGACAATACATTGAGCTTTTTTATATAGCGCAAAATCCACTAAATGTTCTCAAAGCGCTTTACAAGGGGTACCTGGTCAACAGCAACATTTAACATGTAGGTTGGACATGACGCCTGTTAGGCGATATTACAATTTTTCGGATAGAGACAACGCTTTAAACGACCAGGTACTCATTTTTCACCTGAGAACGGTGAGTGAATTTGAGTAAAGAGTTTTTTCCAAGGACTCAACTATGCGCCGAGACCTTCTGATCCGAAAGCAAGTACCATACCACAAGATCACATAGCCGCACAATAAAAAAAATAGCCATAAATAAATAAATGAAAATGTTGTTTATTGTTTGGTGAGAAAAGTGTCTGCTTCAAATGATCTTCAGATTTAAGATAATCTTAACTCGTCAATAATAATTTCATCTGCAACTTCTTGAAGACGTGGACAATACATCTATAGATAGTATGCAGATGACGTCACTCAGGCCTTTGTTATTGTTTTTGCCATCCGCGTTTGTGAGTTGTTCTCACTAAACTGCATTAACCAGACTATAAAAGTTCATGGTTACACAGAGTTTGTGTGTTGGTCCGTTATACTTCCGGATGGCAATGTTGTGAACTCCTTGGCCAAGCGCATTCTATCTATAGAGTCTCTTGTTTAAAACTTTTTAATAAGTGGAGACTCGTTTTAATAGACACCTAGATAACCACGCCTCTCGGACAGTCGTCATAATGTAAACAATGGCAGTGATTGAGTAACATAGCAAACTTCACTGGTTTTACTATCGAAGGCATGTGTCTAAATAAAATACCCACTGTTCTACCGCTTGATCAATAGAACCAATACAGAAAATTCTGTGTAAACTTAAACATTTACTATATGATCGAGAAAATCGTGTGATTACTAGTCACCCATCTGGCGATATAAAATCAATAACAACGATCAGATAGGTTGAATTTATTCACGTTATTGTCTATAACCAACTATATATGTTTGTCCGTGTACGACTTTTGATTGGTCAAAAATCTAATGGTTAATTCGTCGAGTTTCGCATTTTGAAAATTTCTGGCCAATTTAAAACAAAAATAAGTTTTATGTCGTAGTTTGGCAGGTTTGTATTGAATCCATCTGCGATCATCGCCCACTGTTGCCACACAAAACAACAAAGCGGTTCTTTAAAGCCAAAAGATTAAAACTTCTAATAATGAGAAAGAGAAAGAAGAAAACGATGAAGCAGTATAAAAGGGATTGGATAATTAATAATGAAGGAATTAAGGGGTTTTGCACGAGAGAGATAAAGAGAGAAAGAGAGAGACACACGGAGTAGCGAGAGAGATGGGCCATTCAATATTTTCAAGTGTTCCGTAGTCTGTAATAAAGGGAATTATGAAGCAACCCTCGACAACGATGAAACAGACTGGAGGATAATATTGGAAACTGTTATGGGATCTCTGTCGACTGGCGGCTCTTCTTTAACATCAAGGCTGTGTTTTCAGGCATTTAATTTATCGCAGCTTAACAGATATTTGTAAAAAATTAAATATTTAATCCATATGAATGAGAAAATAATGTATCTATTATATTATTATAACTCCGAATTATTTACGAAGTTTTCAAAAACAGTTTTGGTGCGTTTTTTTTTAAAGCAATTTTTTTTCTACAAAAAATGTATTATCTATATTTCTTTCTTTTTTTTTTCCTTTACCTCTTTCCTTCTCTTTCTCTCCCTCCTCCTTTCCTTCTATTTCTTTCTCTCTTCTTTTCCCTCCTCTTTTCTTTTTCCTCCCAATCTCCTCCTATTCCTCCTCCTCCTCCTACATTTTCTTCTTACTGTACCCTTTCTCCTCAAATTAAAACTAAAAATTTAGGGAATGAGAATAGTATAGGCTACATAACGATTTTGAGTCCAAAATTAACGGTGATTGTATTGTTTATTTATATATTTTTTTCTTTTTAACGGTTGAAAATCCGGGGGGGGGGGGGGAGCAAATAAAATTCCTTGAAAAAAAATTATAAATTGAATGTTCAGTTTCATCCAAATGATTATTTTGAAAATACATACCTTTTGCCATAGCCCCTTGTTCCTATAATAATAATAATAATACTATGAATTCTATGGAGAATACTGCCATCTTGCCAAGAGTACATTTGCCCTCTCCACAAATGTTTTGATGAATTGGGTCTGAGTGACGCTGAGAAGGACCCCGGCCCTCCAACTGCCTTTCTCTACGCTCGTGTGCGTTCTGATTGAAGTCGAAAGAGGCACTCCAGAGGCTGAAAGAAAGGCTGGATGGGGGATGGGGGCGGCTGCAGTCTTGTTTGGGCATCAGTTGTCTCCCCCCTTTTCAAAGCCAGCATCATTTTACCGTCTTGTGTCACAGATGGGATTTTTAAAGTGGCTTGGTGGCTTGATGGCTTGATGGCTTGATGGTTTGACGGCATTTTTGAAACTATTTGGGGACCTCCATCTCTAGGGCGGCAGAATAATCTTTTCCTTTCAGCAGAAATGTTAAGATTCAAGAAGGTTCGTTTAAATATCAATTCTGTAAAAAACAACAACAATAATAATAATAATAATAATAATAATAATAATAATAATAATAATAATAATAATAATAATAATAATAATAATAATGATGATGGTAATAATAATAATAATAATAATGATGATGATGATAATAATAATAATAATAATAATAATAAATAATAATAATAATAATAATAATAATAATAATAATAATAATAAAAAAGGGTAAACTATGTGGAGTTATGTGGTCTAGTGGTATGACACTCGCTTTCGGACCGGAAGGTCCTGGGTTCGAGTCTCGCTCGCTCGGCGCATATTTGAGTACTTGGAAAAGGCTATTAATTTACTCACATTCTTCCACCGTACTCAGGTGTGAAATG
>NC_088373.1:1886894-1894394 GCF_034508935.2 Berghia stephanieae
CATCACCAATCCAATATGATGTCTCCGTATTATCGATAATGTAGCAAATGGCAACCGGAAGTTGTGGCAGAGTGCTTTCCCCTTCAACTTCCCATTATTCCTTGCTTTCACTTCCTCTCCATTACGCATGCGTGAAAAAATAATAGAACATTTATTGATGACGTCAGAATGACATGATAGGAACGGTAACTTCCATCTGAGATTAAAAGTCAGTTCTTTTCTGTAATTTCATGACAACAAAATACTGACTGCCTGGAGATTTGGGCGTTGGATCCCAAACAAGTTTTCACCTTATGTCCTGCTATAAAACTGTTCAGAACAGCCGCGTTTCCATGTTGCAATTTTAGTAAAAATTCTGATCTTTTAATGGCCCAAGAAGCGCCTTTGAGTCAAGGAGACGCGAACATGCTTTCACAGTGATGAGCTCCACTCAGAAAGAGACAGTGCTTTGACATGACGGTAACAATGGGATATACTTGCTTTTTCTTTGGAAGAATTGAAAATGACAATAAATTTCAACCGATATTTATTGTTTAAAATTTAAATATCAGCGTATTGAAGTATAATATATATACATATATTGAAAATGGCAATACATTTCAATATATTTATACTCTTAGTAGGTATTGGTTTCGCTATATATATATATATATATATATATATATATATATATATATATATATATATACTTCTGGGTAACTTAATAGGTTGCGCTCATAAACGTTTATACTCTTTGTAGGTATTGGTTGTGTAGATATAGTTATGCGGATGACACTGTTCTAATCGCAGAATCAGAAAAAGAGTTACAACTACTCGATAATGTGGCCAAAAATAGCGAAGACATGGGGTTAGAACTCAATGTGAAAAAAAACCAGAATGTATGGTTTTGAGCAGAAATAATGTTAAACTACCCTGCAAATTATCCTATCAAAACGAAGAGATCGGGAGAGTTGAAAGTTTTAAATATTTGGGATACATTATTACATCTGATGGTAGATCCACCCATTAAATTACAAGAAGAATTTCTTTAGCAAAGAACACATTTAATCAATTAAAGCAAATCATGAACAACCACAATATTGAGATGGCAACAAAACTCCGGGTAATGAAATCATACGTGTGGTCTGTGCTTCTTTATGGCAGCGAGTGTTGGAAGATTAACAAAGAATGTGAACGTAGAATAACTGCAGCCGAAATTTGGTTTTATAGACGCAATCTTAGAATCTCATGGAAAGATAAAAAAAAAACGAGGAGGTATTCAAAGAAATTGGAGTACGACAACTTTGGTATAGTAAACACCATCAGAAAAAAGACAGTTAAAATTTCTCGGACATATTTACAGAAAAAAACGGAATTGAAAAGATTGTACTTACGGGTAAAGTTGCTGGGAAGAAAAAAAAGAGGGAGACAGAGGATAGATTACAATGACAATCTGAACGGATGGATTGGTGGTGGAGGAACAGGAATCGAGCTATTGAGAAGATCTGAGGACAGACATGGTTGGAGGGACATGATCGCCGATGTCTGCAACAGGCCTGGCACTTGATGATGATGATGATGACATATATATATATATATATATATATATATATATATATATATATATATATATATATACATATATATATATATGTATATATATATATATATATATATATATATATATATATATATATTTATGAGTGTTGGTGGGTACTTGTAGGTACGAAAGTGCTCGATAATGGTGGTTAGAGCTAATATATAATGTAAATTTTCACTCACATTTTTTTGTAGATGCGGTGCTAGAAAATGCAATTTATGCCAGACAGAGAAACTGGAGATTTTACTACACAACCACAGAAACAATAGCACCTTAAACAAAAGATCTGAACTGATGACAATGTGCAGACACTCTAACAAATTCAAGCTCAAAACGCAAAAGGCCAAATAACCCTCCCCCCCCCTTTTCCTACCCCCCCCCCTTTTCCCCCTCCCGACCCCATTATACCCCTCCTCCCCCTCTTCCCCCCCCCCCCCCCCGCCGCAACCACATTCCACTACAATATCACACACACATGTACACACAACACACAACACACAACACACCTACACACACACATACACACACACACACACACACTCATAATATAAACATGAGAGCACATCGCAATACACATCAAAACTAATCACCACTAGCAGCGAAACAACTTTAGTTTGGAGTTTTCTACGGACATTGCAAATGGATTATGCCGACTGAGGAAGTGTAAAAAACACAGAAACGAGTCGTCTCGGCAAAAAAATGTGAGTGAAAATTTACATTATATATATATATATATAAATCATCATAATCACGTTTTGTCTGTCCATTTTTCTCCGATCAAAGGGAAGCAACAACCCAGTCTGTCATGGGTACAGACTGATGTGGAAAACATACCGAATCTATAAGGACTTGAACAAGGTCCGTTTGCCATTGGAATCAACTGGCCCCAGCCGTAATCTGATGGACGGACTCTCTCATGATAGACCTTGGAGTTCCCACATGGAAATGATATGTTACAGTGAATGAAATAATCAGTCGGATCGTGAAAAGGTTTGAACTGAGATATTGCCAAGTTTAGTTAGAAGGTCAATTTTTTTCCAAAATGAGTTCTTGTCATAAATGATTAAATCAACCCTTTTTGTACATCTTCGGGAAATATCAAAGCTGAATTTCACTTCTAAATATTTTTTACAGCTAGTCAAGTTGAAAAAAGTATGACATGTGAAAATAAAAATTGCTGGATACCTTTCCCAAACATCTGATTATAACTTCATGAATAAGTACCCGATTTACTTCAAATATAGATTAAAATACTCTGGTGAGCATATTCTTTCAGAAAATGCAAAATAAAAAATGCAAATCTAAAATGTTCACCTTCCGACTGATTGTGTCATGCACTGTCACATAAGTTGACTGTAGACAAATGATTTACAAAGATCTGATGAAATTCCACTTGGTTGCAATAATTTACAATTGCTTTACAAATGTTGCTTTACAAATGTTGCTTTACAAATGTTGCTTTACAAATGTTGCTTTACAAATGTTGCTTTACAAATGTTGCTTTACACTTGTTGATGAATTGTTGACTCCCGATAAAAATCCTTTTTTTCTTGTGTGGTTTTGTGGTCTTGTGGAATGACACTCGCCTTCGGACCGGAAGGTCCTGAGTTCGAGTCCCTCTCTGAGCGATGCATAGTTGAGTCCTTGGAAAAGGCTTTTTTACTCACATTCTTTCAACTTATGCAAGTGTAAAATGAGTACCTGGCCCTTAATATCGTAGTCTTTGTCGTAAGAAAGTGTACTATCGCCTAACAGGCGTCATGTCTCGCCCTACATGTTCAAATGTTCCTGTTGTCCAGGGACCCTTTGTAAAGGGCATTGACAAAATTGCTCTTTATAAATGATCTTGTTATCTTACAAATAGTATGCGCTTGGCTAAGAAGCTCATAACATTGCCACCCAGAAGTATAACGGACCATCAAACAAAACTATGTGTAACCTTGAACGTTGATAGTCTGGTTAATACCAGTTTAGTGAGAGTTACTCATAAACGTGGATGGCAAAATACAATAACAAAGACCTGAGTGACGTCAACTTCATTCTATCTATATTATGTCGAGTGCTCTGTCTATAAATCGAGCTTGACCTCGTGTCTATAACTCGCTCAGTGAAAGGCGGTCCTTCAAGGAAATAAAGATTTAATACTATTATATTTGTCGTTTCTGGCACGACTCCAGGACACTATATGTGACATGCCGTATCAAAGCGGTATTATGTTGCGATGATCTAGGTGCTGGAAATTGAATTAATAGCCCCGAATAGGAAACTTGGAGTTAATTTTATATTGATTATGTTGGAAAATAAATGTATTTTATTACATTGCAGAAAACAGAAAATTCATATTTCCATTCATTTTGGTTTTCAATTCACTTTTCTGGTTCGGATTTGTCCCGACATAATACCGTTTTGACACGGTGGGTCACATGTCATCTTCTAGAACTTTCTCCAGTTTACCAGTTAATCCAATCAGCGTATCAATAATTCTTTATCGCCACAGTTGTCTCCCCGTAACCTCTGACCCCACTAACTCGTTTCCCATGGGGGTCAAGGCTGACTGCAGAGTGTGTGCGTGTCGTGTGCAAAGTGTCCAAGATGTCCAAGAAGTGTCCATTTAGTGTCATGGGTGTGCCCTGCCATTCCATCACACGGACGGACACACCCTTCATTGTCCGATAATTCCTGTCGCGTCACCAAGGCCAAAACACATATTTTGATTTTATCTAGAAACCGTTTTACTTTGCAATATATATATATATATATATATATATATATATATATATATATATATATATATATATATATATGTATATTCTATATGTGACCCATCGTCTCAAAACGGTATTATGTCGGAACGAACCAGATGCTTAAAAGCCGAATTAAATGTTAAACTGGTCAAAATCATAAATTGCTGGCATTTGCACCCTAAAATATGGTATCCATTCTCCTCAATAAAACATACAAACTCAACACAAGTCTGATATTTCTGGCTATAAATTCAATTTTCATCATGTTAACCATCCCGACTTAATACTGTTTTGAGGCGAAGGACACAAATACATTCGAAATCGAAATAAATTCCTCAATATTTTGCTTTATTGTTGTTGTCAGCATTTCGAGCACTCTTAGTGTCATATTGGAATCATACGTGATTTTATATTTTTAATATTTACACACACGTATATATATATATATATATATATATATATATATATATAATATATATATATATATATATATATATATATATATATATATATAATACATTTAGCGAAAGCCCAATGGCTTCTGACACAACCTTAGAGATGGGGAAAAGAAGTCAAAGTGCCAAAAATTTATGAAAAGTGCTCTTCCAAAACTCCCAAACTGCGTTTTAATAATAAACTGAGGATTATTTTCCCTAAAATGTCCCATTCAGTCAAGATAGTATTTTATCATATTTAAACTTCAAATTAACACAAATCTAAGGAATTTATTGTGCCAATTGATGCTTAAAATAAAGTTTACACTTCAATTCATCTAATGTAGGAAATAAATGCAACTGCAGGACCCAGGCAACAAGGCCACTTACCGGCAATTGCCTGACTCAAAATGATGTTTATCAAGGCATAGTTCCACGCCCAGGCACACCAAAACAAGAAAATTGAGCTTTTGAGCTTTTTATATAGCGCAACATCCACTAAAGGTGCTCAAAGCGCTTTACAAGGGGTCCCTGGTCAACAGCAACATTTAACATGTAGGACAGGACATGCCGCCTGTTAGGCGATATTACAATTTTTCGGATAAAGACAAAACTGTTAACGGCCAGGTACTCATTTTATACCTGACTACGGTGAGAGAATGTGAGTAAAGAGCCTTTTCCAAGGACTCAACTATACGCCGAACCCGAGGCTCGAACCCAGGACCTTCCGATCCGAAAGCGAGTGTCATACCACTAGACCACATGGTCCAGTCACTAAATTTGAAGGTGGCTACGAAACCATCCTTAGGGCGGAGGAAGACTTTAGAAGCTGGGTTGACGAAATACATTTGAAGGTGTAGCCATACGCTACTACTGCTACTACTACTACTACTACCACATAACCGCAAGAAACATTCATTGGCCTCACTGCAGAAAGTAGAAAAATCGACTTGACAAATTTGGAAAACCAGCCTTCAATTTGGACAAAGTTTCAACTTGGTATTCTTGGCATTCTGGCCTCTTCAGTCATTTGACATTTTATGCGTCGAACCAAAATGATGCAATTTACAATTCTTTGGAAAATTTTGATTCAGACGTTTCTCTTTTTGTCGAAGCGTTACAAGGAGAGCTTTCAGCAAGGCTTAACCCTCTCCTTACCACCCGTAGGAAAATCGTTACATTCGTTACGATGCAGTCATAATTTTTCTCATTCTGATTTCATTTGTACATCATAATATATGAACAAAAATGGTTGCTATAGTAAAAGTATATTAACACTGTATTGAAGAACTCGTTGAGCAGAAAGAAATATGTAAAGCAAGAACTAACAGATCTTGTGTTTGAGTGAAATTCAATTATTTTTGTATAGGTTGGGTGTGAAGTTTTCGGGAAAATCCGGAAAATGGCCTGTAAAGAGAGAGAGTTAATTTACAGTTTTCTAGTATTGTCTCTGACGAGAGGTGTGATTGTTGTACCACGACAATCAATACGTCAACGAGTCAAAATTTTATAAACAAAAATGAATATAACAGCTTAAAAAAAACCCAACAAAATACCAAACATGGGACATTTCGGGCTCAAAACCCTTCTTCAGCCAACTACAAAAACGAAACAATGAAGACATAATAAGTACTTTAATAATAAATAATGTAATTATGTCTTCATTGTTTTGTTGTTGTTGGCTGAAGAAGGATTTTGAGCCCGAAATGTCCCATGTTTGGTATTTTGTTATTTTTTGAAGCTGTTATATATAATTTTGTTTATTAATTTTTACAGTCCACAGCTTCTAGAAGCCTATCTAGTATCACAGTCAAAATGTGTCTGCTTTTCTTTTTAACCCTCTCCTTACCAGCCATTTTCAGGATTTTCCCCAAAACTTCACACCCAATTTACACAAAAATATATTTTTTATCACCAAAACACAATAGTAATCTAAGTTCTTGCCATACACAATTTCTTTAGCAAAACGTGCTCTACAACACACTGATCGTTTTCTTTAAATTTTATGATGTACAAAAGAAATTTGTATAAGAAAAATGTTGGTTGTATCGTAACGAATGTACCGATTTTTCTATAGTTGGTATATGTAGAGGGTTTAGACAATCTCTATTTTGTTGTATCTATTTATGACACCACGTAAACAGGTCAAGGTCATTCATGACCAAAAGCCGATTTTCCTCCTTGGGTGGGATAGGATTGCCTCCATGTATTGTCTTTAACACCCTGGTTGGTAGATTCGATCATATCTCTGTCCCTGTGGGGGTGTAGGGTTTACAATAGTTGTGGTGGTCGTGGTGTGTTGGTGGTACAAACTGGGTGACGGGATGGTATGGTGGTGGTGGTGGAATAGTAGTAGTAGTAGTAGTAGTAGTAGTAGTAGTAGTAGTAGTAGTAGTTCTTGTTGTAGTTGTGTTGTTGTTGTTGTAGTAGTAGTAGAAGTAGTAGTAGTAGTAGTAGTAGTAGTAGTAATAGTAGTAGTAGTAGTAGTAGTAGTAGTAGTAGTAGTAGTAGTAGTAGTAGTAGTAGTAGTAGTAGTAGTAGTAGAATTAGTAGTAGTGGTAGTAGTAGTAGTAGTAGTAGTAGTAGTAGTAGTAGTAGTAGTAGTAGTAGTAGTAGTAGTAGTAGTAGTAGAAGTAGTAGTAGTGGTAGTAGTAGAAGTAGTAGTAGTAGTAGTAGTAGTAGTAGTAGTAGTAGTAGTAGTAGTAGTAGTAGTAGTAGTAGTAGTAGTAGTAGTAGTAGTAGT
>NC_088373.1:1899394-1901894 GCF_034508935.2 Berghia stephanieae
CTTCCGGATGGCAAAAGCGCATACTATCTATACGCTTGGCTAAGAAGCTCACAACATGAACATCCGGATGACCAACAACAAAAATTATGTGTAACCTTAAAAGTTTATAGTCAGGTTAATACGGTTTAGTTAGAATTACACATAAACATGGAAGGCAAAAACATTAAAAATGACCGAAGTGACGTCATCTTCGTTCTATCTATAATATAGTTTAGTGAGAATTACTCACAAACATGGATGGCGAAAAAACAATAACAAAGACCTAAGTGACGTCATCTTCGTTCTATCTATAGATAGTATGCGCTTGGCTAAGAAGGTCACAACATTGCCATCCGGAAGGATAAAGGACCAACAAACAAAACTATGTCTAACTTTAAACGTTAATAGTCTGGTTAATACAGTTTAGTGAGAATTACTCATAAACGTGGATGGCAAAATAAAAACAATAACAAAGACCTGAGTGGCGTCATCTTCATTCTATCTATAGGGAAAAATAAAATCTAAGCGGAACAGACAAAGACAAGTTCGTCTGTAGTATTACTCATCTTGTTTTGTTGATAACGGGGAAACCCGAAACGCCCATTTTATCTGTTTTCGTATATTTAATACGCTTCAACAGTCGTGACGTCACTTCCCCCGTAATGACGCAGAGTAACTTAGTAACTGGCTCTAAACTATCGGAACAATGGCGTCGCCCTTATTGAGGAGAAAAACATTATAAATCTGATCATGTTTTAACTTTTATACATTCTGATCACATGACATATGAAACATTTCTAGCCAGCATGAAGAATAAAAAATGCCGTAATTCTGTTGGTCAGGGACCCTTTGTAAAGCGCTTTGAGTACATTTCGTGGATATTGCGCTATATAAAAGCTCTAGATAGTTTAAAGGACGACTTTTCGGACCAAAATTTTAAATAATGTGTTGCATCTTTTAAAAATGGAAAACGGTAGGGGCTGCCTGAAGCCGGTGATCATAAAATACTAACGAAAGGGTGAAAATGGAGAGGCTTCGTAAGGGAACAAAACTGTTTTGTTTCCATACAAAGCCACTCCATTTTCACTCTTTCGTTAGTATCCTTAAAAAATGTACGACATAGACTTGTAGAAATCCGTTTATTTCAGAATATTTCAACAAATGCCATTGGTCAAATCAATGTTGTTTATAGATAGTATGCGCTTGGCTAAGAAACTCACAACATTGCCATCCGGAAGTATAGCGGACCAACATACAAAACTGTGTAATCTTAAACGTTTTTAGTCAAGTTAATACAGTTTAGTTAGCATTACTCATAAACGCGGATGGCGAAAACAATAACAAAGACCTGAGTGACGTCAACTTCGAACTATCTATAGATAGAATGAAGTTGACGTCACTCGCTTCTTTGTTATTGTTTTTTTGCCATCCACGTTTTTGAGTAATTCTTATTTAACTGTATTATCCAGACTATAAAAGTTATGGTTGCACAGAATTTTGTGTGTTTGTCCATTATACTTCCGGATGGCAATGTTATGAGCTTCTTGGCCAAGCGCATACTATCTATAGGCAATGTCGGAAAGATACCATGATAGACTCCACCAGCCACCAGCAGAGTTCACTAATTAAATGACGGCCCTAGAAATCCGAGAACAACCCGGCGTGACACATTGATGGTCTATAGAACTCTCTGGAACAAAAGGATACAGCGGCGGCCTGCGATAGGATGACACGATGGCCTTGACCTTTGACTTGGGAGTGGATCGAGTGATGTGATGAATGAGTTGGTTGGGGAGTTAGAAGTCGCGGGTTAATGTACTCATACTCACAGCCAGCCTCTCTTTAAAAGTCAGAGTTTAAGTATGTACAGAAGTGGACCGTGGCCATCGTTAAGTTATAGCCTGACACTGAAATCCAAAAGTACTGGCAGTTTGACGTCATTATTTGGTTTTTGCACCGTCTAGTGAGTTGTCGTTAGTAGAGCTCATGGAAACAAGTGGTCCCATTGGTTGAACTATTGAATACAACTCACGATTTGTTTTCTTTTGTGGCAAAAAACTGACATTTTGACGTCATTTTTTGTCAGTGTCAGGCTATAACTTTACGAATGCCACGCGTGGACATACTATAGATAGTATGCGCTTGGCTAAGAAGCTAATAACTTTGCCATCCGGAAGTATAACGGACCAACACACAAAACTGCGTGTATCCATGAAAGTTTAAAGTCTGGTAAATACAGTTTGGTGAGAATTACTCATAAAGGAGGATGGCAACAAACAATAACAAAGACCTGATTGACGTCAACTTCGAACTATCTATAAATAGTATGAAGTTGACGTCACTCGGTTCTTTCTAATTGTTTTTTTGCCATCCACGTTTATGAGTAATTCTCATTTAACTGTATTATCCAGACTATAAAAGTTATGGTTACACATAATTTTATGTGTTTGCCCGTTATACTTCCGAATGGCACTGTTGTGAGCTTCTTAGCCAAGCGCATACTATCTATAGGCAATGTCGG
>NC_088373.1:1906894-1911894 GCF_034508935.2 Berghia stephanieae
ATCACTCATCATCATCATCATCATCATATCATCATCATCTCATCATCCATCATCATCATCATCATCATCATCATCATCATCATCATCATCATCATCATCACTCATCATCATCATCATCATCACATCATCATCATCATCATCATCATCATCATCATACATCATCATCATCATCATCATCATCATCATCATCATCATCATCATCATCATCATCACTCAATCATCATCATCACTCATTCATCATCATCATCATCATACATCATCATCATCATATCATATCATCACCATTCATCATCATCATCATCATCATCTCATCATTCATCATCATCACATCATCATATCATCATCATCATCACATCATCATCATCATTCAATACATCATCATCATCAATCATCATTATCATCACATATCATTCATCATCTCAATCATCACATCATCATATCACATCACATCATCATCATCATCATCACATCATCATCATCATTCATCATCACATCATCACAATCATCATCATATCATCACATCATATATCATCATCATCATTCATCATCATCAACATCATCATCATCATCATCATATCATCATCATCATACATATCATCATCATAACTTCATACATCATCATCATCTCATCACATCCATACATATATACATCACTCTCACATCTCATCATAGCTTATATATTCAATCATCATCATCATTCACATTCATATCATCAACATCATAATTCATCATCAATCAATCTCATATATCATCAATCAATACTCATCACAATCATCATCATCATATCATCATCTCATCATCAATCACATCATCATCATCATCATCTTCATAATCATCTACACACACATCATATCATCAATCTCATCATCATATAATCATCATCTCATTATCATCATCATCATACTTTACTCCATCAATCAATCATTAACATCATACATATCATATCATCATCATATCATACACACTGCACTCATCATCATCATCAGTCATCTCTTCAATCTCAATCTCATTATCATCATCATCATCATCATCATCATCCATCATCATTCATCATCATATCATCACTACAAGCATGATCATCACACCATCGACTCATCATCTCAATCATCACCATCATCTCATACACATCATCATACATCATTTATATTGCCTTATACTATCTATCATATTCATCATCATCACACAGACATACTATCTATCATTCATCAATCATAGAACATACAACACCATTATCTCAACTCAACTATCCATCACATGGACTCAATCCACAACTATTGATCCATACATGTCATAAAATCACTCGTATATACATCAGCTAAAGTTAATCATTGATAATCGAAAGTGATTTCATAAATTCTGTATGATTAAATATTCAGACCATAGACATACAGGAAGTCATCATTCATCATCATCATCATCATCTCATCACTATTCATCATCATTCATCATCATTCATACATCATCATCAATCACATCATCATCACATCATTCATCATCATCAGCTCATTCATCATCATCAAGTTCAATATATTTACCACACAGATTTTCATATATATTCACAATAGTTTTCTTTTTATTTATGTTTATCAAATAGTATATCAAAGTCTATCAAATTATCACAATCATTCAATAGTTTCAAAGTTTCACAATTCATCAAAGTTCAAAGTTCAAAAGTTTACAAAAAGTTTATCAAAGTTCAAAGTTTCATAAGTTTACAAGTTCAAAGTTTCAAAGTTTCAAAGTTTCAAAGTTTATTCAATCTTAGGGTTTCGACAATAAATCAACAATGCAAAGTCAAAATACAAAGGAATGCTAGGGTTTGAATCTTAGTGAAATGAACGTGACGCACCATTTTGCACACCTGACTAGATAGGCTTGAAAATCTAAAAATTCGTCGTTTTTAGATGATAAAAATTGTAGTCGTCCAAGTCAACTTTACAAATCAACAATTTAGATACCCTCACAATGATTAGACATCACTCCAAAATGTGTGACCCTTCGCCTCAAAACGGTATTAAGTCAGGTTGGTTAAGATGCTGCAAAGTTTATGATATCACAATGTTTGTTTGTTTTTTTTACCGCACCGCTGTTAACGGCCAGGTATTTATAGATAGAACGAAGATGACGTCAACCGGGCCCCTGTTATTGTTTTTTTTTTGTCATCCGTGTTCATGAGTAATTCCCACTAAAGCGTACTAACCAGACTATAAATGTTTTAAGTTACACATAGTTTTGTGTGTTGGCCCTTTATACTTCTGGATGGCAATGTTGTGCACTTCTTAGCCAAGAGCATACTATCTATATTACACAGGACTACAAAGAGAGAACCAAGCAAACGACCTTTTCCAAGAACTCAACTATGCGCAGATCACAGTGGGGACTCGAACCCACAACCCTTTGATCCAATCCCGAGTGTCATAAAATACCACGTCGTTTACCTCTGAAAGCTGAAAAGTTAAACATTGTAAATTCGGAAAGTGATTTTCTAAATTTCTTGTATGACTTAAATGATGTCAGGACCAAGGAACAAAGGGAGAGAATTAGTGAAGGGAATGCACCAAGAATCCATTTCATAGTCGACTGATTCCCCCTGTATGTTTGGTCATGCCACTGTTGATTACACAGCAAATCGTTAAGCTCGTCCTAGAAACAAACATTGGCCCTACGGGATTCCATACAAAATGGTTGTTTGCGTGACTTGTTAAAATGTATGGAGTGCCGGTTTGGTTAGAATTGACTGCTGTCCTATGTTTGGTTTTTACACTCTCTTTATTTCTTTTATAATGTGTCTTGTCTTGTTTTGTGATAGGTTTGTTTTGTTTTTGGTGGGTTGGGTTGAGGAGGGGGGGGGGAAGAGGGGGAGGGGATTTGTAATTGATGATTAGTATGTCGGAGTTAGATTGGTAGTGATTATAGGTGGTAATGGGGAAGATGATAATGACGTTTGGTGGTGGTGGTGGTGGTGGTGGTGGTGGTGGTGGTGGTGATGATGATGGTGGTGGTGGTGGTGTGATGGTGGTGGTGGTGGTGGTGGTGATGATGATGATGATGATGATGATGATGATGATGATGATGATGATGATGATGATGATGATGATGATGATGATGATGATGATGATGATGGTGGTGGTGGTGGGATAGACCCTGGAGACAAATTTTCCTTGTGGGATAAATCAAGGGAATGTCATTTTATTTATTTATTTATTATTTATTTAGACGTTTGAACGGTAATTTGAATAACAAGGTAAATTAAGAGCCTTTCAAACAGTAAGGTAAATTTAGAGCCATTTGAATAGAAAGGTAAATTAAGAACCTTTCAAACAGTAGGGTAAATTTAGAGCCATTTGAATAGAAAGGTAAATTAAGAGCCTTTCAAACAGTAAGGTAAATTTAGAGCCATTTGAATAGAAAGGTAAATTAAGAACCTTTCAAACAGTAAGGTAAATTTAGAGCCATTTGAATAGAAAGGTAAATTAAGAACCTTTCAAACAGTAAGGTAAATTTAGAGCCATTTGAATAGAAAGGTAAATTAAGAACCTTTCAAACAGTAAGGTAAATTTAGAGCCATTTGAATAGAAAGGTAAATTAAGAACCTTTCAAACAGTAAGGTAAATTTAGAGCCATTTGAATAGAAAGGTAAATTTAGACCCTTTCAAACAGTAAGGTAAATTTAGAGCCATTTGAATAGAAAGGTAAATTAAGAACCTTTCAAACAGTTAGTTCACCTGTCCAGTTGTGCGGCTATGTGGTCTTGTGGTATGACCCTCGCTTTCGGATCGGAAGGACCTGGGTTCGAGCCTAGCTCGCCGCATAGTTGAGTCCTTGGAAAAGACTCTTTACTCACATTCTCTCACAGTACTCAGGTGTAAAATGAGTACCTGGCCGTCAACAGCGTTGTCTCTGTCGGAAAATTTGTAATATCGCCTAACAAGCGTCATGTCTTGTTCTACATGTTACGTGTTGCTGTTGGTCAGAGACCATTTGTGAAGCGCTTTGAGCACGTTTAGTGGATATTGCGCTATATAAAAGCTCTAGTTAAAGCCCTAGTTAGTTAAATTTAAAGCCATTTAAAGGAAAGATAAATCTAGAAAGGATTGAATTTAAAATTAAATTTAGAACCATTCCAACACTAAGATAAATTAATAGCTATTTGAACAGTAGGATAAATACGCTTCAACAGTCGTGACGTCACTTCGCTCGTAATGACGCATGACAACTTAGTAACTGGCTATGAAATATCGGAACAATGGCGGACGCCCCTATGAAATATTTCACCGACGACCATAAACGCGTATCCAGAGGAAAAAAAAACCATTATAAATCTGATGATGTTTTGACTTTTACACATTCTGATCACAAGACATATTATGAAAAGTTCTAGCCAGCATGAATAATAAAAAGTACAGATTTTATTTGTTTAGAACCAAGATGGCCGCCGTTTCTGGGCGACGTGACATCAGACTATTGAATCCAATTTAGAAACAGTAAGATAAGATCAATTCAGCGTCAAATAAAATCAAAACTTAAAATCCACGTGAAAGGGTTAACTCACTCAACCCAAACACCGACTATATCCGTAGTTTACCCGGATTACTTTTACCACATGCCTATTTATTGTATAGATAGAATGCGCTTGGCCAAGGAGTTCACAACATTGCCATCCGGAAGTATAACGGACCAACACACAAACTCTGTGTAACCATGAACTTTTATAGTCTGGTTAATACAGTTTAGTGAGAACAACTCACAAACGCGGATGGCAAAAACAATAACAAAGGCCTGAGTGACGTCATCTGCATACTATCTATAGAAAAATTATAGATAGGTCGAAATTGACGCCACTCATGTATTTGTTATTGCTTTTGCCATCCGCGTTTATGAGTAATTCTCACTGAACTGTATTAACCAGACTATAAAAGTTCATGGTTACACAGAGTTTGTGTGTTGGTCCGTTATACTTCCGGATGGCAATGTTGTGACCTTCTAAGCCAAGCGCATAC
>NC_088373.1:1924394-1931894 GCF_034508935.2 Berghia stephanieae
ATATAAAGATGAAATGATAGATGTAATAAGTATGAAATCAAATGGATGGATGACAAATTGATGGAGATGGTGTGATGATGAATATGATATGAAAGCGATATGAAAATATATAATTAAATCAATTAATTATCAATACTTTACCAAACCGCTACCACATCAGACAATCTCACAGATAGGTTGCAACCATCACAGTCATACAGGCAACTAATAATTAACTAACTAACTAAACACAATCCAGACGTGTAGAAGAAAGCCAAAAGAGTGTCCTTGATATTCAACAAAAACTGTAAGGTTGTTCTAATATTGTTAATTTGTCTCTTCTTGAAATTGTTCTGATTTCACAGTATTCATAAACAGATCAATTGTTTCTCAATGTTCTGATATTAAAATAAGCAAATGGTTCTTCACAGGTAACTTATAAAACAGGCAAATGTTCAGTTTCTATTAGGGTCAAGCTATGAGTGTATAGCCTAAAGTTGGCTTGTTAAAGCCCAGCCTCCAACGGCTCATTCACAGAGCCGAACAGATTATAGAAATCACAAATTAAGTCTACACAAGACTTTAATCAAACTCTACACAAGAGTTATAACACAACTTGATTCAGCTCAAACTTTGAGCACCACAAAGTCTACACAAGACTTAAATCACACTCTACACAAGAGTTAACACAAAACGTGTTTCAGCTCGAACTTTGAGCACTACAAAGTCTACACAAGACTTTAATCCAACTCTACACAAGAGTTAAAACAAATGAGCCTAAAAGACTCCGCTGTGGTTATCGCTTAGAGACTATGAGCCTAAAAGACTCCGCTGCCTGGTCTCTTTTGAGACAATGAGCCTAAAAGACTCCGCTGAGTGGTCTCTTTTGAGACAATGAGCCTAAAAGACTCCGCTGAGTGGTCTGAAGAAACTGCTCAAAACTCTGGCATTTATAGGCAAAAATCAAGCAAACGAAGCAAAATTCTACCCACACAACCGGATGTTAGTCATATCCGTAAACATCTGAAATTCCTTAAAACTCCCCCAGATTCCATAATCATGGACAACAACAACCCATCCTGATACCGGACATCCTCATATCAAGGATAAATAAATTCGTCAGCCCCATAGTTACGAGATATCAATCAAGCCATACCATAACAAAGTCACTCCCGTAGAATACAGGGATCCTACTTTGCTTATAAGTTTACGGAGAAAACAAGATTGATGCCTTTCTCACAATAACACCCACACTACGTAGTTTAATTGAAACTTCCGGGCCATAGGTGCATGATCTGATACGACCTGTATCAACAAAAGAAGGGTTGTTCCAGAGGGATTACAATAACAACAACAACTAATACTACGACGACGTACATCCTGTCGTAAACTGACGCCTACACGGAAGCATTTCGTTACATATCTCCCCCCTAAGACTAAATTTGGTACAACATTTAGTTAGATCATCGAAATGCCTCAAGATCACATCGATCTCGATAAATAATCTGGACCATGATTATCCTTCCCTTTTACGGAACGTAGGACAAATCGGTATTGATTAAGCAAGAGAGACCACCTCATCAGTCTCCCATTCTCTGATTTCGCCCTGTTCAGATACAGAAGTGGGGCATGATCAGTTTCAATTATAAATTCTTTACCAATGAAATACACATTTAGTGTTTTCACAGCCCAAACTACGGCCAGACATTCCTTCTCAACAACAGAGTACCTCTGCTCCCGCGGTAACAATTTCCTGCTTAAATAGGTAACTGGATATTTGACTCCATCATGCTCCTGAGATAGCACAGCACCTAATCCTGTGTCGCTGGCGTCCGTAGATAAAATAAACGGCTTATCATAATCTGGAAGGCGCAACACGGGATCCGATGTAAGCATATTTTTCAGCGTTTGGAAGGCTCTCTTCTGTGGTTCGTCCCAAATCACTCTGTTGGGCATGCCTTTCTTTGTCGCGTCTGTCAGGGGAGCTGCCACTGCTGAGAAGTTTGGCACATAACGTCGGTAGAATGATGCCAGCCCAAGAAAACTTCTCATTTGTTTCTTGTTCGAGGGTAAGTTTGCCTCTTGGATCGATTTGACCTTGTCCATGGTTGGCCTTAAATTCCCTCCACCAATAGAATGGCCTAAAAACTCCACCTCCGGGAAACCAAGCAGGCACTTTGACGGTTTCGCCGTCAAGCCGCAATCACGCAACCTTTGAAGAACTGTCCTTAACGTTTTTAAATGTTCATCCCATGTTGCAGTGTGAATGAGAATATCGTCGATGTAGTTTTTCACGTTGGGAAGTCCACCAACGACTTTTCTCATCATCCGCGAGAACGCGGAGGGCGCCCCTTGAAGTCCGAAGGGCATTACAGTAAACTGCATCAGTCCTAACTCTGTTGCAAATGCCGTTTTCTCCTTGGTCCTGTCTGACAATGGAATTTGCCAGAATCCACGGATAAATCAATCTTTGAGACAAAGTGACATGATGTCCCAATTTCTTGAAACAGATCATCAAGTCTAGGCATTGGTTCCGCATCGAACACCGTAATGTTGTTAAGGGATCTGAAGTCCACACAATAACGAATGGTTCCGTCCTTCTTCTTGACAACGACAGATGGCGAACAATACGGACTATCCGATGGCTCGATTATCCCGGCGCGAAGCATGGCCTTCACTTCTTCTTTTAATGTGGTTTTTAATGCTTGAGGCACGGGATATGGTTTCTTTCTGACTGGACAATCCGACGTCAAACGGATGTCGTAGATGTAATTATTCGTGCGTCCTGGCACATCGGTCAATACGTCATCAAAATCCTGGAGCATGCCCTGCAATTGACCTATCTGCTGAGGACTCATTCCTTCATGCAGGATGACATCGTCTTTGGTCTCAGTCTGTTTCAGAGCAGGCAATTCCATCCGAGGAAGAACCTTTTCTCCATCACCATCGTTATCTTCGATAACCGCTGCCACGGCACATTGAAGAACACCGACTTCATTCTCCTTCTCCACGTCACTCACGTAGTACCTTTTCAGCAAATTTACGTGGTATGTCCTTCTGGTGTTGTCTATATTAATGACGTAATTATTCGGACCCGTGACATCTTTCACTTCAAAAGGACCCTGCCACTTCAATTCCAGTTTGTTATGTTTCGTGGGCAGTAAGAGCAATACTTTATCTCCCTTTTCAAATGACCTTACTTTGGCCTTTTTGTCAAAATGTGCCTTGTAACGCGAGGATGAATACTGCAGGTTATCGTGTGCTGCCTTCACAGTATTCTCTAACTTTTCCCTTAAATCGACTACGTATTGATACGTCGTTTTCACATCCGGGTCTTCTATGTCTTCGGTCCATAGTTCCCGTAATATTTTCATCGGTCCTCTCACAGGCCTTCCAAATAAGAGCTCAAACGGAGAGAAACCAAGAGATTCCTGAGGAGCCTCCCTGTATGAAAATAATGCAGCATTGATGTATCTGTCCCAGTCTGAGGGTCGCTCTGCAGCCAACCTCTTGAGCATTCCTTTTAAAGTTCCATTAAATCTCTCTACAAGCCCATTGGCTTGTGGGTGATAAGGACTAGTAGTGATTTGTTTTACGGAGAGCAGTCTGCATACTTCCTTCATCAGGTCTGATGTGAATTGCGTCCCCCTGTCGCTTAGCATCTCCTTAGGTATTCCCGTGCGGCTAAAGATGTCAACCAATCCTTCTGCTACTCTTTCTGTTTCCATACTCTTCAGAGCAATGGCCTCTGGATACCTCGTACAGTAATCCACCACAGTGAGTATATATCGGTTTCCTCTATCTGATGCCGGCATGATGGGGCCAATTAGATCCACTGCTACCCGACTGAAGGGTTCATCGATGAGCGGAACTTTAGTAAGAGGGACCTTAGGGGTGATTCCTCTCGGAGCTGACCTTTGACACTGGTCGCAAGACTGACAAAATCTCATGACATCCTCCCAAATATTTGGCCAGTAAAAATTACTCAGTATTCGATCTGTCGTTTTCTTTGCCGCGAGATGTCCAGAGAGTACACTTTCATGGGCCAACCGCATGACTGAATTACGCAGGCATTTTGGTACGACAACTTGCTTTACCAAATCCCCGTGCTCAACCCTTGGAGATTGAAAATAGCGGATCAGCAAACCTCTGTCATAGGCATACCAACTGGTATTACTCTTGCCTGTGTTTCTTACCTCTCCTCTGGTAGCAGCATCCCTCGCAGCTTTTAGTGTGATGTCATGCTTTTGTTTCTCCTTTAGTTCGTCGACGCTTACACCTGTCTCTATAGATGGAGCTGTGACCAAGTCTTTGATCTTGCGTTCACGTTGCCCTCGTGTTTGTACGGCGCTCAGTTCATCTCCATGACCCAATTCCTGCTCGTCAGTAATTGTTTTTACATGCATTCCTGGGCATTTGGCCCCTTCAATATTCCCAAGTATAACGTCATGCAATGGGGATTCTAACTCGACGACTGACAATCTCCCGGTAAAATAGGGGCATTCCAAATAAGCTTCACCGTGTGGTGCGGAAATAGCCTCTCCGTTAGCCAAGTAGATCAGGACCTTTTTATTCCAGTCATCCTTACTCTTGTTTATCAGTCCTTTTCTGACGATGACACAACTACTGCCGCTATCACGTAACACCTTCACCTTTTTCCCATTCAACCATCCGGCGGCCACCGGCATTACAGGTGCGACTGGCACATGTCCTGAGCACGCTGCAGAAATCATTGGCATCTCACATCCGCACTTTAATTCCACCTTGTCATGTCTCAAACATTTCTGTGGTTCATGATCTTCTGTGATCGCGGAGACTTGTTCTATACCGGTAGGTGCCTTCCTGTCTTCGTGCCTCTTCTTCTCACGGCAATCTTTTATTAAGTGTCCTTTTCGCCGACAGTAATAACAAAAGGGACTCTCGACCACAGCAGCAGCTTGCTTCTTTTGTCGACAATCTCGTGCCATATGTCCTGGCCGTTTACAGTTGTGGCAAACCATTTGGCTAGCGAAGCGGGTAGTGTCCTTCATTACGTTGTTTCGACTACTTTCATTGACGTTCTTTGATTTTTCTTGAGCCACTCCACTTTTGGAAAATGTTCCTGCGACACCGTGCGCTTCAATGTACTTTTCTCCTAAATCTATTACTTCCCTTGCTGTCTTCGGTTGTCTTTCTTTTATGAAAATCGTCAAATCCCGACCGCAGACACTGACACGCTGTTCCTTCAATATCATATCCAGAATGTCAGCAACTGAGTCCTTCCTTTTCCCCGACAACTCAATCCATTTTTCCATATAACTCTCCAATCTAGTCGCAAACTGGCTAAAACGCTCCCCTTGTTCCGGTCTACTCTTCCTAAATTTTTCATTGAATCCATCATCCGTTAGATTATAACGTCTCAATAAAGCCGCTTTTACTACCCCATAATCGATGGCATCTTCATCACTCAGTCGAGTGTAGACGTCCAGTGCTTTCCCTTTGAGAAGTGCAGACAACTGGATTGCCCAATCCCTGCATTCCCAGCCGTTGACTTTAGCGTATCTCTCGAAACGGAGCAGATAGCTGTCCATATGATCCTTGTTTTCGTCAAAACATGGAAGTCGAGGACTCTTAACAGTAGGAGCATGAGTAAATGATCGAATGTCACTTGTCATACTGTCGTTGTTGGAGGAAGCCTGACACTCCGACTTTAACCTAAGCAGTTCAAGCTCTTTCTCCATCAGAGCTTCTTGTCTTTGAGCTCGTGCTCTGCTTATCTCCTCCTCTTCTTTGGCACGTTCTCTCTCCTTCTCTTTTCTCTCTTCATCTTCTTGTAACTGGGCTGTCACCCAAGCACGGAGATCTTCACCCCTTAACTCCAATTTTTCTCCAAGTTTAATTAATCTTTCCACATCCATCTCTAGGACAATTAATCAAACCAATTCAAATTCAAATAAACAAACTTCAATATGTTTATCAACACTGTTGCCGTAAATGTTACTTTCACGTAGAATAAAGTGGTATTACAAGTAACCTTATTAATGATATGCGGTCAATATAGATCCCAAAACAGATTCAAAACAGGCAATTAATACCGATTCCTACACGGAATTCAACATTGATCTATATATATAGACTCAATATATAGAATCAAAACAAATTTACTCCAGGTCCTAACACAGAACCAACGCTTCACCCAGATTCCTACACAGAATCAAAACATTGACTTAATATAGACGCATATTAGAGTCAAAACAACTGATTTAATACAGGTCCTCACACGGAACCAACGCTTCACCCAGATTCCCCACACGGAATCAACAAAATAGCTTCACCCAGATTCCCCACACGGAATCAACAAAATAGCTTCACCCAGATTCCCCACACGGAATCAACAAAATATCTTCACACAGATTCTTTCTCAGAATCAAAATATCTTCACCCAGATTCTTTCTTAGAATCAACAAAATATCTTCACCCAGATTCTCTTAGAATCAACAAAATATCTTCACCCAGATTCTTACTTAGAATCAACAAAATATCTTCACCCAGATTCTTTCTTAGAATCAACAAAATATCTTCACCCAGATTCTCTCTTAGAATCAACAAAATATCTTCACCCAGATTCTTACTTAGAATCAACAAAATATCTTCACCCAGATTCTTACACAGAATCAATACCTTGACTTACTATATGTGCATAGAAAGTCAGAACAAATGATTTAATACAGATCCTCACACGGGACCAACACAATATTCTCCCAGATTCCTACACGGAATCAAATTACCCCAACAACCACCTTCGTTCCTTACAAAAGGGAGAGGGGGGACAATGGAGGCTTCACAGCGCGAGTACCGCTTTCGCGCTAAGTCAGTGATCCGTATCACTATGACAGATGACTGACAACGTATAACCGAACAAGTGAAAATTACCAGAATAACTTGTATTACACCTTGCGTATAATGACAGTCTTATAACCATTAAATGGATACCAATTTGCTTTAAGCCCCAAAGATAGTATCTATCTCAAGTTTGAAACAACTCCCTAACCTGTCTCAACAATTGTTTGGTCGCGATGTCTCTTGAATGCACAACAATAAGAATCCCACTTCTGACACCAAATTATGTCACAAAGTGCGCACGTAAACCGTATGCTTATGTAGCGCAGTTTGCAACCTTGTTTATGTGTGCTATATTCAAGCTACGACATCGATCAATAACCAAACACAATACGTTGATAAAGGTTTTGAAGCTAAATGAAGATATATTTTATTACAATATAACAAAGATATTATGAGATATAAAGATGAAATGATAGATGTAATAAGTATGAAATCAAATGGATGGATGACAAATTGATGGAGATGGTGTGATGATGAATATGATATGAAAGCGATATGAAAATATATAATTAAATCAATTAATTATCAATACTTTACCAAACCGCTACCACATCAGACAATCTCACAGATAGGTTGCAACCATCACAGTCATACAGGCAACTAATAATTAACTAACTAACTAAACACAATCCAGACGTG
>NC_088373.1:1949394-1969394 GCF_034508935.2 Berghia stephanieae
TGATGATGATGATGATGATTGATGATGATGATGATGATGATGATGATGATGGTGAGTGATGGTGGTGGATGATGAGTGATGGTGATGATGATGATGATGATGATGATGATGATGATGATGATGATGATGATGATGATGATGATGATGATGATGATGATGATGATGATGATGATGATGATGATGATGGTGATGATGGTGGTGATGATGATGGTGATGGTGATGGTGATGAAGATGATGATGATGATGATGATGATGATGATGATGATGATGATGATGATGATGATGATGATGATGATGATGATGATGTGATGATGATGATGATGGTGATGGTGATGATGATGATGATGATGATGATGATGATGATGATGATGATGATGATGATGATGATGGATGGTGATGATGATGATGATGTGATAGATGATGATGATGATGATGATGATGATGATGATGATGATGGATGATGATGATGATGATGATGTGATGATGATGATGATGATGATGATGATGATGTGATATGATGTGATGATGAGATGATGATGATGATGATGATGATGATGATGATGATGATGATGATGATGATGATGATGATGATGATGTGATGATGATGATGATGGATGATGATGATGAGTGATGATGATGATGATGATGATGATGGTGATGACGATGATGGTGGTGATGGTGATGATGATGATGGTGGTGATGGTGGTGGTGATGATGATGATGATGATGATGATGATGATGATGATGATGATGATGATGATGATGATGATGGCTGGTAAGAAATAACTACAAATCGTGGTTTGACGTCAACCGCAATCTATTCAAAGGTCGCTGGGTCTGAATTGCATCCCGTGAAACGATTACAGATAATCTGTCTACAGACTGCCACCCATGCATGACGTAACGCAAGCACATTGAACTCACCTATGACCCCGTGATAAGGTCACGTGAGGACATCATCAACATGATATCCTTGTGCAACTCACGGCACACGAATACGCTTCAACAGTCGTGACGTCACTTCCCTCATATTGACGTATAGTAACTTAGCAACAGGTTCTAAACTATCGGAACAACCTTATGAAATAATTCTCCAACGAGCATAAAATTGTATCCAGAGGAGAAAAAACATTATAAATCTGATCGTGTTTTGACTTTTATACATTCTGATCACATGACACGTGAAAAAGTTCTAGTCAGCATGAAGAATGAAAGGTACCGATTTTCTTTGTTTAGAACCAAGCTGCTGGTTGCTGAGCGGACGTGACTACTGAATCCCATTATATATCAGTTGCATCATTTAAGTTGCGACTGATTTATTCTGGTGTCCCATCTAAAACACAAAACGACACATAAAATGTATTTGGTCATAAACAAAAATGAATATAACGACTTTAAAGAACAAAATACCAAACACGGAACGTTTCGGGTTCAACCCTCTCTCTCTCTCTCCCCAGCAGGTATTGGGTCGCTGGGTCTGTTTACCTAACGAAATGTATTTTTTGATAGATTAGCGTCCAATCAAAAGAGTAGCAAGTAACAATATTTGATACTGTCCATCTAATGCATCCATCAAATCGGAATATCTTTTGCTCCTTGGGCCTTTTAGGAAGCCTAATGGAGGGAAGAATTGAAGGAAAGAGAGGCAGAGGAAGACAAAGGAAATCCTGGACAGATGGCATCAAGGAAGCTACAGGACGGCGCATGGCAGACTGTAACGAGGCTGCAATGGACCGTAAAGGATGGAAGGCCATGACATCCGACCTCTGGAAAGAGATGGAACCCGGGTAAGGTAAGGTAATGGATGAAGTGATCTTTTGAGTATTTTTAGATTACTGAACGTGGCAACGGAAAGAACATATTACAAACAATCTTGAGTCTTTTTTTTTATACAGCACAATATCCACTAAACATGTTCAAAGCGCTTTACATGGCACAAGGGGTACCTAACCAACAGCAACACGTAGTAACATGTAGTACGAGACATGACGCCTGTTAGGCGATATTACAATTTATTTTCGGACATAGACATCGTTGTTACCGGCCAGGTACTCATTTTACACCTGAGTACGGTGAGAGAATGTGAGTAAAGAGCCTTTTCCAATTACTCAACTATGCGCCGTGAGAGGTGGTAGTGGCGTTGTTAAGATGAATAAACAAAAAAAAAAAGTGTTTTATTCATCTTGTTTTGTTGATAAAGGGGAAAACCCGAAACATCCATTTTATCTGTCTTCGTATATGAAATTAAAGCTTACATTCAATTTCATGTTGTTTTTTTTATTTCTTCGAGCTGAGTTTCAAGCAGCACCATATACATGAACGCTAGATAAAGGCGTCGTTTTAATTCAACCGGAAGAGGTGCCGGTGCAACAACATCGCATCACGTCACATGACCTCTGACCACGCCCATCAAATGCCTTCCGTGGTTGTGGGAATTATGGGTAGAGATATAAACAAAAAGTGTTTTCTCATTAAATTACTATATCTATTAGGTTAATGTATTTGAAAACAGGAAAACTTAGTGCTTTAGTTATTAAAATGCAATTTACGTCACGCTACGAGACCTAGAACTCGACGGCAGAAGACTTTTCATCTCATCAACCACTTGAAAAGCGTTTTAGAAATGCGCACTCCAGCTGTTTGTTAGTTAGGCACGACATCCGTGTAAAGAGCAAAGGTCATAGGTTAACTAACATCCAGTACGTTCTCATTAAATCATTAGCCCTTAATGAGTTAATGTGTTCTAAACACGGTTTGATACGGCGGGAGATCGTTAGAAATGGGGAAACTCGATATGACGTCAGTGGTAGTAAATATATATATATATATATATATATATATATATATATATATATATATATGTGTGTGTGTGTGTGTGTGTGTGTGTGTGTATGTGTGCGTGTGTGTAAATATATATATAAATTGTCTGCGTTTGGCTGAGAAGCTCACAACATTGCCATCCGGAAGTATAACGGACCAACACACAAAACTGTGTGTAACCTCGAAGGTTTATAGTCTGGTTTATACAGTTTAGTGAGAATTACTCAAAAATGCGGATGGCAAAAAGTAATAACAAAGACCTGAGTCACGTCAACTTCGTTCTATATATATATATATATATATATATATATATATATATATATATATATATATATATATATATATATATATATATACTTGAGTAAAAAATGTATGGTTGGCGATCAGCATTATTCCGTGCTGCCAATGTAAAATTTTATCATCTAGCACAGAATTACGACTAAATCTAAACATCATAAAACAAATTTTTACAGACTGATATACGAGTGAATAACTTGCAAATCTTTTAACTCACTCAATCCTAGAGATTTTTGCTACTTTTCAAAATAAAAGAAAATGTATTAAAATGAGAATGTGCATAGATAGATAGTTTTATTCAACTACCACTAACATGTAAAAACTAAAAACATTAGCTTTTATACTACGCCTATAGTTTGTCTCATATAAATGTAATAAATAGGCATGGGGTAAAAGTAACCTGGGTAAACTACGGATATAGTCGGTTTTAGGGTTGAGTGAGTTAAAATTTCAGGCTAATTCTATCATCTGTTTACTCAAATTTCGTACAAAGAAAGGCTGCTAAGTAGTAATACTCAGACCTCAATTTGACCGTTGGCTTTCGTTGCCACTATAATTGATTCTACGTAAATCTAGCACATCCGCAACAACAAGTGATGACGTCATTTTCAATCTCTCTTGGTTCTATTAAGGAATAATTATCTTATCCGCAATAGAAAATGTTGATGTAATTCTAAAACTCTTTTGATACTATCAAATAATAATTATCTAGCTATTCTTTTTAAAATGAATAGGTTTGGGGTCAACATTGTTCCGTAAAATCAACGTGAACATAATAATATTTGCAGTTCTGATAACCGGACGTAATTATGGGCCCGTTTTAACATTGTTGTAATGGAAAATATTTTGCGTTGTTTTGAGAGTATTTGTGGTCCAGTTGTTTGATACTCGCTTTCGGGTCGGATGGTCCTGGGTTCGAGCCTCGCGCTCGGCGCATTGTTGAGTCCTTGGAAAAGGCTCTTTACTCAAATTCTCTCATCGTACTCATGTGTAAAATGAGTACGTGGCCGTTAACAGCGTTGTATTTGTCCGAAAAATTGTAATTTCGCCTAACAGGCGTCATGTCCCGAACTATATGTTGAATGTTGCTGTTGACCAGGGACCCCTTGTAAAGCGCTTTGAGCACATTTAGTGGATATTGCGCTATATAAAGCTCAATTTTATTTATCATTTTATTACAACAATAGGCCACAACAATTTGGGTAGTCAGACCTGCAAATATGTACACGTCGCGTAAAGCCAATGTTGTATTTGTTTTTTATCATCAAGCACAGAATTAGCGGCAAATCTAAAAATGATAATACTAATTTGTACACACTGATAAACGAGTAACTTTACCAACGTTTCGTAAGTTAAGTGTAATTCTATTTATTACCCGTTCACTCCAAAAAGATTCGGCTCAATCTCGTATGTTTATTTCTACAATACAGTAGTATAATAGTAAGTATAAGTATAATAGATGACTGCCTGTTCGTAATAGACTGTATTTCTCCGCAAATATTGCTGGTTCTACACTGGTATAATATATATATATATATATATATATATATATATATATATATATATATATTATATTTATGAGTGTTAGTGGATAGTTGTAGGTACGAGAGTGCACGATAATTTAGGTTAGAGCATATAAAGATAAATAAATAAATAAACTCACTCACGTATTTTCAAGCCAAAACGAACGTTTCAATGTTTTTCATTTCCTCAGTTGGCATTTGTCCGTAGAATTGTCTTTCATTCGGGAGTTTTGTGTTGTTTATTTATATTATACGAATTATATATATATATATATATATATATATATATATATATATATATATATATATATATATATATACAAGTATTTAAAAAAATTGATAGTATGAAATAACAATTCGAAAAAGTGTGCATAGAACGGTGTTAGACAAAAAGATAGAAAAAGACAAGAAAAAAAAAATAGTTCCAAAAAAAGCCATTCAGCCTTGACTAGGGATCGAACCTGGGACCTCTTGATTTCAATCCGACGTAATAATCCTAATACATACACACACACACACACACACACACACACACACACAGGTAAACCAGACATGTCTACTTGAAATGTTAAAAATTCGTAGTTTTCAGAGGGAAGAAATAGAAGTTACTATAAATAGAATTAAGTTGACATCACTTGGGTCAAAGAGTGTGTAGGGTAACGTAGTTACCAAGAGCTCTCACTTCTCTTAACCGCAATGCTATTGTCGCGTGCCAGGCGAGACAGCGAGGTGGGTGTGCTCCGCGTGTATCATGCGCGCTAGGCTTACTGATACAATGAAGAAAATACGAGTAGAAGACGGAAGATGCCTGGCTTCACCAAAAGCGGGAAGTGAGAACTCTTGGTAACATAACAATCGTTACCTACACGCTCTTTGCTTGGGTCTTTGTTATTGTTTTTGCCATTCGCGTTTATGCGTAATCCTCACTAAACTGTATTATCCAGAGCTTTGTGTGTTGGTCTGTTATACCTCCGGATGGCAACGTTGTGAGCTTCTCAGCCAAGCGCATACTATCTATAATTATCTTCATTAACGTCATTGTTGATAAATAAACAACTGTGTTTGTCCGAGCACCAGTGAAGGTGTGTCACAAATTTCATGTTTTGATTTATCAAAAATCTATTGGTTAATTTCATATCACATTCCTTTCCACACATACTGACTTCAATCGGATTCAGTAGTCTGATATCACGCCGCCCGGCAACGGCGGCCATCTTTGTTCTAAACAAAGAAAATCATTACTTTTTATTCTTCATGCTGGCTAGAACTTTTCATATGCCTTGTGATCAGAATGTGTAAAAGTAAATTTATGATCAAATTTATGGGTTTTTTTCCTCTGGATACGCTTTTATGCTCGCCGGAGAAATATTTCATATGGGCGTCCGCCATTGTTGCGATAGTTTAGAGCCAGTGTTACTAAGTTACCATGCGTCATTAGGAAGGAAGTGACGTTACGACTGTTGAAGAGTATTAGAAAGACATCAATACCAGTCCCTTTGATGACTAATTTTGACCATTTGTGGAAACAAAAGTTTTCGTCTGTCCCTATGTTATTCATACATTACGTAAATTATGTGTTTCTCATTTCTGTTTTAAGCCAATTTACGGTTTATTACGCTCTTCATATTTCATCCACACCTCTGTATATTGATTTGGTCAGTTTTCACAGCTTCCAATCATTATCAGCTATTTGTTTACCGTGCTCAACCATCAAAACACAACATCCAGTATAGATAGAACGAAATTGACGTCACTCAGGTCTTTGTTATTGTTTTTTACCATCCATGTTTATGAGTAATTCTCACTAAACTGTATTATCCAGACTATAAAAGTTCATGGTTACACAGAGTTTTGTGTGTTGGTCCGTAATACTTCCAGATGGCAAAGTTGTGAACTTCTTAGCCAAGAACATTCTATCTATCGATGCTGTACGTTTAGGCAAAAAGCTCACAATCCACCAGTAGGAAATAACGGACCAACACACAAAACTATGTGCAAACCATGAACGTTTATAGTCTGATTAATACAATTAAGTGAAAACTACTCATAAAAATGGCTGGCGAAAGAAAAACAATAACAAAGACCTGAGTGACGTCATCTTCGAACTATCTATAGATAGTATGCGCGTGGCTAAGAAGCTCATAACATTGCCATCCGGAAGTATAACGGGCCAACACACAAAACTGTGTGTATCCATGAACGTTTATAGTCAGGTTAATACAGTTCAGTGAGCATTACTCATAAACGCGGATGACAAAAAACAATAACAAAGACGCGAGTGACGTCAAATTCAATCTATCTTTTACGGTTTAACGTTACACATTGTTTTGTGTGTTGGTCCGTTATATTTCCGGATGGCAATGTTGTGAGCTTCTTAACCAAGCGCACACTATTTATAAATTAACAAACCTTGTCTGTTTCTGTTCATTCCTTTTCTCTCATTCTCATTTAACTTCTTCCATTTTTTATGACGATGTGTATAGTTTGTTGTTGTTGCCTCAACCATTCATTCATCCCTGGTCCAAACTCACACATCAAAGCACGTGCATGTTATGATAGCACGTGCGTCTCATTTGATGTCTGGCAGTCATCATTTCCATATCATAACCAATTCGCATGTGGCATGGATGAATTCACACACATTGGTGCCAACTTTAATAAAACTCTTTTATTTTTCCAAATTCGCCTAACAAACTGTTACTTCAAAAGAAAGCAACAGTAGAACAAACAACCTTGATCTTTTATATAGATAGAATGAAGTCGACGTCACTCTGGTCTTTGTTCTTGTTTTTTGCCATCCACGTTTATGAGTAATTCTCACTAAACTGTATTATCCTTATCCAGACTGTAAAATTTCATGGTTACACATGGTTTTGTATGTTGGTTCGTTATACTTCCGGATGGCAATGTTGTGAGTTTCTTAGGCAAGCGCATACTATCTATAGAGCAATATCCACTAAACGTGCTCAAAACGCTTTACAAAGGGTCCCTAACCAACAGCAACACATAACACTGTAGAACGAGACATGATGCCTGTTAGGCGATATTACAATTTTTACCGAAAGACACAACGCTTTTAACGACCAAGTACTCATTTTACACTTGAGTACAGTGAGAGAATGTGAGTAAAGAGCCTTTGCCAAGGACTCAACTATGCGCCGAGCGAGGCTCGAACCTAGGACCTTCCGATCCGGAAAGCGATGTCATACCACAAGACCACATTATAGCCGCACAAATAAGCATGGATAAATTGAGATGAGACCCGTGTCATCTAAATATTACATCAAACCCAAGAATTTAAAGAAGTTCTTGTGAAGTCTCAGGGTTGAGACTTTTTTCACGACACGAGGAAGATATAAATGCTGTGCAATTGGTCAAGACACTCACAACATTGCCATCCGGAAATATAACGGACCAACACACAAAACTATAATATGTATCCTTGAAGGTTTATAGTCTAGTTACTACAGTTTTGTGAAAATTACTCAACTTCGTTCTATAATCTACACATCCCTCGATCTTTGAAGTGATCGTTTTGTGGTTAAAAATGAAATTAGCCTGTTTTGTCAAAACACGGAAGGATTGGAAGTTAAGGAAGATTTTTTGTGCTCTTTTTTTTTTTTTTTTTTCGTTGATTTCCTGTAAGGACAAAATACAAACTTGATTAAATTATGCAGGGAGTGTAGCCTACCGTTTTTCACGGGCGGAACAAAATGAGAGATGATAGAACTGTGTTGTTGTTTACAGTAAATGCTAGTAACTTGATAGGGTGCCTTGAATATAGCTGCTAACATTAATTGAAAACGCCATCTGATAGAAAAGTGAGCAGGAAAGGGTGAAGGGGGGGGGGGGGGGGGAATAGGGGGAGAGGATAAAGCGCATTTCTGTGTGGAAAATAAAAACTTAAAAAAAAAATATAGACAGTTTCAATTTGCTTTTTAGTTTCAATAGACACTTAGATAACCACGCCTCTCGGAAGTCGTCATATTGTAATCAATGGCAATGATTGGTAAACATAGCAAACTTCACAGGTTTTACTATTGATGGTATGTGTATAACTAAAACACTCACCGTTAAACCGCTTGGTCAATAGATCCAAAACAAAAAAAAAAACAAACTATGAGTTAACTTAAACGTTCATAATAAAATCTAGAAAAATGTGTGATAACTATTCACCCATTTGGCGGTGTAAAAACAATAACAATGATCATAGAGAGGTTCATATCTCATATTTCATATCATTCACGTTTATGTTTATAAACAACCAACTATGTTTGTCCGAGCACGAGTGAAGGTGTGTCACAAATTCCGTGTTTAGATTGGTCAAAAATCTACCGGTTAATTAATTAGCATATGCAGCACTTTTAGGTCATGTTAACGCCTTGTAAGGGGCGATAGTGCAAATACAAAGACACATAAAATGAATACAATCGTATTATTATTATTATTATTATTATTATTATTATTATTATTATTATTATTATTATTATTATTATATTATTATTATTATATATTATTATTATTATTATTATTATTATTATTATTATTATTATTATTATTATTATTATTATTATATTATTATTATTATTATTATTATTATTATTATTATTATTATTATTATTATTATTATATTATTATTATATTATTATATTATTGTTATTATTATTATTATCATTATTATTATTATTATTATTATTATTAAGTATTTCACATCGTCTTAACAAATTCAAGACTAGCAAAGGGACATAACTCGAAAAAAAGCGAGTTACATCAAAATGACAAATCAGGAAGCAGGCACCGTTGTAAGATATAGATGTGAATGGAGGTCTGAGGTTCGTTCCCCAGTCGATTCAAGCTGATTTTTTCTTCTGGTTTCTTTTTTTTTATCCTTTTTTTTCTTGTAATATTTTCTTTCTTGCTTTGTCTGTCACTGTTTCATAAACATTGTAACTAATCGTACGCACCAATTTATTGTTGATAATTTCTTTCTGGCCGTTAACCCTCTCCTTACCATCTATAGGAAAATCGTCACATTCGTTACGATACAACCAACATTTTTCTTATTCAAATTTCTTTTACACACCATGACATTTAAAGAAAATGTACAGTGTGTTGTAGAGCATGTTTTGCTCAAGAAATTATGTATGGTAAGAACTTTACTGCTGTTGTGTTTGAATGATAACAAATACATTTTTGTGTTAGTTGGGTGTTAAGTTTTGGGGAAAATCTTGAAAATGGCTGGTAAGGAGAGGGTTAACGCGTTTCCTATGTAAAATTAAATATGAAAAATAATACTATCGCCTAACAGTCGTCAAGTCTCGTTCTACAAGTTACGTGTTGCGGTTGATCAGGGATCCCTTGTAAAGCGCTTTGAGCACATTTATTGGATATTGTTCTATATAAAAGCTCAAGTCAAAAAAAAAATACAATAAATTGGATAGGTTTGTCCTTGAGGTGTAGTATAGATTGTATTACCTCCCCTTGTCTTGTTGGGCAGACATCTTGAACGTCTGGTCTGTGACAGGCGAGACATCTCAATGACCACAGGAACCTCTTATTTCCGTTTCCGGTTTATTTTGAGTTTGTCTTTTAAATGAAAAAAAAAAATATTATTAACCCTTCATCGGCGAGAATGTATAATGACCCCAGTATTTCTTGTTTCGTTTTCTGTTTTTGTTTTTTATTGTTTTTGGTTTTTTTTGTTGTATTTTGGGTTTTTTTTTTTTAGTTTGTCTTTTAACCCTTTATCGGCGAGAATGTATCTCAATGACCCCAGGATCTCTTATTTCCTTTTCCGGTTAATTTTGAGCTTGTATTTCAATTTTTAAAAAAAATTACTATTAACCTTTCATCGGCGAGAATGTATCTCAATGTCCTACAACAACCCTTACTTCGTTTTCCGGTTTATTTTGAGTTTGTCTTTTAATTAAAAAATTAATATTAACCCTTCATCGGCGAGAAAAAATAAGACAAAGGGGAATTGGTTCAAATAGGAAACAGATGTAGATTCCAAGAGCACACTATCAAAGTCCTTAGTTTGAAATCACCTAAAAGTCTCATCCAGACACAAGCACATGTCCCAACTAATAGGAATACACTAAAATTTTTACAAATCATATAATAATACGTAAACAAAACATAATATAGTGCACAACAGAGAGATGATTTACAAGGAAAAAAAATATCATCTCCCAAAACTAACTATACAATTGTCTGTTTCCTCTCTCAGCCAGGGTATCCGGCAAGGACCAGGACAAAACCAAGTATTCTCATTCTAAGACAAAGCCAGAAAGCAAGTTGGAAAGAAGATAAAGGAGGATAGAATAATACATGTACATTTATATAGCGCTTATGCCCAAGCTTCAAAGCCACAGTAAGTGCCTCCCTGCCCACGATGGGAGGTCAGGAACCCCACCCAGCCTCTAATGGTTTAACAGAGTACAATCTAACGCCGCCTGTAATGGTTTAACGGACTACAATCTATCTAACACCGCCTGTAATGGTTTAACGGACTACAATCTAACACCGCCTGTAATGGTTTAACCCGATGCCTGTACCTACACACATCATAGGGATAATCCCGACAGCCATCAGTATGAGATTGTCATCCACGACAGCTCCAGACTGATCCAAGTAGGTTTTTGAATAAATGGATTCATTATACTCCGACAGGCAAGACAAATAAGGATATTATATATATATATATATATATATATATAATATATATATATATATATATATATATATATATATATGTATATATACGAGTATATATATATATATATATATATATATATATATATATATATATATATATAATATATATATATATATGTATATATTATATGTATGTATAACATTTTTTTTTCCATTTACCACAGGTAATTCTCATACAAAAATATTATTTTATTTAACCCTCTCCTTATCAGTCATTTCCCACCCAACTAACACAAAAATAGATTCTTTTATCACTCAAACACAATAGCAGTAAAGGTCTTGCTATACATAATTTCTGTAGCACAACATGCTCTACAATACACTGTTCATTTTCTTCAAATTTTATGATGTACAAAACAAATTTGAATCAGAAAAATGTTGGTTGTATCGTAACGAATGTCACGATTTTCCTGTAGGTGGTAAGGAGAGGGTTAATAGAGTAATTTCTGTATAGAAATAACACAACAGTTACTCATAAATTGTCTTCAGATATTGAAATTGCCTTCATGACAGTCATGACGTCACTTCCCTCCAAATGACGCATGGTAACTTAGTAACTAGCTCTAAACTATCGGAACTATGGCGGACGCCCTTATGAAATACTTCATAAAAGTGTATCCAGAGGAGAAAAACATTTTAAATATGATCATGTTTTGACTTTTATAGATATTTCGAAGTTGACATCACTCGGGTCTTGGTTGTTGTTTTTTGCCATCCGCGTTTATGAGTAATTCTCACTAAACTGTATTAACCTGACTATAAACGACAAAGGTTACACATTGTTTTGTGTGTTGCTCCTTATACTTCGGTATGGCAATGTTGTGAGCTCCTCAGCCAAGCGCATACTATCTATACATTCTAATCACATGACATATCAAAAGTTCTAGCCAGCATGAAGAATAAAAAGTACCGATTTTCTTTGTTTAGAACCAAGCTGCTGGCCGTTGCTGGGTGACGTCATGTTCATTCTATCTAAAGGCTATTATTTTTCAGAATAGCCTCATTATATTGAAATTTATATTTATTACTTATATATAGAATGCGCTTGGCCAAGGAGTTCACAACATTGCCATCCGGAAGTATAACGGACCAACACACAAACTCTGTGTAACCATGAACTTTTATAGTCTGGTTAATACAGTTAAGTGAGAACAACTCACAAACGCGGATGGCAAAAACAATAACAAAGGCCTGAGTGACGTCATCTTCGAACTATCTATATTTATCATTATATTTCACTATCAAAGTGTTCTATTTATTATTTTGTGGTACAATCACAATATAGATTTATAGATAGTATGCGCTTGGCTAAGAAGCTCACAACATTGCCATCCGGAAGTATAACGGACCAACACACAAAACTGTGTGTATCCATGAACGTTTATAGTCAGATTAATACAATTCAGTGAGTATTACTCATAAACGCGGATGGCAAAAAACAATAACAAAGACATGAATGACGTCATCTTCGAACTATCTATATTAGAGTTTGATAATAATCATGTGGTGAGTGTGTGTGGGTGTGTGGGTGTGTGGGTGTGGGTGTGTGGGTGTTTACGTGATGGGAGGGGGTGATTGGGTTGTAGATAATATATTATGAAATATTATCGTGCATGATATAACCGTTGAGAGGTATTTGAGTGTTTAACACGGCATCCATAAGCGGTAGCCACTCACTCACCCACAAACTCACGTGCAATGATTGGATGGGTTGTTGTTGTTGTTCTTGTTGTTCTTGTTGTGTTGAGATATAAATTTATACTTAAATTTAAACTTATATTTAACCTTTACTCATAACTTGACTTTAGATATTGATATTGGATTCAATAGTCTGATGTCACGTCGCGTGGTTCTAAACAAAGAAAATCGGTACTTTTTATTCATCATGCTGGCTAGAACTTTTCATATATCATGTGATCGGAATGTATAAAAGTCAAAACATGATCAGATATTTTATAATGTTTTTCTCCTCTGGATACGCTTTTGTGCTCGTCGGAGAAATATTTCACAAGGGCGTACGCCATTGTTCCGATAGTTTAGAGCCAGTTACTACGTTACCATGCGTCATTTCGAGGGAAGTGACGTCAATACTGTCGAAGCGTATTGCTGTTTGAATATCAAATATTATTAAATCTTGAGTATTTATAGGGTGTAATATCTACTAAATGACTGAAGTAAAGAATGTATCGATAAAGATGAGAGAAGATAGATTGAAATGGTTCGGACATGTAAAGAGACGATAGGTATATAGCGCAATATCCACTAAACGTGTTCAAGCGCTTTATAAGTGGTCCCTGTCTAACAGCAACACGTATCATATAGAACGAGACATGACGCCTGTGAGGAGATATTAGAATTTTTTTCCCCGACAGACACAAAGCTGTCAACGGCCAGGTACTCATTTTACACTTGAGTGTGGTTAGAGAATGTGAGTAAAGAGACTTATCCAAAGACTCAACTATACGCCGAGCGAGGCTCGAACCCAGGACCTTGCGATCGAAAGCGAGTGTCATACCACTAGACCACATAGCCGCATATTACGTGTTGCTGTTGGTGTGGGACCCTTTGTAAAGCGCTTTGAGCATGTTTAGTGAATATTGCGTTATAGATAGTATGCGCTTGGCTAAGAAGCTCACAACATTGCCATCCGGAAGTATAACGGACCAACACACAAAAATGTGTGTAACCATGAACTTTTATAGTCTGGTTGATCCAGTTTAGTGAGCATCACTCACAAACGCGGATGGCAAAATACAATAACAAAGGCTTGAGTGACGTCATCTTCGTTCCATCTATAAAGCTCAAGAAAAAAATAAAAACAAAACAAAAAGAAAACAAACAAACAAAAAAGTCACAGACACACACACTCTAGACAACACGCGTGTCAATCCATTTGGCACAGTTATTGAATAATCATTACGTATGGTACATGTTTTAATCGTACATATTATGATCATTACCATCATACCTACCACTGTCGAACACCAACCAGCCAATCAGAGACACGGATCGCTTGAATCACCCTTTGACCTTTCCAACCAGACAGATTTATCATCAAGGTATCAGAGGACGATCAGACGATTCGTCGTCAGAACCTCAGGCGTGTTCCGTTGCACAAGCAAGCGTTCACTAGAAGCTGGACCCGATGCCATGCGTGGCGGTCGTTCGCTGCCGTGAGTGGTTTTGATTGGTCAGCGGTTGACCAGCTGGTGAACCACCGCCTACGTTATAGATAGTATGCAGATGACGTCACTCAGGTCTTTGTTATTGTTTTTTGCCATCCGCGTTTATGAGTAATGCTCACTGAACTGTATTAACCTGACTATACAAGTTCATGGATACACACAGTTTTGTGTGTTGGTCCGTTATACTTCCGGATGGCAATGTTATGAGCTTCTTAGCCAAGCGCAAACTATCTATAGATATTGTGCGCTTGGCTAAGAAGCTCACAACATTGCCATCCGGAAGTATAACGGACCAACACACGAAACTGTGTGTAACCTTAAAGGTGTATAGTCTGGTTAATACCGTTTAGTGAGAACTGCTCATAAACGTGGATGACAAAAAACAATAACAAAGACCTGAGTGACGTCAACTTCATTCTATTTATAGTTACAATGAAATTGACGTCACTCAGCTCTGTGTTATTGTTTTTAGCCATCCATTTTTTATGAACAGTTCTCACTAAATTCTACTTACCAGACTATAGATAGAACGAAGATGACGTCACTCAGGAATTTGTTATTGTTTTTTTTTTTTTTTTGCAATCCACGTTTATGAGTAATTCTCACTGAACTGTATTAACCAGACTATGAAATATCGTGGTTACACATAATTATTGTGTGTTGGTCCGTTATACTTCCGGATGTCAATGTTGTGAGCTTCTTAGCCAAGCAAGCGCATCCTATCTATAGATAGAATGCGCTTGGCCAAGGAGTTCACAACATTGCCATCCGGAAGTATAACGGACCAACACACAAACTCTGTGTAACCATGAACTTTTATAGTCTGGTTAATACAGTTTAGTGAGAACAACTCACAAACGCGGATGGCAAAAACAATAACAAAGGCCTGAGTGACGTCATCTGCATACTATCTATAAACGCATGTGCCACACTCAACGCCAGTTTAAACGTTCAACTAGCTTTTTGCCTCCCTTTGCCTCACCTACGGAACACGCGTTCCGTGTTCGCACCGGATACCCCTGGCGACGGAATCTGTGACCTATGACGGAAACGGAGTCCAGATGCATTCTGGGAATAGTGTGAGTACATAAAAACTCATCATCATTGCCAGGGAGATATTTATCTACCGTCTTTTACATTCTTATCATCATCGTCATCATTCATATCATCGTCGTCATCGTCATATTATAGATAATAATATGTGATATGCACAAAAACATCACCGATCTAACACATGTCAATATGTGGAGACTTTTGGTTTTATTGTGTTTTGATTGTGTTGTGTTGTTGTGTGTTGTTGTGTGTTGTCTCGGTTTGTTTTTTCTTTTCATAAACGTTTGTGTGTTAGAATGTATTTGTGTTAGTGTGTTTGTGTGTTTATAAATGTGTGTGTGTGTGTAAATAGAAATGAGCTTTTATATAGCGCAATATCCACTAAGCGTGCTCAAAGCGATTTACAAGTGGTTCCTGGGCAACAGCAACACTTAATATGTGCGGCTATGAGGTCGCATTCGGATCGGAAGGTCCTCGTTTGAGCCTCGCTCGGCGCATATTTGAGTCCTTGGAAAACGCTATTTTCTCACATTCTTCCACCGTACTCAGGTGTGAAATGAGTACCTGGCCGTTAACAGCGTTGTCTATGTCCGAAAAAATTGTAATATCGCCTAACAGACGTTATGTCTTATCCTAAATGTTAAATGTTGCTGTTGCTTTACACATTGTAAAGCACATTGATCACGTTTAGTGGATATTGCGCTTTATAAAAGCGCAATGTTTTTTGTGTTAGTGTGATTTTGTGTGTATGGGTGTGTGTAGAAATTGAGCTTTTATATAGCGCAATATCCACTAATCGTGCTCAAAGCGCTTTACAAGGAGTCCCTGGCCAACAACAACACTTCACAAGTAGGACGTGACGTGACATGACGGCTGTTAGGCGATCTTTATGTGTAATGTGTGTGTGTGTGTGTGTGTGTTTGTGTGTGTCTGTGTGTGTGTGCTAGAGGAGCGCGTGTAGGTGAAATATAGATAGAATGAAGTTGACGTCACACGGATCTTTGTTATTGTGTTTTTGCCATCCGCGTTTATGAGTAATTCTCACAAAACTGTATTAACCAGACTATAAACGTTTATGGTTAAACATAGATTTGTGTGTTGGTCCGTTATAGTTAGTATGCGCTTGGCTAGGAAGCTCATAACATTGCCATCCGGAAGTATAACGGACCAACACACAAAACTGCGTGTATCCATGAACGTCTATAGATAGAATGCGCTTGGCCAAGGAGTTCACAACATTGCCATCCGGAAGTATAACGGACCAACACACAAACTCTGTGTAACCATGAACTTTTATAGTCTGGTTAATACAGTTTAGTGAGAACAACTCACAAACGCGGATGGCAAAAACAAAAACAAAGTCCTGAGTGACGTCATCTGCATACTATCTATAGTCGGGTTAATACAGTTCAGTGAGCATTACTCATAAACGCGGATGGCAAAAAACATCAACAAAGACCTGAGTGACGTCATCTTTGAACTATCTATAGATAGTTCGAAGATGACGTCACTCAGGCCTTTGTTATTGTTTTTGCCATCCGCGTTTGTGAGTTGTTCTCACTAAACTGTATTAACAAGACTATAAAAGTTCATGGTTACACAGAGTTTGTGTGTTGGTCCGTTATACTTCCGGATGGCAATTTTGTGAACTCCTTGGCCAAGCGCATTCTATCTATATAAGAGATAAACATAAGAATTCAGACAAAGCGAGTGGAGCAGGTATTTATCTTATTATACTCCATGTATTCCAAATAACACATTTTATACATTGGGTATCCTTGGCAAAGGTTGTGTTTTCTTGCCTTTTGGTACTTGTGTTCACCTTGTGTCGGCGTCTGGGGTGCAAGACAACTGGGAGCAAACCAAGAAAAAAAAAAAAAAAAAAAAAAAAAAGATATTTTTCACTTTACTACTGGGATCAAATCAAAAAAAAAAAAAGAAAAAAGGGGAAGAAAAACAAACAAGATATTTGTACAATTGAATAAGGTTTATATAATTCCCTAAAGATGTGAGACAGTGACGTCATAGGCATTCTCGCCCTCTAATCACGTGACAGAGGATAGTTGACTAAACATACTGAGGGGATCAGGCAGGCAGGGGGATATTATTTACATGTGAGGACGTCATAATTGGAACCCCGGGGTGTTTGAAGGGAAGGGAAAACATTGCCGTCAACTTGGAACAGACTCAAGACATACTTGGATCATATGGCTACATGGAAATGAATAAATAAATAAATAAATAAATATATACATAAATAAATAAATAAATAAATAAATAGATATATAAATAAATTTTAAAAATAATTATATAAATAAATAAATAAATAATAAATAAATAAATGAATAAATACATAAATAAATAAATGAATAAATAAATAAATAAATAAATAAATAAATAGAAAGACAAATCAAATTCTAGCTTACAAGTCAAAAGTTGGAACAGATATAAACCTGGAATATATATATTTAAAAAATAAACAAAAAAACAAAAACAAAAGTGGCCGAGTGGTTAAGGTATTGCACATTGACCAGGAAGGTCCCGGGTTCGAGCCCGGCTTCAGGCACTTTCGTTTTTTTCCTTGGGTAAGATTATAATCCCCAAATTGATTTGCTCACGTTGGACAACATGGGTGATTCCTGTTGACATCAGACAACCTGTTTGATGGATTATCTTGGAATACCTAGGCGACGGGATTGTATGGTGCCGTTTCGAAATGGCGTAGAATAGAATATAGATAGTATACGGGCTAAGGAACTCATAACATTGCCATCCGGAAGTATAACGGACCAACACACAAAACTGTGTGTATCCATGAACGTTTATAGTCGGGTTAATACAGTTCAGTGAGCATTACTCATAAACGCGGATGGCAAAAAAAATAACAAAGACACGAGTGACGTCATCTTCGAACTATCTATAGAAATAGAATCAGAATTGACAATAACAAAACCAAAAACAACATCAAGAAGAAGGAAAACAACAGCAACCACTACCACAACAATGAAAACTACTACTTCACTATGAACAACAACAACAACTACAAAAAAAAAAAAATAATAAATAAATAAATAAATAAATAAATAAATAATAAATAAATAAATAAATAAATAAATAAATAAATAAATAAACCAGTAAAGCTCTACGATATTATTATTATTGTAGTTCTTAGTTTTGTAATCCAGGATATTTCAATTCCCTCACGTAGTAACACAACACGATGTTCTAATACATGTAATGACACGACGTTGTAGTGTGTTGTAGAACATGCTATTATTATGTGTCATGTGTCACGATTACAACGTGTTCAACAACCCACGTGACAAGGGAGACAAAAGAGTGTCCTTTTTGAAAAAAACAAAACAAAACTGAATATGGTGTCGAATATCCTCAAATCTATTTATAGATTGAATGGAGTCGACGTCACTCATGTCTTTGTTATTGTTTTTTTTTTTTTGCCACCCACGTTTATGAGTGGATAATTCTCACTAAACTGTATTATCCAGAGTTTGGTGTGTCGGTCCGTCATACTTCCGGATGGCAATCTTGTGAGCTTCTTAGCCAAGCGCATACTATCTATAGCAATGTATGTCCTTTCCAGCTACCCTGTCTTGTTTGATCGTTTTCACTTCAATTTGTTTTATGAGCAACTGATTAAATCTATTATGTATATGTTGAATATTAATTATCACTTAATCAAGGGTTTATAACTGGTTGATTGGGTTTGTTGATTGATCGATTGATTGATTGATTGATTGATTGCTGATTGATTGATTGATTAATTGTACTTGATAATATTTATTGACAAAAAAACTACAAATATATATGAGTCTGTCTATGGTGTCTAAGGGTATAGAGAGAGATAGATAGAGAGAGAGATAGAGATAGAGAGAGAGAGAGAGAGAGAGAGAGAGAGAGAGAGAGAGAGAGAGAGAGAGGGGCCATGAAGATGAGAAATATCTGTATGGTGTATTACGTCTATGCATTTCTTAATGTTATCATGTATTTTATAGCAAATGTAACAAAAAGAACAAATTGCCATATTTATGGACTATTATTATTATTATTATTATTATTATTATTATTATTATTATTATTATTGTTATTATTATTATTATTATTATTATTATTATTATTTTTATTATTATTATTATTATTATTATTATTATTATTATTATTATTATTATTATTATTATTATTATTACTATTATTATTATTATCATTATTATTATTATTATTATTATTATTATTATTATTATTATTATTATTATTATTATTATTATTATTATCATTACTATTATTATTATTATCATTATTATTTTATCATATTATTATTATTATTATTATTATTTTATTATTATTTTATTATTATTATTATTATTATTATTATTATTATTATTATTAT
>NC_088373.1:1984394-2039394 GCF_034508935.2 Berghia stephanieae
GACGCTGTTTATCGATGAATATGACTGAAAGTTGGCACACAGTTAGAAAAAAGATCATTTTAGATTATGTCAAGCGACAAAACTCGTGCGATTACCAGAAGACCGTTAAAAATAGATTTTTACTCTTTGGAGTAAAATATTTCTAAAACTACCGGACGTTGAGGTTTTGTCGCTGACAAGGTAATACATGAACATTTCTTCTTTTTGGTTGTAAAATTTCATATGAATATGACGAGTACTTTTCCCGTATTTTACAAAACACCATCCTAATTTGCTCTTCAAGTTTCAATCTTTTAATTCACTTATTACGCAAGATACAACCAAAGGTCGAAAAAAATGCCGAAAATGCGTCCCATATTTTCGCGTTTTTTTCCTCTTTGCGGGTCATCCAAATAAATGACACCTTTGAAACTGCATAACTTGTTTATTTATGAATGGATTTTCAAAATTCAAAAACATTTTTACTCAGTGGAGATAGGGCTTTGATTTTAGACAAAAATTTTCCTCAAAAAGAGAAAAAAACATTTTTCATGGTCATTGCTATTGAATGTCATGAAAAATGTATCAATACGACAATGTAAAATTGAAAAATACTTTCATAGAATACTGGGAATTGGAAATTGATCATGCATGATCGAATGAATTATAAATGTACAAAGTTCATAGTACAATAAAATATTAATGACAAAAATAACCAAGAAAGCAACAAGGATAACAATCATACATAAGTCTCTGATAAATTATGGTTTTACATTTGTTTTCAGATGTCATGCATTTTATTATGCATTTTTATTAATTTTTTTTTTTTTTTAGTTTCTAAGAGTAAGTCATCATCATCATTGAATATACCATGTAGATCTAATTCCATTCCCCCACCCCCCCCCCCCTTACCCCCCCCCCCCCCCCCTCGCCCACCCCCACCCACCCACACAACAGACACACAACACACCTCACACACACACGACACAAACACACAATCACACACACACACACACAAACACACACACACAAACACACACTCACACACACTTACACCTCACACACACACACACACAACACACACACTCACACCACACATAATACCATACACAACACATCACACACACACTCACACTCACACACGACACACACACACACCCCCACCCACACACACCAAACACACCTCACACACACCCACACACACACACTCACAAACACACACTCACACACACACACACACACACACACAGCCTTCTGTTGCTCACCCCCAACGTGTTTTACCCATCAAGCCGTCTCACCCTACCGTCCAAATAGATCAAGACACATTTTCCACACGGTGCCGACATCCAAGACTTCGTTAAAATCTCGTCGAGATAACGGTTTACTGCGTGCTTAACTATTGTATCACCCATTGAAGGGGTTTGGTTGGTTGGTGAATTGAGCTGTTTATCGCCTTGCTTATGAATTGATGCTTGTGTCAATGTGTATTACACATTTCCATTCTAGGTTTTGTTCTGTTTTGTTGTTTTGTTTTGTTTTTTTGTTGTTGTTTTTTTTTTTTGTCTGATCGAAATTTTGGTTACAAAATAATGATTACCCCCTGGTGACTTGTGGAGCAGATTGCAAATTTTAAAAAGTGAAAAAGAGTAGAAAAAAAAAGATAAAAGGTCAAGACCGAAAGTAGAGCAAAAAGAGGGATACACGATGAAGAAATAAGGGGTGGAGAGAGAGAGAGAGAGAGAGAGAGAGAGAGAGAGAGAGAGAGAGGGGGGGGGGAAGAAAGGGAGAAGAGAGAACTTGAGGAAACGAACGTGGGTATGAGAGCTTTGTTAGATAGATAGATAGATAGATAGATAGATAGATAGATAGATAGATAGATAGATAGATAGATAGATGGATAGATAGATGGATAGATAGATAGATGGATAGATAGATAGATAGATAGATAGATAGATAGATAGAATAGATAGATAGATAGATAGATAGATAGATAGATAGATAGATAGAAGATAGATAGGATAGATAGATAGATAGATAGATAGATAGATAGATAGATAGATAGATAGATAGATAGTAGATAATGGATAGATAGATAGATAGATAGATAGATAGATAGATAGATAGATAGATAGATAGATAGATAGATAGATAGATAGATAGATAGATAGATAGATAGATAGATAGATAGATAGATAGATAGATAGATAGATAGATAGATAGATAGATAGATGATAGATAGATAGATAATATGATAGATAGATAGATATGATGATAGATAGATAGATAGATAGATAGATAGATAGATAGATAGATAGATAGATAGATAGATAGATAGATAGATAGATAGATAGATAGATCGATAGATAGATAAAGGATATATATATTTTAATTTCCCTAAAATTGTAACATTTAATTTCCTGAAAATTGTAAAATTTAATTTCCCTAAAATTGTCATATTTAACTTTCTTAAAACGTTCATGTGTCAACCATGTCTTGTAAATCGCCATTCAACACGTTAGGTGGATATTGGCTCTCTATAGATAGAATGAGGTTGACGTCACTCAAGTCTTTGTTATTGTTTTATTCCATCCGCGTATATGAATAATTGGATTCAATAGTCTGATGTCATGTCGCCCAGCAACGGCGAGCAGCGTGTTCTAAAAAGAAAATCGGTACTTTTTATTCTTCATGCTGGCAAGACCTTTTCATATGTCATGTGATCAGAATGTATAAAAGTCAAAACATGATCATATCTATAAAGTTTTTCTCCTCTGGATACACTTTTATGCTCGTCGGAGAAATATTTCATAAGGGAGTCCGCCATTATTTCGATAGTTTAGAGCCAGTTACTAAGTTACCATGCGTCATTACGAGGGAAGTGACGTCATAACTGTTGAAGGCTATTCTCACTAAACTGTATTAACCAGAGTATAAACGTTTAAGGTTACACATAGTTTTGTGTGTTGGTCCGTTATACTTCCGGGTGGTAATGTTGTGAGTTTCTTTGACAACCGCATAATATCCATAAATTATATTTTAAAGTTACTATCAAATCGAATTATATCACTAAAAAAGCAACGAATTTAAACTTTGTTTTGTTTTTTTTTTTGTTTATTTTCTTGGGGGGGGGGGGGGGGGGTGTTCAGTTACGTCAAAATGGCAACAACATGCAATCTATTCTTTGGCATTGAAAGTCTATGCCGCAAACAGAGCCATTGTCGTGTAACAACGATAGCTTTTCTATTTTACGACTTCCATCTATCACAGGTGAAGTCAAAACAATCACGACTCGCGTCTGGTACATCGCTTTGGCGGGAAATCAGCGGAACACGGAAATTGGAGCGACAACAGCTTGGATTAATGACTCGAACAGACGTGTGGAAGTAGAAGGGGGAGGGGGGGGGGGGGGGGTGGAAGGGGGAGGGGGGAGGGGGGGGGGGGTGACAGAGATCATAAGATTAGAGTTTGTTCTATTTTTTTTTTTTTTTTTGTCATCTTGGAAAGTGAAATACATAGCTTCATGATTAAAATAATATCAGTAGTTTTATGTAGACAAAGAATTGGGATGTTTGATTTCCAAAAATAGAACATACATAACGATTTGGATGAGAATTCACCAAAGTTATCGCTCACTTGCTCTCCCCTCACCCCTCTCTCTCTCTCTCACTCTCTCTCTCTCTCTTTCCTTCTCTCTCTCTCTCTTCTCTTCTCTTCTTTATCTATCTATATGTCTATCTATCAATTTAGCTATCAATCTATATATCCATCTATATAGTTACAATTGTTATAACATTGAGTGATAACAATGGTATTCAACAGATATTTCACTTCTTTCCACTCTTTATCTCTCTCTCTCTCACTATCTATCTCTCTCTCTCTCTCTCTCTCTCTCTCTCTCTCTCTCTTTCTCTCTCTCTCTCTCACACACACACATACAAAATAGACAGATGAAAATCGTTTTCAATTGGTTACATTTGTGCCAATCTGACATTCAGTATTAAATTAACGAACATATCTGTGACAATTTACTATGGAGTTTCACCTACCGCAAAGCAAACAGAATGTTTATTATTATTATTATTATTATTATTATTATTATTATTATTATTATTATTATTATTATTATTATTATTATTATTATTATTATTATTATTATTATTATTATTATTATTATTATTATTATTATTATTATTATTTTATTATTACTATTATTATAAAATGCAAACGAAATAGCATCACTTTACATCTGTTAGTTATATCCATATTATCATATTCATGTACAATATACCACGGATATAACGAACAACAGTAGTTTTTTTTTACTTAAAGTACAATAATTAGAGGAACGGGGGAGGGGCGGGGGGGGGGGGGTAGATATGCGACTCAGACATGCTTTCGTTATATCCACAAATTCATTAAAATATTATTTCTTATAAGTGTTATTTCGTTATTTCAGTCGTTCCACTCTTCAAAGGGGAATGAAAAGAGGGGAAATGCAATTCAGACAAGCTTTAGCTTTATCAATAAATCCAATTAAACTATTTTCGACACAAGTGAGATTGACTGTACTTTGAGGACAGCTTATCATCGTCCTCTTTCTTCCATACAAAAACAAAAACAAAAACAAAAACCCAAAGACAACAACAACTAAAAACAAAATCAAATAAAATGAAAACCAAACAAGAAAAAAAAATAAAAAAATAAAAAAAGAAAAAGTAAAAATAAAACTGGGCGTATTTTGTTTAGTTTCCATATAATTCAATTCATGTTTTTCCATAGGCTCACCGATACGACAGAAGCACCTGTCGTTGACAGTGATAATAATGATAATATTATGATTCGAATCTCATCCTTTCTCATTTAACGTGGGTTGGATCTGATCAGTCTCTGATGTGATGTTATGATTAAAATTGTATTCAACTCTATGATGTGTAGCCTTTATTTGTGTGTGTGTGTGTGTGTGTGTGTGTGTGTGTGTCTTCTTTGTACACGTTGCATCCTATGGAATGGTATAATTCGTTTGATTTTGGACGAAATGAAAGTCGCAACCCCCCCCCCCCCCCCCCCCCAAGAAAAAAAAACAAAAAAAAAACAACAACAACAAAACAAAACAAACAAACAAACAAAAATAGAAATCAAACAAAGAAACAAGAAAAGTATACAATGGAAGGTGATGGGGAAATGGGCATGATCTATATTACATTTCCATGTGCTCGAGGTCATTGGTCACATTACAAAGTGTGCTCAAAATGACCCACATAGTGAAAAGTGTTCACAGTTTTTGAAATATCTAACATCACGATTGGTCATTTTGTTCAGCTTGACACATGGGTAGGTTTACAACTTTCATAAACAAAGCAGCGTGTTTACATTTGTTAAGGAATATCCAATCGTTGGACAGCAACAAATCATGTGATTGATGACTAGGTTGGACGAAAAGATGAATATATAGATCGCTCCCATTGTCAGAATGGATATTATGTAAACATAGATATTATAAATATATAAATAGAACGTAATTGACGTCACTCAGGTCTTTGTTATTATTTTTTGCCATCCGCGTTTATGAGTAACTCACTAAACTGTATCAATTATGGTTACACAGAGTTTTGTGTGTTGGCCAGTTATACTTCCGGATGGCAATGTTGTGAGCTTCTTAGCCAAGTGCATACTATCAAAAATGTCCTTGAGAGTTGAAATGATGAAAAATGACTTCAAAGTAAAAGAAAAATAGAAAAATAGTCTTTCAGAACCACTGGGCTCATGGAGCCGGAGTTTATCCCAGTTTCAACAGCGTGAAACGGACAATAGTAATTGCTTTCTATCCTTTGGATAGGACGCTGGTCTATCGCAAAGTACTTTCCGTCATATCTAAGAAACCCATCTACCCAATCACTGCTGGGTGGACAGGGAGGTCAGACAAAATAATCATCTCGACTGCAGCCGGAATCGATATCTGTCCCTTTTGCTTGTGAAGCGAGTGCTCTACCAACTGAGCTATCTGGAAATGGCTTCGACCCAATGGAAAACCTCCCAGGTAGGTGATTGAGGCAAAGCCTGTAGTTGGATATAATAGCCTATCTTATATAGATATCGTTGCTGTGGTCCCTGAAAAAAAAAAAAAAAAAAAAAAAAAAAAAAAAAAACAGCTAAAAACTTTTGGCCATAAAATTTGTCGATCAAATATCTATCATTTAAACTAACACACTTTTGTCAAAAAATGATCTAACCTGGTATTCAAGCACGTCTTTAAAGAAGTCCCAGGTTTGAGAAGTTTTTGACAAGAGAGAAGTTATTTTAATTGATCGATATTTATTGAATGACGAGTTTTCTGGCCAAAATTTTTAATGTGCATTTTCAAGGTGATGAATGATGTTTTTTTTTCTGGCCAAAATTTTCAATATACATTTTACAGGGTCGATGAATGATGTTTTTTCTGGCCAAATTTTTAAGGTGCATTTTACAGGGCGATGAATAATGTTTTTTTCTGGCCAAATTTTTAAAATACTAGTTTTGTTGGAGTAAAAGGTTATAGTTTAATATGATATCGTATAACTCGTATCTCCAGCATTTTGATGATGTTATGATTGCCTTCGTCAATGCGATAAGGTCCTCTTCAAAACTATAACGGTATCACCAATTGGTTTATCTCTGACACATATTAGAATCTCTATAGATTTATCAGTTTGTGGTGAACACCTGCGGTGAAAACCGCTTATTATTATTATTATTATTATTATTATTATTATTATTATTATTATTATTATTATTATTATTATTATTATTATTATTATTATTATTATCATTATTATTTATTATTATTATTATTATATTATTATTATTATTATTATTATTATTATTGTTATTATTTATTATTATTATTATTTTATTATTATTATTATTATTATTATTATTATTATTATTATTATTATTATTATTATTATTATTATTATTATTATTAAAAGAAATGAATTGATTGGAAGAGAGGGAGTGAGTTCGGGGTCTGTAATGACACCACTATTGTATCGTTAAGGGATTGGTTGGTCTCCCGAGACATTGGACGTCACAAGAATGGGTTGTGTTCCAATATTTGTTTGGGGTTAGGGCAGGGGGAGTAACTTGTCTTGACGATAATGTGTCTGTTTGGTGGTCAGTGAGTGGTGAGGTGTTGGAATGGGTGCAAATTGGAATTGGTGTGGGGTCTTTTTCAGAGAGAGAGAGAGAGAGAGAGAGAGAGAGAGAGAGAGAGAGAGAGAGAGAGAGAGAGAGAGATGTTGATAGATAGATATGTCAGATAGATAGATAGATAGATAGATAGATAGATAGATAGATAGATAGATAGATAGATAGATAGGTAGGTAGGTTTTTAGATATGTTGGATAGATAGATGGATAGATAGATAGGTAGATAGATATATAGATAAAACATTTCAAGTATCATTATGATTAACTTCTACAATACTGTTTCAAGCGTTAGATAGATAGATAGATAGATAGATAGATAGATAGATAGATAGATAGATATATAGATAGATAGATATATAGATAGATAGATAGATAGATAGATAGATAGATAGATAGATAGATAGATAGATAGATAGATAGATATATATATAGATAGATAGATAGATAGATAGATAGATAGATAGATAGATAGATAGATAGATAGATAGATAGATAGATAGATAGATAGATAGATCGATCGATCGGTAGATAGATAGATAGATAGATATTATTATTTAAAATATTTACCACAATGTTTGAGACAGTCTACATTAATGTTTCAGGCTTAATTTGCCATCGTCAGGACTGAGTTGTTTTGTTGACTGTTGTTGTTTCTTGAAGTGGTTCGGTTTAAAGTTGCTTAACAAGAATTTACGCCGATGGGGACATTTTCCGTACATCTCACTTTTCATGTTGAGTGTGGCTTCATGAGGGTGTTTGATTATAGTATATTTCTCTTCCAGGCATAAGCTACATTGTTTTGATGTTGGTGTGTATCCTGTTGCTTTAGATAAAATTTTCCATGAAATGTTGTAGTCTAGTTTGTTGTCTTTTAATTTCCAAATATGTTCGCTGATTTTTGTGGATGTTTTTTTGTTAGTGTTTCTAAATGTTGAGGTGTGGAGGTTGTATCTTGTTTTGAAATTATTTTCTGTTAGTCCTACATATTTTTCTTGCTTGTTTGTTTTAGTTTCTGTGACTGTGGCTTGGTAAATTAAACTTGATTCTAAGCATTGTTTGTTTAGCGGGAAATGTTCTTTATTTCTGCAGTTGCATTTTCTGGTGGGTGGGTTTTGCTCTTGTCGGTGGTTTATTAATATTTTTTTGTTGTGGCTTGAAATTATTTGTTCTATGTTGCGCATACACGAGTAGCTTATTTTTATGGTATTCCTGTTGATAATTTTATGTAGCTTGTGGTTTATTGGAAAGTGTGTATCAATTAATTTCAGGAACTGCTGTCCTATGTTTGTGCTGACGTTTTTGTCGAAAGGTGTGTTGAACCAAGTTATGTGTCGTTTTCTTGTTTTACGTTCTTCACTTGTGTGTTGGGGTTTACATGAGAGGGAGGCGTCTGTGTATTCAAATGGTGTGTTGTATCCGCTTTTTGTGAGTGCTTCTTTGTAGGGGGTGGCTGCGACGTTGAATATCTCTGTTTTCCGAAAGTTTGCTCACCCTCAGTGCTATGTTTTTTGGTATATTTTCAATGACGGGACGAGGGTGGTTGCTGTTTTTATTAATGTAGCTAATGGTGTTGTTTGGTTTTCTGAACGGTTGGAATGAATTGGATTTTATGTCGAATGTGATGTCGAGGAAGTCAACTGTTTTTTTGTTTGCTTCTATCGTGATTTTCAAATTGTTGTTTTGGAATATTTTACAGAGTTGTTTTTTGATGTTTTCGTTCGCTCTTGGTCGTCTGTTGATTATAGCGAGTCCGTCATCTCTATAGAGGCCGATGTATGTGTGTGTATGTTGCAGTTGTGACAGGATGTAGAGTCCGACCATTTCGCATGTTTCAGCACCGTCGAACGAACTCATTGTTACGTCGAAATCATTATGTCGCTTTGTCCACGGCATGTTGTCATAGTATAGTGTGCTGTGCTTGGTGTGTTTGATGATGTGTTTTTCCTCTTCTGTGATGTTGGTATATTTTGCTGCGAATTCCAATGCTTTGTTTAGTAAGTCTGGAGTGATGGAGGGGTAAAAATCGCAAATGTCGAAAGAGATGAAGGTGCAATTTTCTTTGTTTTGGATATTTTTAAACCATTCGATGACTTCATCGGTGTTTTTCCACTGGTTGAATTTAGTTGCTTCTTTGACGTTTTTATTTATTTTTTCTATATTTCTTTTTATTATTTCAAGCCACAACAAAAAATATTAATAAACCACCGACAAGAGCAAAACCCACCCACCAGAAAATGCAACTGCAGAAATAAAGAACATTGCCCGCTAAACAAACAATGCTTAGAATCAAGTTTAATTTACCAAGCCACAGTCACAGAAACTAAAACAAACAAGCAAGAAAAATATGTAGGACTAACAGAAAATAATTTCAAAAAAAAAGATACAACCTCCACACCTCAACATTTAGAAACACTAACAAAAAAACATCCACAAAACTCAGCGAACATATTTGGAAATTAAAAGACAACAAACTAGACTACAACATTTCATGGAAAATTTTATCTAAAGCAACAGGATACACACCAACATCAAAACAATGTAGCTTATGCCTGGAAGAGAAATATACTATAATCAAACACCCTCATGAAGCCACACTCAACATGAAAAGTGAGATGTACGGAAAATGTCCCCATCGGCGTAAATTCTTGTTAAGCAACTTTAAACAGGAACCACTTCAAGAAACAACAACAGTCAACAAAACAAATCAGTCCTGACGATGGCAAATTAAGCCTGAAACATTAATGTAGACTGTCTCAAACATTGTGGTAAATATTTTAAATAATAATAATTCGCTCCATTACTGCATATCGAGCACTTCTCGTACCATATTTGTATCAAACACGATTCAATAGATAGATAGATAGATAGATAGATAGATAGATAGATAGATAGATAGATAGATAGATAGATAGATAGAGAGATAGATAGATCGATCGATCGGTAGATAGATAGATAGATAGATAGATAGATAGATAGATAGATCGATCGATCGATCGATAGATAGATAGATAGATAGATAGATAGATAGATAGATAGATAGATAGATAGATAGATAGATATATAGATAGATAGATAGATAGATAGATAGATAGATAGATAGATAGATAGATAGATAGATAGATAGATAGATAGATAGATAGATAGATAGATAGATAGATAGATAGATAGATACATTTTCTCTTTTTATCTCAAAATCTCAGTCTCATTCCCTCTATCTATATATCTATCTATCCACCTATCTAGATATATAGAGGGATCGAGACTGAGATTTTGAGATAAAAAGAGAGGGATAGAGTAAGATAGAGAGAAGGGGATATAGACAGAGAGAGGGATAATTAGAAACAGAGTAATAGAGAGATGTAGAAGGAAAAAGAGAGAGAGAGAGAGAAAAAGAGAGAGAAAAAGAGGGGGAGAGAGGGAGAGAGAGAGAGAGAGAGAGAGAGAGAGAGAGAGAGAGAGAGAGAGAGAAAGAGCGAGAGAGACTTTTAGCTAGATAAAGATATGAAAACATGTCATAGTTGAACATGTGATCTTATTATAATGCATGTATGATTTTGTAAGGGAATAAGTGGATGATGGATGATGTGTAGAGAACGTGTGAGTACGAGTGATGAATGAGTGAGTATAAACTCTAGACATTTCCCTTATCCTTGTCGAGCAGCAGACACGGGCTGTGGCCACGAGTCAAAACAAAGGATCGGGTTACCGTTGAAGTTGTGGTCTAGGGTGCATCCTTGGCCTCTAATTGGGGCCAGGGATGGGTGTGTGTGTGTGCACCACGGGGGATTGAACATAAGGCTGTCATGATAACACCCACACGTGCTGCATTCTGTCACTTTAATTTTAACCCCAATAATCATCGGAGAACAGATAGTAGTATGCGCCTGGCTAAGGAGCTCACAACATTGGCATCCGGAAGAATAGATAGTATGAAGTTGACGTCACTCGACTCTTTGTTATTGTTATTGCCATCCGCATTTATGAGTAATTTTCACTAAACTGTATTAACCAGACTATAAACGTTCATGGTTACACATAGTTTTGTGTGTTGGCGAGTATAGATATAACGTAGATGACGTCACTCGGGTCTTTGTTTTTTGTTTTTTTATTTTTTTTTTTGCCATCCGCGTTTATAAGTAATTCTCACGAAACTGTATCAACTAGACTATAAACGTTCAAGGTTACACACAGTTTTGTGTGTTGGTCCGTTATACTTCCGGATGGCAATGTTGTGAGCTTCTTAACCAAGCGCATACTATTTATAAACAATAAAATGTATAGTAGAATAAAGGGAATAGAATTGACTTTTATAAAATATACAAAACAAAGTAAACGATGTTCGGCATTTGGCCTTCTTCAGGTAAACAAGAAAAGGAAAAGTTGTTATATTACATTGGTATTATAGCATAAACATTATAGATAGTATGCGCTTGGCTAAGAAGCTCATAACATTGCCATCCGGAAGTATAAAGGACCAACACACAAAACCCTGTGTAACCATGAACTTTTATAGTCTGGTTTATACAGATAAGTGAGAATTACTCATAAACGTGGATGGCAAAAAACAATAACAAAGACCCGATAGACGAAAACTTCATTCTATCTATAGTTAAAACTGTGTTTGTGTGTTTGTGTGTGTGCGCGTGTGTGTGTGTTTGTGTATGTGTGTTAGTGTGCGTTTACTTTATGTTGTATCTTTTATAAGAGTAATTTTACTCCCTTTATTTTACTATACATTTTATTATTGACCCATTTAGTCACCTCTAGATTCTGATATAAACAAACAAACAAAAAAAGGTTACTCGTTGTTTTGTGTATTTGCACGATTCATCTGGCGGGAAGAACAATAAATTAGTATTTTACCTAAACACACTACATCGATATGTTAAAACATTTACGTTGAATCTATGCAAACGTCGCACTCTCTACTCATAAAGCATAAATAATGTGTAAGGCTATGTGGTCATGTGGTATGACACTCGCTTTCGGATCGGAAGATCCTGGGTTCGAGCCTCGCTCGGCGCATAGTTGAGTCCTTGGAGAAGGCTCTTTACTCACATTCTTTCAGCGTACTCAAGTGTAAAATGAGTACCTGGCCGTGAACAGCGTTGTCTCTGTCCGAATTTTTTTTTTTTTTGTAATATCGCGTAACAGGCGTCATGTCCTGTCCTAAATGTTGCTGTTGGCCAGGGACCCCTTGTAAAGCGCTTTGAGCACGTTTAGTGGATATTGCGCTGTATAAAGCTCAATTTTATGTATCTGGCGGGAAGAACAATAACTTAGTAGTTTACCTAAACACTTCGCATCAATATGTTAAAACATTTACGTTGATCTATGCAAACGACACACTCTCTACTCCCTACCCAGTTTAAACTGCACTTTCGGTGTTTTGCATGCAGGCAGGAAGATATTGTCAAAACACCAACAAGGCATTTTAAATTAATCTCTTCGAGCCAGGAAACGTCCATCAAAGAATGGGAAACCAACACCTCGCGTGTGTGATGCATGGCCCCCGCCATGGTCTGTGGCCCCCGCTGCCTCACTTGACGATACGCTCCTGCATCTAGGATTAAGTCGTCTCTCCCGTCCTGCCCTGTCTTGTTATCTATATTATCCCTAATTATAAATCTTTTCCTCTTGAAAATACATCCGCTTTCTCTTACTGCCTACTCCCTACCCTACCTTTCGAAACGTACACGTTAATTAAATATTCTCCCCCCCCCCCCCCTCCCCGAATTAATAACAAAAAAATCAAAAACACAACCAAAAAAAAAACAAATAAATAAACAAAAACAAAAAACAAAGATAGAAAGAACAGAACAGAAAATATAGAAATGAAAGAACAGAAAGAAAGAAAGAAAGAAAGAGAGAAAGAAAGAAAGAAAAGAAGATAGACAGAAAAGAAAAGGAAAGAGAAAAAAAAAGAAAGAATAGAAAAGAAATTTTAAAAAAATTACCTCAGGATTGATCCAACCGTTTGTCCTTTTTTGGAAATCGGCTTTAGACCTGTAGGTCCCCGGTTCGAGTCCCATTGTAGGAGCCGCCAAGTTTGGGTGTGTGTAACTAGTCACCTCCAGACACAGCATACATAATGAACAGGTTATGTATTGAATCATAAGGTGGAATAACTATTTTAGGAGCAGAATCTTATGCTAGAACGAAGTTGACATCACTCAGGTCTTTATCATTGTTTTTCGCCACCCATGTTTGTGAGTAATTCTCACTAAACAGTATTACCCAGACTATAAGCCATCAAGGTCAGACGTAATTTTGTGTGTTGGTCCGTTATAATAAATCCGGATGGCAATGTTGTGAGTTTCTTAGCCAAGCGCATACTATCTATAAACGTTCAAGGTTACACATAGTTTTGTGTGTTGGTCCATTATACTTCCGGATGGCAATGTTGTGAGTTCTTAGCCAAGCGCATACTAAGTTATAAACGTTCAAGGTCACAAACAGTTTTGTGTGCTGGTCCATTATACTTCCGGATGGCAATGTTCTGAGTTTCTTAGCCAAGCGCATACTAGCTATAAACGTTCAAGGTCACACATAGTTCTGTGTGTTGGTCCATTATACTTCCGGATGGCAATGTTGTGAGTTTCTTAGCCAAGCGCACAGAATCCATTCATACAAATGAAAACAAGTCACCAGAATTAAGAATGACATTTAAGACTGTTAATAATATATAAAAATGTAACTATTCCTCCGCCCCCCCCCCCCCCGCCCCCCCATCTCTCTCTCTCTCTCTCTCTCTCTCTCTCTCTCTCTCTCTCTCTCTCTCTCTTTCTCTCTCTCTCTCTCCCTCCTCCCCCCTTCCTTCTCATCCCCCCTCCTCTCTTCCAACGAAACTAAAAAAAAAAGTTGTTTTGTTTACGTAAGACGAAATCACACAGAATATGAATTATACTAACAAAGAATAAGATGGAGTAAAAGCAATCAAAGTGTACATATTTGCAGGTCTGATAACCGAGCGCAATTTATTATGGGCTTGATATACTATCGATATGATAGACAATATTTTACGTCGGTTGGAGAATATTTCCATTACAACAATGAGCCCGTAACAAGTTGGGTTATAGGACCTGCATATAAGATTACTGTCACAGTAAAGGTTGTTCACAATTATCTTATTAAATTTTATTTTATTAAGAACTGAATTCATCTCACTCCAGTTATATTTCGGTAGGCTTAGATAAACTTTACCTTCTAATATTAGATCGTCTTTCCTTTTATAGCCTTCCCTCGAATTAATTTCTAATTAGTGAATACTTTTCGTTCTACATTCTGTCACGTAGCCACTTATTATAAAAGCTGATAGGTCTAACATTTGACACTCACTTTCTCTCCACAATCTATGCCGGACGGCCAGTCGCTCTATTCCTTCTATATACTGTAAGATTTTTATCTTTTGGGACTTTGTAGATATTATATCTACACCATTAAGACTCCGGAGCTTTTAACTTTGATTGTATAATCTTCAAGGATCAAACTCGAGCCCGCTGTCAAAGGATTACATATTAACGCATTACCAATTGCCTGGAAGTGGAATTTTACGAGTCCGATCCTGTTATCAGAGGAATAGATCATCCAAGCCCATCAACTGCCTGGAAACGTAAACTTACGAACCTGACATATTATCATAAGTTACGTAAAATATTCATATCTCTATTTGTAACTGCCACGATCACTGTTTATCTCTTTTAATTAAATTTCATCATTATTTTTATTTCATTGTAAACAAATCGTTAATTGTTTTTCATTTATAGTAACTAGTAAATTCTGGGGCCTCATTCTACATATATCTTTATGCATAGTCGAGTAGCTCTTTACTCACTTGAGACCATGACATTTTGGAGGGGACACATATAAAGAATTGAATTTATTTAGTTACATATATCTATTTCATCTAACTTTAAAGTTTAAATTGTAAAACTCTTAATTGCCCCACTTGATCATATTTTAATTGAACTCCCTATTTACAGGATTAATTTTTTTTCTTTTTCATTTCTTCATTTAAATGGAATAGCAATTTATCCATTCATTCTTTCATTCAAATTGAATAGCATTTTATTGATTCATTCCTTCATTCATTTATTCATTTATAAATTATTCATTCATTCATTGTTCAGTCATTTATTTATTCATTCATTCATTCATCCATTCATTCGTTTATTCACTCATTTATCCAATCATTCATACATTAATTCCTCCCTTCATTCTTTCATTCATACATTATCCATTCATTCATTCATCTATTCACTCAGTTTTTCATTCATTCATTCATTCCTTGTCCACTTTGTTATTACATCACTCATTTCATTTTGTTGTTTGCCTCATTCATGAATTGTTTTCAATATGTTTACATTCCATAACGATTCATCACCTATCATCCAATCACTCAGTGTTGTGAACACATTTTGTAACTATTGTAAATCTTACGATATTTTATTGTTTTGTATTTCAGACATCACTGTTAAACACTCTTCAATGCCTAATTACAATTGTTGAACAACCATTGAACAAGAGAGAGGTCCCAGTCACGAACTGAGTTGGTAAATATATCCTTCATTATTCTCTTTTACATGAGTTGGGCATCACATAGTAACTATAGACATCGTGATTTGTTTTGCATAGTGATTGTGTTTTAAATGCATTTTTGGCATATTACTGTTACCGAAAACCACTTATATATTATGTTCTGAAAAGTGAGTCTTTAAAAAACTAAATAATAATAAAAGGAGTCTACTAGCCGTCGTGTTATATTTAGTGATAGATAACTTGGGATTATTTTGGCATCCTATTATTGTTATCACACTCTAGTATATTAGCGTCATTGCGAATAATTGTACACAAACTAACGACGAGTCACACACATTGGTGATACATTTTTCGTAGTAACATAGTTTAGAGTACACGCGATTGACACATTGTTATTGACACAAGTCATAATAACTCCGCATTGTATTGACACATTGCTTTATAAGATATAACGATAAAAGGCATCAAATTCAACATACATAATAAGTTGAAATAAGAGAGAGAGATTTCTAAAAATAGAACAGTTCATTCCAGTAAGTGTAAATAAATAAAACAGTCAGTAACAGTATCCTGTCAATAAAATATATATAAAATATCGTAACTAATTTATTGCAAAAATGGAAGCATATAAAAGATACTTAAGTCTCGCAAAGGACTTAGAAATACCCCAGGAAAGGATATTTTCATGGTGCGAAGAGAAAATAAAAGAAGAAAATGAAGAAAGAATTCGTAGAGAAGAAAATGAAGAAAGAATTCGTAGAGAAGAAAAAGAACATGAAGAAAGAATACGTAGAGAAGAACGAGAAGAAAGAGTCCAAGAAAGGGAACTAAAAAGACAAATAGCTTTAGCAGAAGAAGAAACCAAAAGGACCCAAATGATGCTGGAAATTGAAAAAACAAAAACCGGTCATGAAAGAAAACATAGTAATAGTGATGAATTTTTCGTGAAACTCCCACGCATGCCAACATACGATGAACGCTCAGACTGTCTAGAATCCTTCTTACACCGATTCGAAGTTCAGGCTAAAGGTTATCGTTGGCCAGAAAGCAAATGGGCCACAGCCTTGATTAACTGCTTATCCGGAGAACCGCTAAAAGTTTTCTATACCTTAACAACTGAAGATGCAGATGACTATGGAAAAATTAAAGACGCTCTACTAAAAAGATTTAGATTAACGGAAGATGGTTACCAGGAAAGGTTTCACACTGCAAAACCGGAAAGTGGAGAAGACTTTAATACAATCGTGAACCGAATTACTCAATTTCTAAATCGGTGGCTTGAGTTGGCAAACGTAAAACAAGACGACTTTGCAGGCCTTTACTATCTCACACTGAAGAATCGAATCTATCAAGCTTGCAACCCAGATTTAGTCGCATTCTTTAAAGAGAGAAAGCCAGAAAACTTGGACAAATTAAAAATCTACGCAGAAAACTTTAACAGCGCACATCCAATGACACCCCTTAGCAGAACATTGAAGGAACCATACTACGCTGCCGCTGCTCAGAGTCCAGGTACACCTAAAGTTCAGTACTCAAATAGAACGAGCCGATCAATCACTCGGAACACGCAAGTGAAACAGGATGACCATAGTAACAAACCATGGAACAAACAGTTCAATAGAGACCATAGCCGACCCTATCAAAACAAAACAAGAAATAGCACTGACAATAATACTGAGTATAAGAAAACCAACAAACCTATAATTAAATGTCAATATTGTGGAATGAAAGGCCACACAGCAGACAAATGTTACAAAATCGTGGGATATCCAAAAGAAACTGCAAATGCATCACTCCAAACAAGTGTAAATAATCAGACACGAGTAATGTCAGGAGAAAATATAAATGTGTATTGCGTGAAAGGTATGTCACTTTTAACACAAACTCACAAGTCAGGATCGCTATTTTTTTGTGAAGGCAAAGCTAATGGAACTGATTGCAAAATATTGAGAGACACAGGATGCAGTACAGTAGGAATAAAAGCATCTTTGATCAATGACGAAGACAAAACTGGAAAAACGGTACAATGCATCACATTCAGTGGCACAGTCGAAACCTTTGAAACAGCTAACGTGTACATAGAAACCCCATACTATACAGGAATAGTGGAATGCTGTATACTTCCCAACCCCGTCGCTGATGTTATTGTTGGCAATATAAAAGGTCTTAAAGACAACCCAACAGATGTAAAAGAATGGTCATTAACCCAAGAAACAGCTTGTCTAGCAGAAACAAGAAAGATGACTAAGACAACAGAGAAGCCAATGACTATTTCTCTTGAACCACAACAATTTGACAGGAACACGTTCATTGAAGAACAGAAAAAGGACCCGACTTTAACTTCATATTTCAATATCGCAAACAAAGGGACGAAATCAAAAGTTGAATACATCATTGAAAAAGATATTCTGTTCAGGTTACATAGGAAAAGAAACAAAATAGCTAAACAACTGGTCACGCCGAGTATTTACAGAAACAAAATCCTTGGAATAGCGCACGATTCAATAACTTCTGGACATCTTGGGAGCTCTTCCACATTGAAGAGAATATCCGAGAATTTCACATGGCCTGGAATTACTAAAGACGTCCGAGAATATGTGAAATCGTGTGACACATGCCAAAGAAGAGTCGCAAAAGGCAGAATACCGAGATTGCCATTAGAGACAACCCCAGTTATTGAAAAAGTTTTTCAAAAAGTTGCAATTGACATTATAGGCCCTTTAACAAAATCAGATAGAAACCATACACACATACTAACACTAGTCGATTACGCAACCAGGTGGCCAGAAGCGATAGCATTGAAATCAACTACATCGGATCACATAGCTGAAGCATTGATGACAATTTTTACTAGAATAGGCATACCAAATGAGATACTGTCGGACAATGGACCCCAATTTACATCACATATGATGCATGAAACCATGAAACTCATGGGAATCCAACACTCATTCACAACTCCCTACCACCCCCAAGCAAATGGTCTTTGTGAATGATTTAATGGCATTCTAAAGAATATGTTAAGAAAAGTGTCTGCAGAAAAACCAGATGATTGGGACAGATACTTACCAGCAATCCTATTTGCATATAGAGAAATACCCCAAGAATCTACAGGCTACTCCCCATTTGAGTTGATGTATGGACGATCACCTCGCGGCCCGATCAATATAGTAGCCGACATTTGTAAAGGGAATGAGGAGGACAATAACGAATTTATGTTTGCTTACGAATATGTAAGAAACCTGAAAGACAGAATAGAGGACACATGCAAGCTAGCACAGGAATCCGTCACTAAAAAAGCAGAGAAATACAAGGAATACTCCGATAGAAAAAGCAAGTCAAGAAAATTTGAGATTGGTGACAAAGTACTAATACTCTTACCCGATGACTCGAGTAAACTTTTAGCTACATGGAAAGGACCATTCAAGGTATTAGCAGTACGATCTAATGTTAATTACGAGATTCAAATTAACAACACAACAAAGACATTCCATGCAAACATGCTAAAAAAATATTTCGATAGAGACAGATTATCACAACCAATATTTAACCATGTTGAAGCTGCAAATGTAGGATTAATCATCGAAACTCACAGCGATGATATCGAACTACAACACACCCCACAACACGGTAACTCTAAAAATAGTACAATTAATGACGTCACAATCAATCCTCAACTAAACGAATGTCAGAAACGAGAAATCAGGTCATTATTAGAAAAGTACCAGTCAGTCTTTACAGACGCACCCGGACATACAACATTAGTGGAACACGACATAAAGTTAACCACATCTATCCCTATCAACGTGAAAAACTATCCTATTCCATTTCACGCACGAGAACAAGTTGAAAGGGAAGTTAAGGATATGCTAGATACAGGAATAGTTAGATATTCTTCAAGCCCATACTCATCACCAATAGTATAGTGAAAAAGAAAGACGGATCGATAAGGCTATGTATCGACTTTCGCAAATTAAATGAAGCAACAGTGTTTGATGCAGAACCAATACCAAATCAAGAGAATTTATTTGCTGCCTTATCTCAAGCAAAATACATGACAAAATGTGATCTTTCTAGAGGATACTGGCAGATTCCACTGAAAGAATCATGTAAGAAATACACAGCATTTCAATCACCATTAGGATTGTTAGAATTTAACTATATGCCATTTGGATTATCGACAGCCGCATCGACATTCCAAAGAATGATGCGTATGTTATTAAAAGACATCCCGTCTACACTCTCATACTTCGACGACGCATGTAGTTTCTCAAACTCATGGACTGATCACATGACAACCTTAGAATTAGTGCTTGAAGCATTAAAACGTAATTCTTTAACAACAAAACCGTCAAAAACAAGCATTGCATTTTACAAAATTGATTTTCTCGGTCATACCGTTGGTCATGGGACACAGACACCCGAGACAGAAAAACAAACAAAAATCGCACAATTGCAACCACCTAAGACAAAAAAAGAAGTACGCAAAGTACTTGGGCTCCTAAATTTTTACAGGAAATACATTTACAACTTCGCGCACATCGCGACACCGCTAACAAATCTGACAAAGAATGGGTCACCGAACAAAATTGTTTGGACAGAAGTGTGTCAGAATAGCTTTAACCAATTAAAGGCATTACTCTGTTCAGAACCAATTCTTAAATTACCCGACATGTCAAAAGAATTTGTTGTAAGAACTGACGCGTCTGATAAGGGCATCGCAGGTGTACTATTACAGGAGCATGAGGGAACTCTAATGCCTTGCTTATATGCAAGCAGAAAATTATTGGACAGAGAATCACGATACTCTGTAATAGAGCGTGAAGGACTGGCCATCGTCTTTGCTTTAAAGACATTCAGCAGATCTCTACTGCTAAAAGAGTTTGTGGTCGAAACGGACCATAAACCACTCACGTACATAAGAAATAACAAAATGAATAATAGTAGAGTACTAAGGTGGAGTTAATTTTTGCAAAATTACACTTTCAGTATCTCTCACATACCAGGCTGTGAAAATATTCACGCCGACCTACTTTCTCGATTAGTGTAAACACGTGAGAAGGGTATAACTTAACCTCCCATGCATACTGTTAGTTACCTCGCAAACTATGCCAAATCAGAACGCACAAATTCGATAATTTTATTTGTAAACATGATGACCCAACTTAATGTAACATTGAGTATTGTTTGGATATATATACCATACCCATTATGATTTGGGAAATCTTCTCTTTATCTATTATTGTTATGAATTTTCACTCATTTATGATTAATAATTGAAATGTCAATATTCCATTTACATTTTCATTCATTTCATTCAGTAAATTACCTTCATATCATCGACTTAAATCATGCTTCATTGCCATCACTATTGTTTATCACAATGATTTGTAATCACATTGCCATCATGTTGTTCATCACAATGATTTGTAATCACTGTCACCCATTCATATACCTACGTTAATATAAACATTTCCATGTCTAGTTAATAAATAATTTAATTGTAGCACAAATCATAACAATGGATTAATGCTAGAGTATCATGATAATAAATTTACTTCCGTTTGTAAAATCTATCTTTCCCATAATGGTTAAAGAGTATATTTTAAACGTGGGTGGGGGGTGTCACAGTAAAGGTTGTTCACAATTATCTTATTAAATTTTATTTTATTAAGAACTGAATTCATCTCACTCCAGTTATATTTCGGTAGGCTTAGATAAACTTTACCTTCTAATATTAGATCGTCTTTCCTTTTATAGCCTTCCCTCGAATTAATTTCTAATTAGTGAATACTTTTCGTTCTACATTCTGTCACGTAGCCACTTATTATAAAAGCTGATAGGTCTAACATTTGACACTCACTTTCTCTCCACAATCTATGCCGGACGGCCAGTCGCTCTATTCCTTCTATATACTGTAAGATTTTTATCTTTTCGGGACTTTGTAGATATTATATCTACACCATTAAGACGCCGGAGCTTTTAACTTTGATTGTATAATCTTCAAGGATCAAACTCGAGCCCGCTGTCAAAGGATTACATATTAACCCATTACCAATTGCCTGGAAGTGGAATTTTACGAGTCCGATCCTGTTATCAGAGGAATAGATCATCCAAGCCCATCAACTGCCTGGAAACGTAAACTTACGAACCTGACATATTATCAAAGTTACGTAAAATATTCATATCTCTATTTGTAACTGCCACGATCACTGTTTATCTCTTTTAATTAAATTTCATCATTATTTTTATTTCATTGTAAACAAATCGTTAATTTTTGTTTTTCATTTATAGTAACTAGTAAATTCTAGGGCCTCATTCTACATATATCTTTATGCATAGTCGAGTAGCTCTTTACTCACTTGAGACCATGACAATTACGTCAGAATTGATACAATTTCTTGAAGAAGGGGAATGTGTGAACATGGAAAATAAAAGGGGGTTGAGGCTAAAAAAAAAACCCAACCCATCAAAAAACAAAAACAAACAAACAAACAAAACAAAACAACAACAAAAAACAAACACACACAACTGGAACAAAAACAGAAGGGGGAGGGGGGGGGGGAGTTCAGGCAGGGCGGGCTTTTGGAAGGAAATGGGGGAGGGAGGATGGGCGGAGGGAGGGGGGAGGGTAAGAGCTTTGGTTTCGTTTAGATCCAGGTGGAAAAATGTGCAGGGGGTTTTTACAACTCAGATCTCAAATTAGATTTTATTTTAAAATACAAATATTAAGTAATCATGAGCTATTTTTAGCTTTCTTTGAAATAGAGCAGCTTAAATGACTGTTACCATCCGGCGATTATGTGGTCCAATGGTATGACACTCGATTTCGGATCGGAAAGTCGGTCCCTGGAAAAGGCTCTTCATTCACGTCCTCTCACCGGACTCATGTGTAATATGAGTACCTGGCCGTTAACAGCGTTGTCTCTGTCCAAAAAAAAATTTGTAATATCGCCTTACAGCCGTCATGTCCTGTTCTACTTGTTAAGTTTTGCTGTTGGCCAGGGACCCCTTGTAAAGCGCTTTGTATGTTAAGTGGATATTGAGCTATATAAAAGCTCAATTTTTATTTTTTTTGGTATAATATTGTAAAAAAAAAACTTAAAAAGACATGCAATGCTGTCGTTTTGTTTTTAGTTTTATTTTTGTTCATTTTTCTTTCTTGTATTTTCTTCTTCATATTCCTTTTTTCATAATAAAAATTTATTTTTGTATAGCGCCCAGTCAATTCCGTTGACAAAACAGTCTGGGCGCACACATTTCTAAAACAACATAATAAACATTTGTGTAGCGTACATGCGCACACACATATTTTAAAATAATATAATAATAATATAATTAATAATAATATAATAATAATAATGAATAATAATAATGATAATAATAATAAAAATAATAATAATAATAATAATAATGATGATAATGATGATGAATAATAATAATAATAATAATAATAATAATAATAATAATAATATATAATAATAATAATAATAATAATAATAATAATAATGATATAATAAAAATGATTATAATAATAATGATGATGATGATGATGATGATGATGAATGATGATGATGATGATGAATAATAATAATAATAATAATAATAATAATATATATATATTAATAATATTATAATAATAATATATATGAGTATAATAAAAATGATTATAATAATGATGATGATGAATGATGATGAAATATATAATAATAATAATAATAATAATAAATAATAATAATAATAATAATAATAATAATTATGATGATGATGATGATGATGATGATGATGATGATGATGATGATGATAATGATAATAATAATAACAATAATAGTTATAATAATAATATCACAAAGAACAAACTATCCACTACGACGTGCATTTATTTGCAAGTCTGCTAACCCACATCGTTATGGGCCTATCGTTTTAATAGGAACACTCTCAACCTAAAGCAATGTATTGTCTTACACAACAATGTTCAAACGAGCCCAAAATTGCCTCTGGTTATCGGACCTTCAAATATGGTTACGTCGACCCACTAAAATTTCACATATACACACACACATACACATATACACACATACATACACACACATACTCACATACACTCACACACACATACACACACATACATACACACATATACACACACATACATACACACACATACTCACATATACTCACACACATACATACACACACACTCACACACATACACAGACATACACACACACTCTCACACACAAACATACACACACATACGTACACTCACACACACACATACACACACAGGCAAACACACATACACACACATACAAACACACTCACACATACATACACACATACACACGTACACACACATGCGAACACACACATATATACACTCACATATACAAACATACACACACAGACATACACATAAACCAACAGCTATTTTCCGTCTTCTATCTACCTCAGCAACTTAGTAAGAAATTTCTGGAATGTCCCGTCAATTTTGTCTAAAATCCAGTGTTTATTTGTGGATTGAGTGCAAACCAATCACTCAAGTCAAGCACGAGATTTTGGATACACACTACACACTACACACTTGATACATGTCAGTGTGTGCTCTTCGTCGGTGCAAGTGTGCAGCAGTGCCGCGATTTCCCGCGAAAATTTCAGATGCCGAATCTCGGGTTGAATACGAGGTATTTATCGAACGAAGATGACGTCATTCAGGTCTTTGTTTTTGTTTTGTTTTTTGCCATCCGCGTTTTTGAGTAATTCTCACTAAACTGTATTAACCAGACTATAAACGTTCAAGGATACACACAGTTTTGTGTGATGGTCCGTTATACGTCTGGATGGCAATGTTGTAAGCTTCTTAGTCAAGTGCATACTATCTATAGATAGTATGCAGATGACGTCACTCAGGCCTTTGTTATGGTTTTTGCCATCCGCGTTTGTGAGTTGTTCTCACTAAACTGTATTAACCAGATTATAAAAGTTCATGGTTACACAGAGTTTGTGTGTTGGTCCGTTATACTTCCGGATGGCAATGTTGTGAACTCCTTGGCCAAGCGCATACTATCTATATATTTAAATTGAGCTTTTATAAAGCGCAATATCCACTTAACGTGCTCAATGCCCTTTACAAGTGGTCACTGGCCAACAGCAACACGTAACATTTAGAACGAGACATGATGCCTGTTAGGCGATATTACAAATTTTTTTTTCGGACAGAGACAATGCTGTTAACGGCCATGTACTCATTTTCCATATGAGTACTGTGAGAGAATATGAGTAAAGAGGCTTTTCCAGGGACTCAACTATGCGCCGAACGAGAGGCTCGAACTCAGGACATTCCGATCCAAAAGCGAATACTATAGTAAGTTGCCGGCAACTACTCGGTATTCATAATTAGTATTTTGAAAATAAGAGAAAATGAGGCCAATTTTTTTTTTTAAATCTCAAATTCAAATTTTCCTCTGAGTTTTTCCAGAACAAACATTTTGAAAATTAGTTCTCCTTGAATCAGTGGGCTACATATTTTCTTAATGAAGACTAAATGACGGGAAGATGTTGCAACCAAACTATTAATAGTTTAGAACCAGTTATTATGTGTCATTACGAGGGAAATGACGTCAAGACTGTAGAACCGTAACCATCGTTAACTTATAGCCTGACACTAACCAAAAAATGGCGTCAAAAGACAAGTATCTGGCCACAAAAGAATACACATTGTAAGTTGTATTCAATAGTTCAACCAATGGAATCTCTTGTTTCCTTGAGCTCTACTAAAGACAAATCACTAGACGCTACATAAACCAAAAAAAAAATAAAAATGACGTCAAACTGTAAGTATTAGATGGTGTTAGTGTCAGGCTATAGAAAGTATGTGCTTGGCTAAGAAGCTCATAACATTGCCATCCGGAAGTATAACGGACCAACACACAAAACTGTGTGTATCCATGAACGTTTATAGTCGGGTTAATACAGTTCAGTGAGCATTACTCATAAACGCGAATGGCAAAAAACAATAACAAAGACCTGAGTGACGTCATCTTCGAACTATCTATAACTTAACGATGGCTTTGGTTGAACCCTATTAAAATTTAGCAAACTTCCAAATCAATATTTAGAGTGGGTAGGTGAAAAACTATCTGCTATCTCGGAAGTATAATTGACAAGGATGGAGGCACGGAAGCAGAGGTGAAAGCACGAATAGGAAAGGCACAGGCTGCATTCACATCTTTGAACAGAGTTTGGAGAACTAAAGATATCTCCCTTCAACTAAAGCTAAGACTTTTCAACTCAAACGTGAAGTCTGTCCTACTGTATGGATGTGAAACTTGGAACGCATCAAAGGCATGTATAAGGAGGGTACAGATTTTCGTAAACAGGTGCATGCGTAAGCTACTCAGAATAAAATGGATGGATAGAATAAAAAATGAAGAAGTATGGAAAAGAACACAGCAGAAACCAGTGGGAGAGGATATAGGAAGAAGACGATGGAGGTGGATTGGACACACGCTTAGAAAGAATGACTCAACTATAACAAAGAAAGTATTGGGCTGGAACCCTCAGGGCAGAAGATCAAGGGGAAGGCCACGAGGAACATGGAGAAGAATTAAAGAAGCTGATATACAGAGAAGTGGTAAGACCTGGAATGAGATAAAAAAAAGTTGGCTCAGGATAGAGAAGGATGGAAACTGTTTGTCTGTGGCCTATACCCTGACCCAGGGTGAAAAAGGCAATGATGATGATGATGAGGTGAAAAACGAAAGTGGGACAAGAGCACCTGTAGTAAAGAGTTCAAAAAACCCTTGTTGATGATTATTTATACGTTCTGACTGAATGTTTATCGTCGGTATGAAGAACATTCTCTGATATAGATAGAACGAAGTTGACGCCACTCAGGTCTTTGTTATTGTTTTTTGCCATCCACGTCTATGAGAATACTCACTGCACTGTATTAACCCGACTATATACGTTCATGGATACACACAGTTTTGTGTGTTGGGCCGTTATACTTCCGGATGGCAATGTTATGAGCTTCTTTGCCAAGCGCATACTATCTATAACCGTAGCCATCGTTAAGTTATAGATAGAATGCGCTTGGCCAAGGAGTTCACAACATTGCCATCTGGAAGTATAACGGATCAACACACAAACTATGTGTAACCATGAACTTTTATAGTCTGGTTAATACAGTTTAGTGAGAACAACTCACAAACGCGGATGGCAAAAACAATAACAAAGGCCTGAGTGACGTCATCTGCATACTATCTATAGCCTGACAACTGAAACCCAGAAAAAGACTGGCATTTTGACGTCATTATTTGATTTTGCACTGCCTAGTGAGTTGTCGTTAGTAGAGCTCATGGAAACAAGTGGTCCTTTTGGTTGAACTATTGAATACAACTCACGATTTGTTTTCTTTTGTAGCCGGCCAAAGACTGGCATTTTGACGTCATTTTTTGGTCAGTGTCAGGTTATAGATAGTATGCGCTTGGCTAAGAAGCTCACAACATTGCCATACGGAAGTATAACGGACCAACACACAAAACTCTGTGTAACCTTAAACGTTTATAGTCTGGTTAATACAGTTTAGTGAGAATAAGCGCTGATGGCAAAAAACAATAACAAAGACTCGAGTGGCGTCAACTTCATTCTATCTATAAGTTAACTCTGGCTACGGTTCTTGTGTCAGGCTTTATATTAACAATGGCTACGGTATAACGTACCAACATACAAAACAATGTGTAATCTTAGACTTTAATAGCCAGATTGATACACTTGAGTGAGAACTAATCATAAAAAATGGCTGGCAAAAAAAAAATAACAAAGATCCGAGTGACGTCATCTTCGTTCTATCTATAGATAGAATGCGCTTGGTCAAGGAGTTCACAACATTGCCATCCGGAAGTATAACGGACCAACACACAAACTCTGTGTAACCATGAACTTTTATAGTCTTGTTAATACAGTTTAGTGAGAACAACTCACAAACGCGGATGGCAAAAACAATAACAAAGGCCTGAGTGACGCCATCTGCATACTATCTATAGGACTACTGTACGTTTCTCTTGTAACGTATATTATTTATACCTTGATAGAATGAATTGTATATTCCAAGCGTTTACCTTTCAGTGCAAGAATGTCTTCATTACACCTTACAGGTGTCGAATCAGTGGGAGCCATCTATTTTCATGTTTTCGTCTAACCTAGTCATCGATCACATGATTTGTTGTGTACAATGATATGGCATTTCTTAGCAATGGGCATGATCTATAGATAGTTCGAAGATGACGTCACTCGGGTCTTTGTTATTGTTTTTTGCCATCCCCGTTTATGAGTAATTCTCACTAAACTGTATTAGCCAGACTATAAACGTTCATGGATACACACAGTTTTGTGTGTTGGTCCGTTATACTTCAGGATGGCAATGTTTTAGCTTCTTAGCCAAGCGCATACTATCTATATTCAGGTTTTCGCCCAACCTAGTCATCTATCACATGATTTGTTGCTGTATAACGATTGGATATTTCTTAACAAATGTAGACACGCTGCTTTGTTTATGAAAGTTGTAGGCATACCCATGTGTCAAGCTGAATGATATGACCAATCGTAATGTTAGAGATTTCAAGAGTTGTGAACACTTTTCACTATGTGGGTCACTTTGAGCACATTTTCAATGTGACCAATGACCTCGAGCACATGAAAAGGTAAGTAAGTAAGCATGAATACAAAAACAAAATCTAAGCAACATCTATTTCATAAAAAATAAGCCTCAAGAACAACTCAGTCTTCAGACATTTCCTAAAAGATGATACATTTTCACAGGACTTTGTCCGAGGACTAAGTGATTTCCATAGGAGTTCCACAGGTAATATAGATCATGCCCATTATTGCCTCAAGCTATATTATCATTATTATTCTAGTCGCTCGTCATTCCCGATTTGATTCCAGTTGTCTGCTTCATCGATATCCAGGTATTTTGGCCACACCTGATGTCTTATCATCGATCACTTGAAGATGGCGCCAGCTATTATCATTTTTTACTCAATCAATCCTAGAGATTTTTGCTACTTTTCAATATTGGAAAATATATATAAAAAATTATGAGCATGTACATAGATAGTTTTATTCAACTATCATTCACATGTAAAAACTAAAAACATTAGCTTTGATACTACGCCTATAATTTATCTCAGAAAAATGTAATAAATAGGCATGGGGTCACATATGTGTGGCTATAAATAGAATTACCAACACAGAGTCCTATTCTGACTTTATACCGTTTTCAGACGACGGGTCACATTTATTCTAAATCGATTTAGTTTTCCCTTTTTACATGGTAGACTACATTCCATTGGAAATAATCTTTTTACTTTCCTCTTCCCTATTCAAACTCATCAATATAATATAACATTTATTTTTCCAAACCACTTAAATCCACCAACCAGCTCCATCCATTCTGCTTATAAAATAATAATAATAATAATAATAATAATATATCCAACCAACGTGCATTTATTTGCAAGTCTGATAACCCAATTCCTTATAGGCCCATTGTTGTAATGGAAATCTTAAAAAATAAACGATAAATATTATCCATATATTACATACAACACTGTTAAACAAGGCCAGGCCCATATGTGAGTTCGCGGATGTCAGACCTGTATATATGTACACGTTGTGCCCAACCCAACATTATTATCACGATATTATGTAAATGATACATCAATGCGTGAACGTTTTATCGCAACGTTTATCAAACACAGGTGTACCCATATCTAAAAACCTCTCGCTGCCAAATCATTATTTCCATTTCGATACTTGTATTCCAAATTTCCAGAAAATTCCAAGCTGATAAAAAGCACATGTCTTCATCATTAACCTCTTGTCTACTGAATTCTGAAAAAACAAATATTTAAAAAAATTTGGCCATAAAACTCGTCCTTCATAATACAATATTACATCAACCAATCAAAATGACTCTATTCTGGTCAAAATCTCTCAAAACTCAGACTAACTTGAAATCGCAGATTTGATCAAATGTTGACAAGATAAAAGCCTTTATTTATTTTTTAAACAATCGATTTTTTGAGGACGATTTTTCTGGCCAAATATTTTTAAAATGTGTTCTTTTTTCATAGTACAACGACAGGCGAATGCAGCGTTTATTAAATTATTCCAAATATCTTGGGGTTTTTTTTCTATGTCAAGTGTGTTGAATAATGGCGGCAAAAATTCTGCCAAGACGTTTTTGATTTGATCACAAAGTCATCAACGGTTTTTTGTTTTCAAATATTCCGATGATATAATATCGTTTTTGAATTGCCTTCACATCTGAAGTCAAAACAACTCATTAGAACAGCAGGCGAACACTTTTCCATTGTCGCTGCTGAAGTCGTTGAGTCGCCGAGAACAATTGAAGTCGGTGATTAATACGGATAATGCGATCAGTGAAACAAATAATATTTTATTATATTATATTGCAAATTTTGATGCTGTGCGCTTAGGTAATTTACTCACACCGTTCCGCCAGCCGGAATAACATACCAACACAGCAAAACAACTAAAAGTTAAAAGCGTGATTGATCAAAGCCATCGTAAACTTATAAGCTGACACTGACCAAAAAATGACGTCAAAAGAAAAGTCTTTGGCCACAAAAGAAAACAAATCGTGAGTTGTATTCAATAGTTCAACCAATGAAATAATCTAATGATAATATGCGCCTAGCTAAGAAACTCGCAACATTGCCATCCGGAAGTATAACCGACCAACACACAAAACAATTTGTAACCTTGAACGTTTATAGTCTGGTTTATACATTTCAGTGAGAATTACTTATAAACGTGGATGGCAAAGAATCGAGTGACGTCAACCTCATTCTATCTATTGGCATCTCATTATTTCTTCAAGCGAAAAACATTGGGCTCAATTACTCACTTCACGTCATTGCACTGCGGCTAATGCCTTTGTTATCTTCGTGTTTTGTTTTCGACACAGATATCCCCCTGGATATAGATGGTATGCGCTGAACTAAGAAGCTCACAACATTGCCATCCGGAAGTATAACGGACCAACACACAAAACTGTGTGTATCCATGAACGTTTATAGTCAGGTTAATACAGTTTAGTCAGAATTACTCATAAACGCGGATGGCAAAAAACAATAACAAAGACCTGAGTGACGTCAACTTCGAACTATCTCTAATTACGGAGAAAATGATGTTGATCCTAACGGGCATGACCTATATTACCTTTCCATGTGCTCAAAGTCATTGGTCACATCTCAAAATGTGCTCAAAGTCATTGGTCACATCTCAAAATGTGCTCAAAGTCATTGGTCACATCTCAAAATGTGCTCAAAGTCATTGGTCACATCTCAAAATGTGCTCAAAGTCATTGGTCACATCTCAAAATGTGCTCAAAGTGGCCTACACAGTGAAAAGTGTTCACAGTTTTTTATATGTCTAACATCACGATTGATCATTTTGTTCAGCTTGACACAAGGGTATGTTTACAACTTTCATAAACAAAGCAGCGTGTTTGCATTTGTTAAGAATTATCCAATCCTTGGACAGCAACAAATCACGTGATTGATGACTTGGTTAGATAGAGCACTCGCTTCACACGCAAAGGAATCGAAATCGATCCATGAGTGCTGTCGAGATTTTTTTTCTGACCTATTCTTTTGAATATTCTTGAAATAGGTGTAATATGTAATGAAAAAAAACCACAACAATTTGTAAATGCATGGGTTATATCAAAGAGTGTGTAGGGTAACGTAGTTACCAAGAGCTCTCACTTCTCTTCACCGCAATGCTATTGTCGCGTGCCAGGCGAGACAGCGAGGTGGGTGTGCTCCGCGTGTATCATGCGCGCTAGGCTTACTGATACAATGAAGAAAATACGAGTAAAAGATGGAAGATGCGTGGCTTCACCAAAAGCGGGAAGTGAGAGCTCTTGGTAACATAACAATCGTTACCTACACGCTCTTTGGTTATATCAAAACAGGGACAATCTACAGATAGATTGCGCTTCAGAAGCTCACAGCATTGCCATCCGGAAATATCACGGACCAACACACAAAACTATGTTGAACCTTAAACGTTTATAGTCCTATTCATATTGTTTAGTGAGAGTTACTCATAAATGTGGATGACAAAAAAAAAAAAAAAAACCAATAAAAAAGACTCAAGTGACGTCAACTTCAAACTATCCATTGATTACTTATAAATCTACAATCTAAAAACTAATTTGATCAAATTTGAATCATGTTTATTATAGAAATAGATTGTTGTATGGAGAAATTGATTCGGATTTTATCTAAATCAATTCTAAAAACGCATGACTTTTGTCTGCCACCCTATCATTAAACACTTAAAATGTAAACAACATTTGTCAACAGATAAGGTTATCATTTTATTACATCGAGCACTTATTTCCTGTTCGGCACATTTCGAAAACGTAGATTTGATGATACATTCTAGAAAATTCCTGATACAAAAATTTAATTTAGCCGTACTGTGAAAAGAATAGAATAGACTAAGACCAACGGGTATATATAGAATGCGCTTGGCCAAGGAGTTCACAACATTGCCATCCGGAAGTATAACGGACCAACACACAAACTCTGTGTAACCATGAACTTTTATAGTCTGGTCAATACAGTTTAGTGAGAACAACTCACAAACGCGGATGGATCCGCGTTTGTGAGTTGTTCTCACTAAACTGTATTAACCTGACTATAACAATTCATGCTTACACAGAGTTTGTGTGTTGGTCCGTTCTACTTCCGGATGGCAATGTTGTGAACTCCTTGGCCAAGCGCATTCTATCTATCTATCTATCTATCTATCTATCTATCTATCTATATATATATATATATATATATATATATATATATATATATATATATATATATATATATATATCCACGCAGGTGTGGTGTCCAACCACACTTCGAGACCTAGTTTAACATTGTTGTATAGACCATATTTTGAGTCATTTTCTGTTTTTTTTTCTTTAGATTTCCATGACAACAAAGGGCCCATAAGGAACTAGGACGTGTCTGTCCTATCGCTGGAGGAAATTTAGCGTCCATAATATTCAATTCTCTAAGCATTGAAAAAGAATAGAGCACATTATAAAAATATTGGCCAAAAAACTAGTCCTGTTTGGGGCAGACAGCGTGGCTCAGCGGTACGGTCTTTGCTTCGTACCCGGAAGGCACCGAGTTCGATCATCCCCGCCGCTGCGCTGTGTGGTCTTGAGCATGTCACCTACCCTCGCCCTGGCTCATTTTGCGACGCTGCACTGCGGCTGACGCCTGGGTTATTCCAGTCTTTCCTTGGAATAGACCGTAGAGAAAAAAAAATTTCCATATGGGATGAATAAAGGGCATTTTAGGTTTTAAGTCTCTCCTTACCAGCCATTTTCAGGATTTTCCCCAAACTTCACACCCAACTAACACAAAAATAGATGTTTTATCACTCAAACACAATAGCAGTAAAGTTCTTGCCATACATAATTTCTTTAGCAAAACATGCTCTATCTACAACACTGTTCATTTTCTTTAAATTGTATGATGTACAAAAGAAATTTGAATAAGAAAAATGTTGGTTGTATCGTAATGAATGTGACGATTTTCATATAGTTGGTAAGGAGAGAGTTAACATATTATATTATTTATTATTTTATATTTATTTAAACGCTGTCTGACCAGATTCAGATCAAAGGTTATTTATCAGTGTAAGCATTTTATTTGCTCTTTTGTCCCCGTGTGATATTAATGGAGACTTTTATCTTTACAGGCTAGATATAATTCTGATTGGATTACAACCAAACCCTTTTTCACATTTGTCACCCTTCGCCTCAAAACGGAATTAAGTCAGGTTGATTAAGATGTTGAAAATTGAGTTTATAATCAGAAAAATCAGACTTGTGTTGAGTTTGTAGTATGTTTTATTGAGGAGAATGGATACCATATTCTAAGGTGCTAATGCCAACAATTTATATTTTTGACCAGTTTAACATTTAATTCGGCTTTTAAGCATCGGGTTCGTTCCGACATTATACCGTTTTGAGACGATGGGTCACATTTATAGTGTAGCATTTTATTTGCTCTTTTGTCTCTGTGTGATATTAATGGAGACTTTTAATCTTTACAGGCTAGATATAATTCTTATTGGATTACAACCGAACCCTTTTCACATTTAAATGTTTTGACGGAGATATGCCAAGTACACAGGGGAGGAGTGTAGACACGGAAGTATGTATAGATAGTATGCGCTTGGCTAAGAAACTCACAATTTGCCATCCGGAAATATAACGGACCAACACGAACAACTATGTGTAATGTAACCTTGAACGTTTATAGATAGTATGCGCTTGGCTAAGAAGCTCAATACATTGCCATCCGGAAGTATAACGGACCAACACACAAAAATGTGTGTATCCATGAACGTTTATAGTTGGGGTAATACAGTTCACTGAGCATTACTTATAAACGCGGATAGCAAAAAACAATAACAAAGACCTGAGTGACGTCATCTTCGAACTATCTATACACGGAAGTATGTATAGATAGTATGCGCTTGGCTAAGAAACTCACAACATTGCCATCGGGAAGTATAACGGACCAACACGCAAAACTGTGTGTAATCTTGTACGTTTATCGTCTGATGGTGAATACAGGTAAGTGAAAATTACTCATAAACACGGAGGGCAAAAAACAAAACAAAACAATAACAAAGACCTGAGTGACGTCAACTTCATTCTATCTATAAGATTCTCACAACTTCACGCCTGTATTTATTCCTGACGTTAATTACTGAAATGTGTTCACGTTTTAAGGGGGAAGGTTGATAAGTTGTAATCTTTATGAGAGGAATATGATATTATTGCTCCTTACAACAATCCCTTCCCCCCCCCCCCCCCCCCCCCTCCTTTCCAATAGGCTCCAACAGTCGTGACGTCACTTCCCCCTCATTACGCATAGTAACCTAGTAACTGGTTCTAAATTATCGCAACAATGGCGGACGCCCTTATGAAATATTTCTCCGACGAGCATAAAAGCGTATCCAGGGAAAAAAAAACCATTATAAATCTGATCATGTTTTGACTTTTATGCATTCTGATCACATTATGACATGTGAAAAAGTTCTCGCCAGCATGAAGAATACAAAGTAGCGATTTTCTTTGTTTAGAACCAAGCTGCTGGTTGCTTGGCGGACGTGACATCAGACTATTGAATCCAATTCCCAACCACCACCTCTAACATCTGATAGTTGATACATCTTGATGACGACTGTTAGGCAAGGCGATATCCGATATTACAATTTTTTTCGGACAGAGACAACGCTGTTAACGTATTTATTTACACCAGGTGCGATGAGGAAATAATACTATGAGTAAAGAGTCTTTTCCATTGACTCAACAATGCTCTGTCCAAAATTGAACTCAAACCCTGAACCTTTATGTCCGATAGCGAGTGTCAAAGATACCACAAGATCACATAGCCGCAAAAAATTAAACAAACAAATAAAGCCTACTTCTTCATTCTTCTCTCTCTCTCTCTCTCTCTCTCTCTCTCTCTCTCTCTCTCTCTCTCTCTCTCTCTCTCTCTATCTCTCTCTCCCTTTTCCTTTTAAAACATTTTTTTATTCCTCTTACAATTTCGTTGTGTTTTGTTGTTCTTTTTATTTTTTATTTTCTTTTTTTTCTTTTTCAAGTTTCAAACCGCCAGATTATAATTTGCAAACAGAGAATTGCCAATCTAGATAATCTGTTTAAAAGTACGAAGATTTAAATTCCCACAACATTACTATAACGAACAGTAGCGTACTTTAATTTATTCTACTATCTCGTAATCGTTTAAAAGTACGAAAATTTAAATTCATATCAAACTGAAACGAAAAGTAACGAATAATAATAATATTTATTCTTCTATCTAGTAGCAGTAATCGTCGTTCCTGGCTCTCATCCCGGGTTATCTTATCGTGCTCAATTACGGGTGACTGTCAAGTGCAGACATTTATATGTATTGTCGACTTGAGACGATTAAATTTTCCCCAAAACTCGGGAATTTCGTAGAAAGGCTTGGAATACTTTATTGATGCTATGAGTTTAGTAAAAATAGCAACTCATAGCTAGTACCAGCCAGCTGGATACATACCAAGATATTTATTAACACACAAAACTATGTGTCGCCGTGAACGTTTTAGAGATAGAATTAAGTTGACGTCACTTGGGTCTTTGATAGTGTTTGTTACCATCTGCGTTTATGAGTAATTCTCACTTAACTGTATTATCTTATCCAGACTATAAAAGTTTATGGTTACACATAGTTTTGTGTGTTGGTCTGTTATACTTCCGGATGGCAATGTTGTGAGCTTCTTAGCCAAGCGCAAACTTTATATGGACAGTATGCACTTGGCTGAGAAGTTCACAACATTGCCATCCTGAAGTATAACGGACCAACACACAAAACTGTGTGTATCCATGAACGTTTATAATCTAGTTAATACAGTTTAGTGAGAATCACTCACAAATGCGGATGGCAAAATACAATAACAAGGGCTTGAGTGACGTCATCTTCGTTCTATCTATAGATAGAATGCGCTTGGCCAAGGAGTTCACAACATTGCCATCCGGAAGTATAACGGACCAACACACAAACTCTGTGTCACCATGAACTTTTATAGTCTGGTTAATACAGTTTAGTGAGAAGAACTCACAAACGCGGATGGCAAAAACAATAACAAAGGCATGAGTGACGTCATCTGCATACTATCTATAGTCTGATTAATACAATTTAGTGAGAACTACTCATAAATGGTTGGCTTTAAAAAACAAAAACAAAAAATAACTTGAGTTTTTATGTAGATAGTTCAAAGATGACGTCACACGGGTCTTTGTTATTGTATTTTGCCATCCGCGTTTATGAGTAATTCTCACTAAACTGTATTTACCAGACGATAAACCTTCAAGGTTACATATATAGTTTTGTGTGTTGGCCAGTTATACTTCCGGATTGCAATGTTGTGAACTTCTTAGCCAAGTGCATTCTATCTATATAGCGCAATATCCACTAAATGTGCTCAGATCGCTTTACAAGTCCTGACAAACAACAACACTTTACATGTAGAACAAGACATGACGCCCGTTAGACGATATTACAATTTTCCGTTAAGAGACAACGCTGTTAACGGCCAGGATTCTCATTTTACACGTGATTACGGTGAGAGAATATGAGTAAAGCACCCAACTATTCACCGAGAGAGGCTCGAACCGTAGCCATTGGTAACTTATAGATAGTATACAGATGACGTCACTCAGGCCTTTGTTATTGTTTTTGCCATCCGCGTTTGTGAGTTCTTCTCACTAAACTGTATTAACCAGACTATAAAAGTTCATGGTTACACAGAGTTTGTGTGTTGGTCCGTTATACTTCCGGATGGCAATGTTGTGAACTCCTTGGCCAAGCGCATTCTATCTATAGTCTGACACTGACCAAAAAATGACGTCAAAATGCCAGTTTTGGCCACAAAAGACAGCAAATAGTGAGTTGTATTCAATAGTTCAACCATGGGACCACTTGTTTCCATGAGCACTACTAACATCTCACTAGACGCTCCACAAAGCTAAAAAATGACGTCAAACTGCCAGTCCTAGAGGGTTCTAGCGTTGCCATCGTTAAGTTTTAGCCTGATACTGAAATCCAAAAAGACTGGCATTTTGAAGTCATTATTTAGTTTTTGCACCGCCTAGTGAGTTGTCGTTAGTAGAGCTCATGGAAACAAGTTATTTCATTGGTTGAACTATTGAATACAACTCACGATTTGTTTTCTTTTGTGACAAAAGACTGGCATTCTGACGTCATGTTTTGGACAGTGTCAGGCTATAACTTTACGAAGGCCACGCTCGAACCTAGGAACCGAAAGCGATTGTTTAACCACAAGACGACATAGCCGTTAAAAACAATACCAAAGAGCTGAGTGACGTCACCTTCGTTCCTTATATAGACAGAACAAAGATAACGTCACTCAGATCTTTGTCATTGATTTTTGCCATCAACATATATGAGAAATTCTCATTAAACTGTATTAACCAGACTATAAACGTTCATGGTTACACAAAGTTTTGTGTGTTGGTCCGTTATACTTCCGGATGGCAATGTTGTGAGTTTCTTAGCCATTCTTAACAATGTTTCTTAACAACGCCATGATATGTGTTAGGCCATGTAACAATGTTTCTTTCCTGTTCGGCGGTATTATAATTTTTTCGAACAGAGTCAACGCTGTTAACGGCCAGGTACTATTTTTACATATGAGTACGGCGAGAGAATGTGAGTAAAGAACCTTTTAAAACGACTCAACTAACGCCGTTTAGAACGGGTCTCGAACCCAAGACCCTCAGATCTGAAGGTTGGTGTCAAGCGAACATAACCAGATGAAGAAGAAGAAGAAGAAGAAGAAGAGAGAGGAGGAGGAGGAGGAGGAGGAGGAGGAGAGGAGAGAGAGAGAGAGAGAGAGAGCGAGAGACAGAGACAGAGAGATACTATCACACAGACACACACACACACACACACACACACACACACACACACAGGGCGTGGTGGAGAAATAGAATGAAAACAAAAAAAGCAGAAAAAGAGAGAATGATGAATTATATAATAGCTCCATGTCATTAAAAAAAAACTTCAACCAAACAAAAAGTTAGAATATTGAGGCAGAAACGAAACTAAATTAAATAAGACATTTGTGTGGAATAATTACAAGAGGCGATGCCTTCGCGTTTCCCCCTATAATTTGTCTAAATGTGTTTGAATCTTGTTTCTAATGGCTCCAAGCAAACTGCCATGTAAACAGCAGCAGGGCTGTTCAACAGCCTAGATGAGAACTGGTCATGCACAAGACGTGATAATCACATCCGGTAATTCACGAAAATCACGCACAAAACACATTATAACAATGGCTACTAAACAACAACAACAACAACAACAAAGAGAAAGAAATTAGATGGATAAGATGATGATGATGATGATGAAGAAGAAGAAGAAGAAGAAGAAGAAGAAGAAGAAGAAGAAGAAGAAGAAGAAGAAGAAGAAGAACAAGAACAAGAAGAACAAGAACAAGAAGAACAAGAACAAGAAGATGGAAGATGTGAACCAATTTGATCGGAGATCATTTCTCCTGTAAATCGCCAATGAAAATGTTTGATGAAGTAAAATAATGTCTTTAGTTTTTAAATAAAAACTGGACGCGGTGATTGAAAAGTAATGAGACTGAACAATGACATGATTGCAGCAAAACTATAGGATGGGAAAAATGGAGAAAATATATCTGTGACCCTTCGCCTCAAAACGGTAAGTCGGGTTGGTTAAGATGGTTAAAATTGAATATATAGCCAGAAATATCAGACTTGTGTTGAGTTTGTATGTTTTATTGAGGAGAATGGATACCATATTCTAGGGTGCTAATGCCAACAATTTATATTTTTGACCAGTTTAACATTTAATTCGGCTTTTAAGCATCTGGTTCGTTCCGATATTTTGAGACGATGGGTCACAGATGTTTAAATTTTCAATTAGTCAGGTCAGCAATGAGCAGGGTCGTGGTAAAAAAAAAAAAAAGGATGGATGGAAGTACACAGGACACATAATCTAAAGGAAATCTAAAAAAAAAAAAAAGAAAAAAAAAAAAAGAAAAATAACAATGATTATGTGACAAAAATGGCCTGACCACCTGAAGGGAAGAGAACAAGAAGAACTTTATACTAGATCTTTCATATAGCGCAATTCCACTAAACGTGCTCAAAGCGCTTTACAGAGTCAAGGTCCCTGACCAACCGCAACTCGTAACAAGTAGAACGAGACATGACATGACGCCTGCTAGGCGATATTACAGTTTTTTTTAGACGGAGATAAAACACGACAAACTTTGTTGTAGGTCAACAGCAGTTGTAGACGATCTTTAAAACCCATTGGGAGTTGACGATGGTTAACAGATTCGATTTCATTAACCCCCCTCCTCCCCCTTCCCATCCTCGCACCCCCTGACCCCCTCTCCCCCCCCCCCAATCCCCAAACCCCATCTTCCTCCTTACGACCCCCCCCCCCCCCCCACCCCCCTAGGCCTAGGGCATACACACATGCTGTCATTTCAAACACACATTTCTAATTCTAATTTCTACCCCCTGCAGTTCTTCATAGTTTTAATGATCACCATGATCACGTGACCAGACCCCAATGTTGAACCCAAACATGCTCTTTGACTTTAGAAAAATCTCTGTTTGAAATTGTTAATAATAATGGCACTGCGCATGTCAGGAAACCTCAAAATTTGCAGGCCTTATTGTGCCACAGGGTAAACAGAACAACTAAAGTTTCTTTCTTCTAGACAATAGGCTTCAATAGTCGTGACGTCACTTCCCTCGTAATGACGCATAGTAACTTAGTAACTGGTTCTAAACAATCGGAACAATGGCAGATGCCCCTATGAAATGAAGTACTTCTCCGACGAGCATAAAAGTGTTTCCAGTGGAGAAAAACGCTATAAATCTGATCATGTTTTGACTTTTATACATTCTGATCACATGACATGTGACAAAGTTTTATGAAGAAGCATGAAGAATAAAAAGTACCGATTTTCTTTGTTTAGAACCTAGCTGCTCGTTGCTGGGCGGACGTGACATCAGACTATTGAATCCTAATGTTAATAATAGCGGCACTGCGCATGTCAGGAACCTCAAAGTTTGCAGACTCCATGGTGCCACAGGGTAAACAGAACAACTAAAGTTTCTTTTCTTCTAGACAATTGTGCTCGCATTACAAAACGATTTCATTAAAAAAAACACAACAAACAATATGTCATGTTTCTAAGGGTATGGGATACTGTGTCAAACGTTTCTCAGAATCTATTCAATGAAATTATCTTAAAATTACCAGTTATCACAGAGATAATGTATTATGTCACCATAGAGAGATTTATTTGATAAGGTATGTGTTTTGAATTATAATACAATTTTATACATTTTAAAAACCAATTTTGTCATAACATTAAAATTTTGATTCTTAACTTTGTAATGTTCTATTAAAAATTCCATAAGCTAAAGCTGTAAAATCTCTCTATGGTGACACACTATGGTACAATGTTGACAAGAGGGAAGAATATGGAGGTCATTCCTTCATTAGTTTTTGTTGAACGTTTGCCCCAAGATTGTTATATTTTTTGATGTCAGACCCCCAAATTAGGTCGTAAAATGGGCATCAATACAGATAATTTATATTTTTCACCAAAATGTTGTTTTATAACCTATAATGACGATACAGAATGATTATCTCTTTTCTTACCGATCATTTTCAGTTTTTTTTTCCCAAAATGGCAGGCTTGCTTACCTAGCAGAAATATTTATTTTTAAAAACTCAAAAACAATCTCTCTACAAAACAACTTTATGTTCTCATTAATTAAAAAAAGACCAACCTTCAAAGTTTGTGATGTACAAAATAAATCTGAATAAGAAAAATGTATATTGTGTCGTAACAAATGTGACGATTTTGCTGCAAGTGGTAAGGTGAGGGTTAAAATCGCCCAATAATATTATTACCTATATATTATAGGTAATTAATCTTTTCTAGAAAAGACCCAACTGAGTGTTTAACCCAACGGTGTTTCTCAATTGCAAATCTCTCAAACCAGTTTGAAAAGTTTTATAATTTTATGGTCTTATCTTTAAGCAAGAAAAATAACCAAAATAAATAAATGAATAAATTGAAAAAAATCTTCACCCCACCCACGAGTAAATGAAATGTGCGCAAATATTATTTCCTAGAAGGCAACTTGCTATCAATTAGTGTGACAGATGGATGATGGAAGTCATTATTGTTACAAGTTGGGTTTCACGCTACGGAAACCGAAACAAGTTCCCGAGTGTCGGGGTCTCTAAAGCCTTATTAGTTCTATTCAAGTAATTAACCCTCCTTTTACCGCCCCTACCCCACCCCTCCCTCACTTCCTCCCCGACCCATTCATATCCCATAAGCCCTCTATTTAAATTAAGCTTCATCCGAATCACGTGACCAACCCTGGTGTTGGCCCACAACATTGACCTTTCAACCTTCTTTTCATCACCGTCATCGTCCCCTTAATGAGCACAATGCGCATGTCACAAAACCTCTATCTAACCACTTCCCCCCTGGCAGGATAAAATCCTCAACTCCAGAACCAGGAATCTGCCCCAGGGTAAACAACTCCACGGCTTTCTGCCATGTCCTCGCCAATTGGATTATAAAAAAGGGGCGGGGCGGGGGGGGGGGCGCGACGAGGAAGGAATAAAGCAAGACAAGACATAGAAATAGCGTGCAGAAATCTGTTTAGGCCATGCACGATAAAATGGAATGAACTACAGTGCTAGAAAGAATGAATAGAACAACTGTTTCAGTCAACTAGAGATGAAGTGAGTAGAAAAGTGCCAGAAGACAATAGAGAATAAAAAAAATTCGCCGCGGTGATGGGTGTTTGAACCCGCGACCTAAATTGGTACGACAATTCCGCCCGGCCAGTGACTCTACCGTATGAGCTATCCACGATCCCAAAAATATATGCTGATTGATGCAAGCGAGGGCTCACATCGCAAAGCGGGTACCATTGTGATGAATAATATAGATATTAAAATTGTCCCAACTAGTGGGAGCCTCGGTGGTGTAATTGTAGCATGTCTGAACTGTAATCAGAAGGTCTGAGGTTCGATCCCCAGTCGAGATGGACTGATTTTTTGGGATTGTTTTTTTTTTCTCTTGTATTTTTCATTCTTGAATATCTTTCAATTAGTTCCAAAAGGTAGAAAGGGGCAGTAGTTACTTGCAAGACAACGATACACTAAAACACAAGCTTTGAATTTAATCCTTTTCTCAACAGGCAGCCAATGCATGTCATGAAGCAGAGGTCTGGCAGAATCGCATCTACCCTTCATGAATACTAGTCTGGCAGCGCTTTTCTGGACAATCTGAAGACGTTTAGTAGATGTTGCCCTATATAAATGCTCAAGTTTAATAGCATTTGCTTCCGGTCGGAATGCGAGTGTTACACCACAAGACAAGATAACTGTATTTTGGAAATAAAATGGTCAGCGCTCTATGAAGGACCAACCAGCTTTATGAAGCTGCATCATTCTCCTGTATGTCATGCCCCGCTGTTTTCAAGACAATTGAGGGGAAAAGAAAGAACAGGAAGAGTTATTTAGAGCCATAGGACCCATGTTTATGTAACTTAAAAAATGATGGCAACAATTACTTGTTACCCTTTGGATGGTAAATTGGAGCTATCGCATAATGTTTTCAGCAAAATAAAAATACCCCAGCTGCAGCTGGATGAAAAGAGAAGTCGGAAAATGAAAGTCTCGCCGAGTCGTTCTCTGTCGATTAATTCATAAAGGAAGAATAAAGAAAGAAAGTAATAAATTCGAAAACATAATATAAAAGATACCCGGCACAATGCAATTCAATTTCTCATACAACTTTTGACCTCAAAACAATCGGATATGACCTTTTTGATTCCAGACGCTTCTAGATTCCGAGGCGTGCCGTGTGCAGATTGATTCATTAACAACGCCATGTTTGCTTTGGTGTGTGAAACACCCCAGAGGATTTCAAAAACATCTCGAAACTTCTCGAAAGAAGATATGCCTGTGAGCCACGTAAGGGTTTGTGGCCTCTTGTTTGTCTCCGGATATTGGAGAAAATTGCTGAAGGCAGTTTTTTTGGGTTATGAAATATTTAATTGAGGATCGACTCATCTTTGGGGATTTCGTCTTTGTCATTTCGTCCCTGGTTAAATTGGTTCGCACCAAGTCGAGGACTCTAGAGTAAAATACAAAATGATGTTTGTTTAATACTAGTATTACATAAGAATTTCATCTTTTTCCCCACTAAAAGCAATGAAAACCTGAGCAAGACTGTCATGAAAGGAGGGCACTGTTGTTGAGGGACAGAGCAGATCAAAGAGTGGATATACCTGGACATTATTAGCGTTACAATTAGCCTTCTGTGCGGTCTTATAGTCTTGTGGTATGACAGTCGCTTTCGGAACGGAAGGTCCTGATTTCAAAACTTACTCCGCGTATAGTTAATTCATTGGAAAAGGCTCTTTATTCGCCGTACTCAGGTGTAAAATGAATATCTTGCCGATAACAGCGTTGTCACTATCAGAAATAAAATTGTAATATCGCCTAAGAGGCGTCATGTCTCGTTCTACGTGTTATATGTTGCTGTTGGTTAGTGACCCGTTGTAAAGCGCTTTGAGCAGGTTACTGTTGAGGGAGAGAGAAGATCAAAGAGTGGACACACTTGGACATTATTAGCGTTACATCAGCCTCTATGCGGTCTTATTATAGTCTTGTGGTATGACAGTCGCTTTCGGAACGAAAGGTCCTGACTTCGATTCTTTCTCGGCGCATAGTTAAGTCCTTGGAAAAGGCTCTTTACTCGCATTCTCTCGCCGTACTCAGGTGTAAAATTAATGCCCAGCCGTTAACAGCGTTGTCTGTCAGAAAAAAATGTAATATTGCCTAAGAGGCGGCATATCGCTTTCCACATGTTACGTGTTTCCTGTTGGTCAGGGAACCATTGTAAAGAGCTTTGAGCACGTTTAGTGGATATTGCGCTATTGTCTTGTGGTATGACACTCGCTTTGGGAACGGAAAGTCCTGAGGCGGGTTTTTGGGGGGAGTTATGAAATATTTCATTGAGGCACGAATCATCTTTCAGCTATTTGGGGATTTCGTCTTTGTCTTTTCGTCCTAATAAAAGTGGTACCCACCAAGTCAAGGGCTCTATAATACAATACAGTGCCCTACATGATAGACAGTCTCGCGCCGGCTTTCATTGGGGACAGCGTGGCTCAGCGGTCCGGTCTTTGCTTCGTACCCGAAAGGTAACGAGTTCGATCACCAGCCGGTGAGCTGTGTGGTCTTGAGCAAGCTCAATGCACGTTATAAATAAATATACAAAATTTACATACATAAAACGTCAACCACAATGATATCAAATGCAGAAGTGTATGTAATAACGTATCAATATCAAGAAAATGTAACGGTATAAAGGTAGATAGTGCTTAATTTAACAATGATTTAATACTTTCAATAGATTGACCTTCTCTTATTCTTCAGGGCAGGTCGTTTTCTGGCCAAAGCGAGAAAAGAAAATGCGCTCAGTCTTTTTACAGCTGTACTAAATGTCCCAAGAGAGAAAAAAATCCCGAATGAAAATGAAAATAAAAATAAGGGGAGGGGAAGGGGCTGTGTGTGTGTGTGTGGTGGTGGGGGGGGGGGGGGGAACACGTCTTTTAATCTATTTAATAACATGAGTCACCAGGTTGTGGATTGTTGTCTGATGTTGGCTGAAATCATTACAGGGAACCGGCAATCCGCCAAATATGCTTTGGTCTGTGTGGCCTCGTGTACGTTGTACGGCCAAATTGAATTAACCGACCGTCGATCAGAAGAAAAAGTGATTTAGTTAATTGGCCAAAATCTTGTCTGACTAACACAGAATTTGGTGTGGAACATAACATGGCTGGTGGGGGTTTTGTTTTTTGGAGAGAAATCACGGGCGGCGTTTAGGTGGTACTCTTTGATGTCGAATTGTGTAGTACCCCCCCCCCCCCCCAACCGCCCCCCCCCCCCCCAATAAAAATTGAGCTTTATATAGCGCAATATCGACTAAACGTTCTCAAGGTGCTTTACAAGAGGTCCCTGACCAACAGCAAAACTTGATATATAAAACGGGACATGAAGCTTGTTAGGCAATTTTTTTCCGACAGAGACAACACTCTTCTCCGACGATGAGCATTAAAAGTGTATCCAGAGGAGAAAAACATTAAAATAAATATGATCATGTTTTGACTTTTATACATTCTGATCACACGGCATGCGAAACGGTTCTAACCAGCATGAAGAATAAAAAGTACCGATGTTCTTTGCTTAGAACCAAGCTGCTGGTTGCTGGGCGGACATGACATTCAGACTTTTGAATCGTTAACTTATAGCCTGACACTGACCAAAAAATGACGTCAAAATGCCAGTCTTTGGCCACAAAAGAAAACAAATCGTGAGTTGTATTCAATAGTTCAACCAATGAAATAACTTGTTTCCATGAGCACTACTAACGACAACTCACTAGGCGGTGCAAAAACCTAATAATAACGTCAAAATGCCCGTCTTTTTGGGTTTCAGTGTCAGGCTATAACTTAACGATGGCTACAGTTCAAGTGTCAGGCTATAGTGTTAACAATGGCTACAGTTCAAGTGTCAGGCTATAATGTTAACAATGGCTACAGTTCAAGTGTCAGGCTATCATGTTAACAATGGCTACAGTTCAAGTGTCAGGCTATAATGTTAACAATGGCTACGATTGAATCCTATTAAATTAGTTATGGTAATACACTTCAACAGTCATGACGTCACTTCCCTCGTAATGACGCATGGTAACTTAGTAACTGGCTCTAAACTATCGGAACAATGGCGGACGCCCTAATGAAATATTTCTCCGACGAACATAAAAGTGTGTCCAGAGGAAAAAAAAACATTATAAATCTGATCATGTTTTGACTTTTATACATTTTGAATGATGATGTGCCCAAACATTGACTATAATAATTACAGATACAAACAAGGAAATTACATCCAACCATCCTCGTCCAGAGAGTTACAAATTGGCCTCTCTCTCTCTCTCTCTCTCTCTCTCTCTCTCTCCCTCTCTCTCGCTCTATCCCTCTCTCTCTCTATCCCTCTCTCTCTCTCTATCCCTCTCTCTTTCTCTCTGTCTCTCTCATCCTTTTCTCTCTCTTTTTTATCTTTCTAATTTTCTATCTCACACACAAAGACACACATACACACAAAGACACACACACACCTACACACACACACACACACACACACACACACACACCTTTGGGATTTCACTACCTAGTAAGAATGAAACTTCATGGCTTCTCACACATAAACAAATTATATTGTAGATAAATAACAGACTTCAAAATGTCATATCATATAATAACCCAGTTAATCTTCAAAGACAAGCCTTCAGTTTCGTCTAATAAATAAAATAAATTAAATTGAGCTTTGTATAGCGCAATATCCACTAAATGTGCTCAAAGCGCTTTACAAGGGGTCCCTGGTCAACAGCAACATTTAACATGTAGGACGGGACATGACGCCTTTTAAGCGATATTACATTTTTTTCGGACAAAGACAACGCTGTTAACGGCCAGGTACTCATTTTACACATGAGTACGGTGAGAGAATGTGAGTAAAGAGCCTTCTCCAAGGACTCAACTAATCGCCGAGCGCGAGGCTTGAACCCAGGACCTTCCGATCCGAAAGCGAGTGTCATACCACTGGACCACATAGCCACACTATCATTATTCTTTCTATTACTTATAACATGGAAACATAAGCGCAAACTGAACACAACAGCATTCAGCCCGGACACTAGGACTTACTATACAGAATACACCCTTGAAGAGTCCATCAAAATACAAACGGACGGATGAAACGACGTTGTAGGAGGAAATAACCAAATGAGGTGAGTGTGGCTATGTAGTCTAGTGGTATGACACTCTCTATCGGATCTGAAGGTCCTGGGTTCGATCCTCGCTCGGCGCACAGTTGAGTCCTCAGAGAAGGCTCTTAACTCACATTCTCTCACGGTACTCAGTTGTAAAATGAGTACCTGGCCGTTAACAGCTTTGTCTCTGTCCGAAAAAAATGTAACATCGCCTTACAGGCGTCATGCCCCCCCCCCCCCCCCCCGTCCTAAATGTCAAATGTTGCTGTTGGCCATGGACCCCTTGCCAAGCGCTTTGAGCACATTTAGTGGATATGCTCTATATAAAAGCTCATTTGAGAATTGAGAATTCACTCCAAGAAACTGCGGAACGCTTACGTGATTCTATCCAAAAGCCACTTAGATAACCACGCCTCTCGGACAGTCGTCATAATGTAAACAATGGCAGTGATTGGTTAACATAGCAAACTACACATGTTTTGCTATCGATGGAATGTGTCTAAATCATAGCAATCCAGAGAGTATAGATAGTATGCACTTGGCTAAGAATCTCACAACATTGCCATCCGGAAGTATAACGGTCCAACACACAAAACTATGTGTAACCATGAACTTTTGTAGACTGCTTAATACAGTTTAGTGAGAATCACTCACAAACGCGGATGGCAAAATGCAATAACAAAGGCTTGAGTGACGTCATCTTCATTCTATCCATATAGCGAGCATTGGTCTAAACAAAATACCCCAAGAACATCATAAGATCCCGTCGCCTAGGCATTCCATGAAGGAATATAGACAATTCATCAAACAGGATGTCTGATGTCAACAGGAATCACCCATTAACATATTAATTAACCAACATATTAATTAGTAAACTGCATGCTCTAAACCTTCCCCATTACCTCATCAACTGGTATAACAACTTTCTCATCGATCGCCCCCAACATGTCAGAGTAGGCTCAAATATATCATCAGTAAAAACTCTTTCAAACGGATGCCCACAAGGGTGTGTAAGCTCACCTCTACTTTACATCCTCTATACAAACGATTGTGTGGCTAGCTTTGATAACTGCCAACTCATCAAGTATGCTGATGACACCGCAATACTCGGCCTGCTCAATGATTCCGTCTCCGAATTTAAATACACTGAGCAAGTTAGTAAATTCAGCAAATGGTGTGCCGATAACTGTCTAGAGCTCAATGTAACAAAAACAAAGGAACAACTGTTTGATCACAGAAAAATAGGAAAAAGAGCAAGACAAATAACAAAAATTAACAATCAGGCGGTTGAAACTGTTGAAACGTTTAAATACCTTGGTGTAATTATAGATAACAGTCTAAGATTTGAATCGCACACCAACAATGTCATCAAAAAATGTAACCAGCGCTTGTATATACTCAGAAAATTAAGGTCTTTCAATGTGAACAGAAAGACCATGATACAAATCTACAAGTCATTAATATTGAGTATCGTTTCGTTTGGCATCACAACGTGGTATGGAAGCTGTGGAACAAAAGAAAAATCCAAACTACATAGAACCCTCAGAGAGGCTTCAAAAATAATTAACACCGACCTTAGAAGCCTTGACACAACTTATATTAATGCAGTTGAGAAGAAATCTTTTAACATTATCAACGAAAAGAGGCATCCGCTGAGCGAAAAATTCCAACTTCTGCGCTCCGGAAGACGGTATCTAGAAGCAGAATGTCGGACAAATCGACATAAGACAACCTTCATTCCAACCGCCATAAAATTAATTAACAAATCTTCTGTGGAAAAATGAGACAACCAATGAAAATAACGAGAAGCAGTGTCGTGAATCATCATCATCGACATTGCCGCCGTCGTTATCATCATCATCATCATCATCATCATCATCATCATCATCATCATCATCATCATCATCATCATCATCATTATCGTAGTCATCATCATCATCACATCATCATCATCATCATCATCATCATCATCATCATCATCATCATCATCATCATCATCACAATCATTGCCATCTTCTTCTTAATATAAGACACTATATTTATAATATGGTTATCTGCTGTCCCAGCAAATATATCGTATCGTTCTATCTGTCTGTGTGTGTGTCTGTGTGTATGTATATATGTATGTATGTATGTATGTATGTATGTATGTATGTATTATGTATGTATGTATGTATGAATGTAGGCATGCATATACGATGATATGCTGGTTTGTATGTATGTCTGCATGTATGTATGTATGTATGTATGTATGTATGTATGTATGTATGTATATGTGTTTGTATGTACGCTCATTTCTTTTGTATACACGTGTAGAAACAATGTGCAAGCGTGTATGTTCGTGTATGGCTGTGTCTGTATTTGTAAATGTGTTGATGTTCATACCATGAACCAAACTGAGCATTGTTTACCTCACATGAATTGCCTTTAATTTGGACAATAAAGATTATTATTATTATTATTATGTTGTCCGAGTATGCAAACTAGGGGTTAATAATCTTGCCCAAGGATGAAAAAAAACCCAAAAGTGCCTGAAGCCGGGTTCAACCCGGGACCTTCCGGATCACAGTTCAATGTTTTAACCTATTTGATAGGGTAAATTCTCATGATTTATACCCAGAGAGAGAGAGAGAGAGAGAGAGAGAGAGAGAGAGAGAGAGAGGAGAGGAGAGGAGAGAGAGAGAGAGAGGAGAGGAGAGAGAGAGAGAGAGGAGAGGAGAGAGACAGAGAGAGGAGAAAGAGAGAGGAGAGAGAGAGGAGAGGAGAGTGAGAGAGAGTGAGAGAGAGAGTGAGAGCAGAGCAGAGAGAGAGAGAGAGAGAGAGAGAGAGTGAGAGTGAGAGAGAGATGGCCGAATGGGTAAAGTACCACACTTACATCTTGAAGACGGGGAGTTCAAGGCCCTCCCTTAATAAAGAAAAATTCCGTTTTTAAAAAAAAGTTCTTTAGCCATAAACATGATCCATATTGCACACATGGATATGGCGTAGCACTGCGGCTAACGCCTGGGTTCTGTTATCTTTAATCTATTTTCAAGCTCAAGCCAGACTGTACAGAAAATGGAAATCCCATGAGGATTAAAAAAAAAGGATGTTTTATTTATATTTTTGTGTTCCATTAATTGACAATTTGTCAGAATTGTCTGGAAACAAATTATATGGAAGAAATTAGATGTCATTTCCACTTTGTTTATATCCATTCACACAAAACTGATTAAAAAATACAATACCTACATTTACATTTACTTAACTCTCTCCTTACCAGCCATTTTCAGGATTTTCCCAAAACTTCACACCCAACTAACACAACAATAATAGATTTTTTATCATTCAAACACAACAGCACTAAGTTCTTGCCATACATAATTTCTTTATCAAAACATGCTCTACAACACACTGTTCATTTTCTTTAAATTTTATGATGTATAAGATAAATTTTAATGAGAAACATGTTGGTTGTATCGTAACGAATGTGACGATTTTCCGATTGTTTGTAAGGTAAAGGTTAAGGCATTTTTAGTGCTGTTATGTGGTCTAGCGCCTTCAGATCAGAAGGTTCTGGGTTCAAGTTCCGCATAATTGAGTCCTTGGAAAAGGACAAATACTTACATTCTCTCACCGTACTCAGGTGTAAAATGGTGCGCATATTAAATAAAAGTACACTTCCATCGGGGGGTGGTGTTGATGCTGAAGATTAAATTTATGGTACAGAAAAATAATGTTATTAATGTTAGTGAGGAATATGTGTGTGTAAGCATGTCTGTGTGGATGTTCGTGTGTGAGTATAAATGTATCTGTGTATGAGTATACGTGTGTGTATGTGTGAGTGTACGTGTGTATGTATATAGTCCATCAACAGCGCTGTCTCTGTCCAGAAAATAATATTGTAATATTTAAAAGGCGTCATGTCTCGTACTACATGTTGCTCAGGGGGATCCTTTGTAAAGCGCTTTGAGCATGTTTAGCAGATATTGCTCATTTAAAAGCTCATTTTTAAACAAATCCTACTGTGAGTCAAAGAAAAAAAATAGTTTTGTCCTTATTGAGACTCAAACTTCAAGCCAGTCCGGTTGAGTTTCAGCGTGGGTCCGCGGTATGGTCTTTCATTCGTACCCGAAAGTTACCGAGTTTGAATTCGGTAGGGGCTGCCTGAAGCCGGTGATCGTAAAATACTAACGAAAGAGTGAAAATGAAGAGCCTTCGTATGGGAACAAAAACAAACAATGGACGTTTCGGGTACAAACCCTTCGTCAGCACAACAATACACAAATTAACGTGGAAAACAAATAAAATATAATGCAAAATAACATGTATCGTAAATATTAACGAAATAGTGAAAATGAAGAGGCGATACAATTATTTTGCATTATATTTTATTTGTTTTCCACGTTAATTTGTGTATTGTTGTGCTGACGAAGGGTTTGTACCCGAAACGTCCATCATCTGTTTTGTTCCCATACGAAGCCTCTTCATTTTCACTCCGTCGTTAGTACTTTACGAGTTTGAATTCCCGCTGCGGAGTGTGACCTTGAGTAAGTCACTTCGCCTTTGCTCAGTTTGCGGCGCTGCACTGCGGCTGACGGATGGGTTAATATAGTCTTCCCTTGGAATAAAGACCCTAAAGACAAATATCCCCTATAAATAGAATGAAGTTGACGTCTCTCAGGTCTTTGTTATTGTTTTTTGCCATCCGCGTTTATGAGTAATGCTCACTGAACTGTATGAACCAGACTATAAACGTTCATGGATACACACTGTTTTGTGTGTTGGTTCGTTATACTTCTGGATGGCAATAATGTAGCTATTTATCCAAGCGCATAGCATATATAGAACAAAGATGACGTCACTCAGGTCTTTGTCATTGTTTTTTGTCATCCAGGTTTATGACTAATTCTCATTAAACTTTATTACACAGAGTTATGTGTGTTGGTCCATTGTACTTCCGGATGGCAGTGTTGTGAGCTATTTAGCCAAGCGCATACTATCTATAGGATGAATAAAGGGAATTTCATTTTAAAAATTCTTTAAACTCAATGCGTGATATTCTTTCTATCACGTGACTTCTATTCAGCTACACCCATCCATCTTCATCCATCACACACAACAATAATACATTATTCACATGACAGATTTATTACTTAAAAGTTTACGAAAGAAAACAACTTTTAATGTAAGAACGTTCCAGAATCTACTACAAAAATCTATGAAATTCGTGTCACATTCTAAATTGCTAATTTAGACATGGTGAGGGAATTCCAAAGTGGAATTCCAGGGAACACATTCCTTCAGACTGACGGCTGGGTGCCGCCGCTGGGCCAGTGGGAAGATCATATGGGTCGGATTTGTTTAAAACGTTTATTTTTAAAAAGTTGGAACGAAACATAGAACCTAATTCTGAGCGTACTAAAAAACAAACAAACAAAAAAAACCAATAACGATCTTCCCCCCCCCCCACCACCAAATAAAACAAAAAACAAAAACAAAACAACAAAAAACAACAACACGTATTTAAAATGATATCAAGCGCCGTGAAACCCTTCAAAACAAACAAATACATTTCTCTTTCATGAACTAATTATGGGTTTTTAGGAAAATTAATCGCAATTTTTTGCAATTTCTAGCAAATTTTGCTGATATTAGCTTGCAAAATTGGGGGGAGTGCAAAAAAACCGACATGTCACAACACAGGTCTGATATCTGAACGCAATTTATGGGCCTAGAAAGTTTAACATTGTTGTAATGGATAATATTTTTGCGTCATTTTTGTTGTTGTTGTTGTTGTTGTTGTTGTTGATATTTCCATTACAACAATGAGTGAGCCCATAATAAATTGCGTTGTTAGACCTGTACAAAAGTACACGTTGGATCTGACGTTTGTTGTTTTAATTCCTAATGGGATGTCTCGGCAAGGGTGTTTTGTATTAATTAATTGATTAATTAATTAATGTCCCAGGAAGGAATAATTTTGTGTTGGTAGCTAGTTGTTATTTTTGTCACTAAATTATGTATTAATTGAGACAAAACGGGACCTTGAAATCCTTAATTTGGGTCTGTGTAATTTTCGTAAAGGTTATGAAATAGAGATAGAGAGAGACTCTTAATGGATATAAATAGGGATAGAAGACAGAAAGAAATAAAGGAAAGAGTGAAAGAGGGGGGATGCGAGAGAGAGAGAGAGAGAGAGAGAGAGAGTGAGAGAGAGAGTGAGAGAGAGAGAGAGTGAGAGAGAGAGAAAGAGAGAGAGAGAGAGAGACAGACAGACAGATAGATAGAACGAGAGAGAGAGAGAGAGAGTGGGAGCGAGAGATACACACAAACACACGCACACACACACACACACAGAGATAGATAGAAATAGAGACAGAGAGAGAGTGAGAGAGACACCGAGAGCGAGAGATAGACACACACATACACACAGATAGAAAGAAAGAAAGAAAGAAAGAGAGAGAGAGAGAGAGAGAGAGAGAGAGAGAGAGAGAGAGACCGAGAGCGAGAGATAGACACACACACACACACACACATCAACACACACACAGATAGAGAGAGAGAGGGAGAGAGAGAGAGAGAGAGAGACAGAGAGATCCTAAAGATCAAACAGATAACAATAATAAAAGCAGATATGACAATAACAACAAGAAGAAGAACAACAAAAGAAATAAACATTATTTGTCTTTTGTACAGATACTTTTAATGAGTTTTCCTTTTGAATAAAATCGTGGATGAGTGAAAGGGTGGGGACGGAAAGGACTCAAATCTAAATATAGAAAAGACGTTTCAGATCAGCCCTGCATCGATCAGAATTTGAATTATGTTCAGACATTTACCCATTATGGTGGAATTAGTCGTACTAAGGTGTACATGTAAAATGAGTATCTGGTCGTTAACAGCGTTGTCTCTGTCGGAAAAGTAACATGTATTATCGCCTAACGACCATAAACAAGACCATGGTTAAAAGACTGGAGGCAGTGGAAATGTGGTTTTACAGAAGAATGATGAGGGTGTCATGGATGGAAAGGAAAAGAAATGAAGAAATTTTAGAAATGGCAAACAGAAAAAGATCACTGATAACAAAAATCATCAAACGCCAAATGGAATTTTTAGGACACATTATCCGCCACCCTGGTTTGGAAATACTCGCCTTGACTGGAAAGATGAATGGAAAAAGAATAAGAGGAAGACAAAGAATAACGTATTTGAAAGGGATAAGAACTTGGACAGATGAAGCTGAGAAAGGTGGCGCTGCTTTAATAGAATTGGCAAGAGATAGATCAGCTTGGCGGAAGATGACCTCCGACGTCTGCTTCAGATATGGAACTACATGAGATGATATTATCGCCTAACAGGCATCATGTCTCTTCCTACATGTTAAGTGTTCCTGTTGTCTAAGTATCTCTTGTAACAACGACGCCCTTTGAGCACCTTTAGTAGATATTATTGCGCTATATGAAAGCTTATTCTTTTTTAAAAGAATGTATTGTAAATAAATAAAAAAAATTGAGCTTTTTTAAAATGAGATTTTATATAGCGCAATATCCACTAAACGTGCTCAAAACGCTTTACAAGGGGTCCCTGACCAACAGCAACACATAACATGTAGGACGGGACATGACGCCTGTTAGGCGACATTACATTTTTTTTTCGGACAGAGACAACGCAGTTAACAGCCACATGTACTCATTTTACACCTGAGTACGGTGAGAGAATGTTGAGTAAAGAGTGAAGAGCCTTCTCCAAGGACTCAACTG